>NC_134355.1:214545110-214872610 GCF_048569485.1 Anomaloglossus baeobatrachus | reverse complement strand
TACATGCCTGGTTCCCACCGTGAAGCATGGAGGTGGAGGTGTGATTGTGTGGGGGTGCTTTTCTGGTGACACTGTTGGGGATTTATTCAAAACTGAAGGCATACTGAACCAGCATGGCTACCACAGCATCTTGCAGCGGCATGCTATTCCGTCCCGTTTGCGTTTAGTTGGACCATCATTTATTTATCAACAGGACAATGACCCCAAACACACCTCCAGGCTGTGTAAGGGCTATTTGACTAAGAAGGAGTGTGATTGGGTGCTACACCAGATGACCTGGCCTCCACAGTCACCAGACCTCAACCTAATCGAGATGGTTTGGGGTGAACTGGACCGCAGAGTGAAGGCAAAAGGGCCAACAAGTGCTAAGCATCTCTGGGAATGCCTTCAAGATTGTTGGAAGACCATTTCCAGTGACTACCTCTTGAAGCTCATCAAGCGAATGCCAAGAGTGTGCAAAGCAGTAATCAAAGCAAAAAGGTGGCCACTTTAAAGAACCTAGAATATAAAGACATATTTGTTTCACACTTTTCTGTTAAGAATTGCATTCTGCATGTGTTAATTCATAGTTTTGATGCCTTCAATATGAATCTACAATTTTCAGAGTCCTGAAAATAAAGAAAACTCTTTGAATGAGAAGGTGTGTCCAAACACTTGGTCTGTACTGTATATTATACAGTATACAGTTTAGGGTCACCCAGACAATTGTCTTTTCCATGAAAAATCATACTTTTATCAATGGAGTTGCATAATGAACAGAAAATATAGTCCAGACATTAACTAGGTTAGAAATAATGATTTCACTTGAAATAATTTTCTCCTTCAAACCTTGCTTTCGTCAGAGTGCTCCCTTTGCAGCAATTACAGCTTTGTAGACCTTTGGCATTCAAGCTGTTAATTTGCTGAAGTAATCTGGAGATATTTCACCCCATGCTTCCAGAAGCCCCTCCCACAAGTTGGATTGGCTTGATGGGCACTTATGGCGTACCATACGGTCAAGCTGCTCCCACAACAGCTCAATAGGGTTGAGATCTGGCGACTGGGCTGTCCACTCCATTATAGATAGAATACCAGCTGCCTGCTTCTTCCCTAAATAGATCATGCATAATTTGGAGGTGTGCTTTGAGTCACTGTACTGTTGTAAGATGAAATTGGCTCCAATCAAGCAAAGTCCACAGGGTATGGCATGGCATTGCAAAATGGAGTGACAGCCTTCCTTATTCAAAATCCCTTTTACCTTGTACAAATCTCCCTCTTTACCAGCACCAAAGCAATGCCAGACCATCACATTACCTCCATCATGCTTGACAGATGGCATCAGGCACTCTTCCAGCATCTTTTCAGTTCTGTGTCTCACAAATGTTCTTCTGTGTGATCCAAACACCTTAGACTTTGATATATCTGTCCATAACACTTTTTTCTAATCTTCCTTTGTCCAATGTCTGTGTTCTTTTGCCCATATTAAATTTTTTCCTTTTATTAGCCAGTCTCAGATACGGCTTTTTCTTTGCCACTCTGCCCTGAAGGCCAGCATCCCGGAGTCGCCTCTTTACGGTCGACGTTGACATTTGCGTTTTGGTGATACTATTTAATGAAGCTGCCAGTTGAGGACCTGTGAGGTGTCAAAACTCTCAAACCAGAGACTCTAAGGCTATGTGCCCACGCTACAGGATTTATCGCGGATTTGACGCGGATTTTGACGCGGATTTAGCGCGGATTTGCCGAAAATCTGCAGCACAGCTACTCCCCAGCCATTTCAATGGCATTTTGGAAATGCTGTGCCCATGCTGCGGATTTTTCCGCTGCGGATTTTGCCGCGGATTTTGATGCGGAACAAACTGCAGCATGTCAATTGTTTGGTGCGGATTTTCTGTTTTGAATGGGGAAAAAAAAAAAAATAAAATCCGCATCAAAATCCGCGGTAAATCCGCGGTAAATCCGCGGGTGCGGATTTGCCGCGAAAGTTGCGGATTTTCAGGCAAAAAAATCCGCAGGGACCTTTTACTGTGGACACATAGCCTAATGTACTTCTCTTGTTGCTCACTTGTGCAGCGGGACCTCCCACTTCTCTTTCTACTCTGGTTAGAGCCTGTTTGTGCTCTCCTCTGAAGGGTATAGTACACACCGTTGTAGGAAATCTTCAGTCTCTTGGCAATTTCTCGCATGCAATATCCTTCAGTTTTAAGAACAAGAACAGACTGTCGAATGTCACATGAAAGTTCTTTTTCTGGCCATTTTGAGAGTTTAATGAAACCAACAAATGTAATGCTACAGGTTCTCAACTAGCTCAAAGAAGTCAGTTTTATAGCTTCTCTAATCAGCAAAACGGTTTTCAGCTTTTTCAATGGATTTCTAAACATCCATTAGTCTTCTAACAGTTAGCAAACACAATGTACCATTAAAACACTTGAGTGGTAGTTGTTTGAAATGGGCCTCTATACACATAGATATTGCATTAAAAACAAGATGTTTGCAGCTAGAATAGTCATTTACCACATTAACAATGTATAGAGTGTATTTCTGTTTAATTTAATGTTACATTTGTTAACTTTTGTTCTATTTTTGAACTGTAGTGTATGTACATACATCTATACATAATATATACATAATATATACACACATACACACATTTAAAGCTAGAAAAAAGTCTATCAATGAGAAGCAAAGGAGAGCCAGGCTGAAGTTTGCCAAAAACCATAAGGATTGGACCATAGAGGACTTGAGTAAGGTAATCTTCTCTGATGAGTCTAGTTTTCAGCTTTGTCCAACACCTGGTCATCTAAAGTTTAGATGGAGACCTGGAGAGGCGTCCAAGCCACAGTGTCTTGCACCCATTGTGAAATTTGGTGGAGGATCCGTGCTGATCTGGCGATGCTTCGGCAAGGCTGGAATTGAGCAGATTAAACTTTGCGAATGATGTATGAATCAAGCCGCAATACAAGGTTATCTTGGAAAAAAAAACAGTTGCTTTGTTCTGCTCAGGCAATGTTCCCCAACTCTGAGGACTGTTTTTTCCAGCAAGGCAATACACCATGCCACACAGCTAGGTCAATGTGTGGATGAAGGACCACCAATTAACAAAATTTATAGGTGGGTAGAGTACTCAGAGGACTAACATAAAATCACAAACCCTAATTTAAATATACATTTTTATTCATATTCATTAAAAAAAATCCCAAAGTATCCACAAAACAAACAGACACATTAAAATGTTACAAGATACAGACTGGATCAGGTTAACCTTGTAGAGTCCACAAGGAAAACAAGGCAGGGAGGGATGCTAACAATCCTAGGTAAAGGGATATGTCCCTACCTGCCAACGGAGAGTATGACAACATAAGTTACCGGGCGCCCCCGTTCCGTCGGCTTTCCCTCTCCCTGACCCTAATGTAGGGGTAAATAGGAGGGTGCTACTTATAATAATACCACTGCATATATGATAAAACAGGCAGTTACATCCCCTATACTAATTTCTTGATCCAAAAATAAATTTTAATATTTTACAACCATAAAATTATTGATCAGAGTGGTGTACCCAAATAGGATACCACAATAAATATTCCAATTAAATCCTGGAGTCGTATCCCAAGGAGCTCAAAAAACTCCCACCACTCCAAAAAAAAAAATGTGGAAAAAAATTGGGATAAACCACCACTACAAAAATCACTGCAATTAGGCATTAAGACAAATGTCCCAATCACATTCAGAGATGAATAGGAATTAAATCACTTCCCTGAAAAAGCAGGAATCCAGGCCTGCCAGGCCTCAACGCGTTTCTCCTCTCCCTTCAGAGGTTCATCAGGAGGCTAAGGGAAGACGGCAGCGAGTCCTGTTCAATAACAATCCATTTATGTAAGCAGCGTTCATGTGAACAAATGGAATATTTAAAGCATGGCAACGGGAAAAGGGGCGGTCACGTGGACCAATCAAATGAAAGGGCTTCTGTGTCTGCAAGTACAACTGCGCATGACTAACCGATAGACTCTAGATGTCTGTGACACTTACTGCGCATGCCCAGCATCCAATGAAACACAGGATGCTGGATCAGAAGCGCAGCTGCCAGGAGTGTCACTAATGCGATCTGCGTCCAATCACACAGTGGGTGTGGCTACACGGAAAAGTATTTTGATTATAAAGCATCATGTGGTTAAATACCAGCGAAGTCACGTGAACCAATGAAATGAAAGCGCTTCAAAAGCTAGATGTCTATGACACCTGCGCATGCCCAGCATCCAAGGAGACCGAGGACGCTGAATAATAAGCGCAGATGCCAGGGGAAAGTGTCAAAAGCGCAATCATCACAGAATAGGTGTGGCTACATAGAGAGGTACCTTAATCATGAGGCATTATGTGATTAGATATAGGTACGATCAATGCAGGAGCGTCACGAAGTGGGTGTGGCCCAATCAGTGCTGCATCTGTATGATCTATTCTAAACATCACATCATACAATGGCCTCCACTCAATAAAGGGGTCAGATAATCATCCCTAATAGAGTATCATGAAGGACCACCACATCAAAACCCTGTCATGACCAGACCTGAACCCCATTGAAAACCTCTGGAATGTAATCAAGAGACAGATAGATAGTCATAAGCCATCAAAGAAGAACTGCTTACATTTTTGCACCAGGAGTGGCATAAGGTCACCCAAATGCAGTGTGAAAGACTGGTAAAAAGCATGCTAATACACATGAAAACTGATTAAAAAACCATGGTTATACCTCAAAATATTGATTTTTGAACTCTTCCTGAATTAAAATATTAGTATTGTTTCTAAATTATGAACTTGTTTTCTTTGCATTATTTGAGGTCTGAAAGCAATGCTTTTTTTTGTTATTTTGACTATTTCTCATTTTCAGAAAATAAATAAAAAATGTATTGCTTAGAAAATTAGAGACATATTGTCAGTAGTTTATAGAATAAAAGAGCAATTTACATTTTACTCAGAAATCTACCTATAAAAAAAAAAAAAAAAAAATCAGAAAAACGGACAATTTTGCAGTGGTCTCTTCAATACACACACACACACTATTATTTTTAGTGGGGGGTTTTTTGTTTTGTTTTTTTGTTTTTTTAAAGGAAAAATTCTCTGGTCTGGCTTCGGACCAATGTCCTCTATGCACGACTGGCAGAGCTGTTTGTCTATTCCTTTGGGCAGAACATTTTGCACAGCACACGTTCTCCCCTTGTTTTTTTTTTTGCTGTTGCCTTGTGGCCTACAGGGTTTTTAGGGGAATGGGAGAAAGAGTATCAGACTATGCGATTTAGCCCCTGATCTAGGAGGTGACTTCTGACTCCATTTCTGGCTGACACAGTCACTTCCACTCCCATGAGCCCCGACTTCTCAGGAAGTGGTAGTGGGGTCCACGCCTCTGCACACAGCCGTGTGCTTTTCTGGTGCGCTACGGTGCCTGCGGCTGTGCCTTCTGATCCCCAAAAGCAGCCGCGGTGTCACTACATCAGCCTCCGTACAGGGAGGAGCAAACCCCGGCCGGGATCCACACCCTGCTAGGCAACCAGTGGATCCACTACCCAATGGTTGCCCAGGGAAACCCTGGCTCGTGCGATGCTAGACATGCGACTAGCGTGGCCCCAGTTGCACCTGGATCCCGAAGACCTCCAGGCCCGCCAAGACCCGATCATCTGGAGAAATTTCCCCAAGTGAAAAAAATAGGGGTGGTGATTACATAAAGTAAAATGAGAGGGGGGGAGGGGGGAAGGGGAAGGGGTATATGGTTTTTTTAAATTTAAAAAAAAAAAAAAAAAAAGCCACGTGGCGTTTAGCAGCTGTAGGTTACTATTTTTAGGCTGTGGGGGCCTAATAAGCCCGAATCTCCCCGGCTGTTGTACTTTATCATGGCTGGTTATCAAAATTGGGGGGGACCGTACATATAGTTTTTTTTTCCATTAATTTAAAGGGAAGGTGTCAAAAAAAAAAAAAAAAATTCAATAACTGAAAAAATGTAAAGTATTCATGTTTTAATGTTTTGTTTAAATAATATTTGTTTTTAATTGAGCAAAATCTAAAAAAAAAAAAAAAAAAAATTAAAAAAGTTTGATATTTTCCAATGTTAAAACACTAAGGGGAGCAGCATCTGAAATTCTACAGAAGAAATCTGACTGAAAAAAAAGCCTGGATTACAGCTGCAGTAAAGTGGGCAGAATCTCCTCTCCTGTGTGTGTGATATCACAGCTCCCCCCTCCCAACTTGGGTGTTTTCAAAGGATAGTAGAGAATGAAATGTAGGGACATAGTGTGGAGCCATTTTGTTGGTGACCAGAAAAGTCTAAACTGTCACCAAGGACAGCTGGAGTGAGTATCACACAGGATAAGATTAGATACACAGCTCAGCAGACAGTATCGCACAGGATAAGATTAGATAAATAATAAAATAAATCTTTATTTTTATATAGCGCTAACATTCCGCAGCGCTTTACATACATCAGGAACACTGTCCCCATTGGGGCTCACAATCTAAATTCCCTATCTGTATGTCTTTAGAGTGTGGGAGGAAACCGGAGAACCCGGAGGAAACCCACGCAAACACAGGGAGAAAATACAAACTCCTTGCAGATGTTGTCCTTGGTGGGATTCAAACCCAGGACCCCAGCGCTGCAAGGCTGCAGTGCTAACCACTGAGCTACCGTGCCGCCCGCAAACAGTGTCACCGGTACACACACAGGCTGACAGGTGGAAGGGGGGGTGTTTTTGGAGACTGTTCAGCGGCGGTACTCACATGCAGAGGCACATAAACACACAGCATCGGCAGCGGGAGGCAGAGCGGGGGCTGGATAGAGTAGAGGGAGTGTCATTGGAGACGGTAACGGCAGTGGGAGAGGCGGCGGCGGCAGTAGCGGGGGCTGGGTAGGAGAGGGAGAGGGTGTCATTGGAGACGGTAACGGCAGGGGGAAGGGAGGGTAGGCGGCCTGTACTCACACATACCGGCGGTTGACAGGGGTAAAGTGGAGCAAACAGCATACGCTGTGAGCTCCACAATGATGGCACCAATCTCCTCCCTCTGCTGTGATCTGGACAGCTCAGGGGGCGCGTCCAGGTCACAGCAGCCGCCTACTCTAACATTACTAAATGGGGTCGGATCCCAACCACTTTTCTCTATGCACAGGGGCTGCCAGCAAACCAGCAAACAGCAAATCCAGCATGGCAGCCCCCAGTGCCTTAAGTAAAATTAGAATTAAATAAAAACTAAATAAGCAGTGATTTTAATTTTGTATTAAAAACACTATTTCATAATCACTATTTTTAATACAAAAATAAAAAACCACGACACCTTCCCTTTAAATAATAAAAAGCCGCATTCGGTTCCTCTTATTCTGATGAACAGCCAAGATAAGCACAAGGCTGGGGGCTGCAGTCTGTAGTCGTATGCATTATTTGTGCTGGGTATCATAAAATGGGAGAACCAAATGACAATTTTTTTTTTTATTGTACGATAAACCCACAGACCGGGTCTGATTGGAAGCATCAGATGCGATCACTCACGGTGGTGGCTCGTCTGACTGGAAGCAATCACAGACGATAGTGGGTGGGAAAAGCTCTGCATATGCATGAGCCTAATGAGCGGCCCCCATAAGTGAATGGGCGACCGCGGGAGCAGTTACAGCCTTGCCGGTGTACATTTAGTGCGCCTGCTGCGATCCCTTCTACCACGATTTTTAAGCGCCGGATTCTGGTCCCCATAGACTTATGGGGATCGGCGTTTCGGCCAGACTCAGTATCAATTTCAGGCCGGAACTGGATTTTATTTATTTATTTTTTTAAATCTGGTTAGGTCCACCCATCACTAGTATCTGTGCATCTGTATTTTATGAGCATTAAGATTCTATTTAAAGTGCTTTAAATGGGCATGGAGTGTTTATTGATTCACTCTCTACTACCTTTGGCTACTTTATATTTTGATACCTTTACACATTCTTTTTTTACACTCGTGAAGAGCCCTGTAGTAATGTGCCCTTCAATAATAGGCCCCATTAATGTCCCGTGTAGTAATATGCTCCACCCTTGTACCATGTAGTAATGTGCCCCATCAATGTGTCATGAAATAATGTGCTCCATCCATGTGCCCTGTAGTAATGTGCCCCATCAATGTGTCATGAAATAATGTGCTCCATCCATGTGCCCTGTAGTAATGTGCCCCATCCAGTTTCCCTGTAGTAATGTGCCCCATCCTGTAGTAATGTTCCCCATCCTTGTGCCCCATCCTGTAGTAATGCACTCTATTTTTAGATATATATTGCCTACTGTGCTGAAGCAATGGCGCTTTTCAGACACGTAATTTGGTCACGTGATCGCACCTGTTAAAACGTTTTCACATTTCCATACCAGTGTTGATGTGTGTGGATGTGGCCTGCATTATTGGCACTCTCCTGGACATCTGTGCTTCTATTTAATGCCCCGTGCTCTATGTGATAATTAGGATTTTATAGCACTCACTGCATATGCCCAACGCTTTGCTTTTCTTAGGCATGCGCAGTGTTAACCTGTAGACATTGAAGCCCTCTGGCTGCGTTGTCATGTGATCGCGCTTGTATGTGGCTTCAATGGTTAAACATTTTCATGTGGCCACTCCTATCATGCTATGACTGGATGCTTAGTTCACCACTGACACTCCCCTGGACCTCTGTGTGCCCTATGGCTTGTGGTCTATGGAGCATGCTCAGTGTGTGTCAGGCCTCTAGTGTTTGATTTTTTTCAGGCATGTGCAGTAGAAACTTGCAGACACTGAAGCCCTTTTTGTCTGATTGGTTCATGTGACCGCCCCTTCCCCCGCAGCCATGCTTTAAATACCTCATTCATGCACGTGAACGCTGCTTACAGCCATGGATTGTTATTGAACAGGACCCGCTGCCGTCTCCCCTTAGCCTCCTGATGACCCTCTAAAGGGAGAGGAGAAACGCATTGAGGCCTGGCAGGCCTGGATTCCTGCTTCTCAGGGAAGTAATTCATCTTTTCTCCCTGTTATACTATATTATATAGAATATGATTGGAGCAACCTTTTCTATTTTGCAGTAAATTGCAGGGGTGTGTATCCCATTTTTCTTTCAGCTCCTGGGGTATAATGGGGAGATTATCTGAGCCCCTTGTGATATGACTCTAGGTGACTGTAATATACTTGTGGGGTATACCACCCTGTAACATATGTGGTTGTAAATAACTTATGGATCACTACCTTGCATAAAAGATAATTTATTAGGAATAGAAGTCTATACGTCTTGTACAGTGCTAGTATCATGAATAGGAATTCCTGGTTATAGATCAGTAAATTGATACCTTCTTGATCTAAGGAAAACAATACAGGGAAGAGTATTACCATTTGGGAACTCATATATATTGTACTGTGCAAGCACCACTATAGGGCTTTCCATCCCATCCCTATATCAGGGTCAGGGAGAGGGAGAGCCGACGTGGAACGGGGGCGCCCGGTAACTTATGGTGTCATACCCTCCGTTGTTAGGTAGGGATACACTACCCTTATAGGGCTATATTAGTTTCCCTTCCCTTTCCTAAAGTGAGTGTGTATATAAAATTCCTTGGTTATTTACAAGGATATCGTGATCCATTCTCATTTAGGTTTGTGTGTCTGTTTGTGGGTACATTTTAATGAATATTAATAAAAATTGCACATTTTAAAATAGGGTTGAGATTACATGTTAGTCCCTTTTTGAGCACTCTACCCATCTATTTAACTCTGTTAGTTCTTTCCTCCTCCTCCTCAATCATCCCATCCAAGAAGCCTTTCCATCAAACTTGATGGTTGTTCGCTCTCCCCAGTCTCACAAGCTCGTTGCCTTGGAGTAACCCTCGACTGCTCTATCCTTCAAGCCACACACCCAAGCCCTCTTCACCTCATCCAGACTACAACTCAAAAATATCTCCCGGATCCGTGCTTTCCTTAAGCAAGAATCAGCAAAAACAGTGCATGCCCTCATCATCTCCCGCCTCGATTACTGAAATCTCCTGCTCTCTGGCCTCCCTTCCAACACTCTTGCACCCCTCCAATCTATCCTAAACTCTGCGGCCCGCTTAATCAGCCTCTCCCCTCGCTATTCCCCAGCCTCGCCACTCTGCCAATCCCTTCATTGGCTTCCCATCGCCCAACGACTCCAGTTCAAAACCTTAACCATGACATACAAAGCCATCCACAACCTGTCTCCTCCTTACATCTGTGACCTAGTCTCCTGGTACCTACCCGCAACGCAACCTCAGATCCTCACAAGATCTCCTTCTCTGCTCCTATCTTATCTCCTCTTCCCACAATCGCGTACAAGATTTCTCCCGTGCCTCCCCTATACTCTAGAACACTCTACCCCAGCATATCAGACTCTCCCCTACCATGGAAAGCTTCAAGAGGAACCTCAAGACCCACTTCTTCCAACAAGCCTACAACCTACAATAACCCTCAGTCCAGTACACCACTGCGCAACCAGCTCTGTCCTTACCTATTGTACCATCACCCATTTCCTATAGACTGAGCCCTCACGGGCAGGGTCCTCTATCCTCCTATACCAGTCTGTTTTGTACTGTTAATGATTGTTGTATGCATGCCCTCTTTCACTGTAAAGTGCCATGGAATAAATGGCGCTATAAAAAATAATAACCTACACGGGAGCGCTAACAATCAATAAATGAATTGCACTAGAAAAAAAAAATAAAAATAAAAAGCAACCTTGAGTGCTAAGATGATAAGAAAGGCACTCAAACACCATTACCCACACATGTTAGACAAGACTAGTGTATGATGGACAACCAAAAAACACTCGATAAACATTACCTGGTACGTTTATGTGTAGTTAGGATGTACAATACACTCAAATATTGAATGCTTGTGACACAACGTCTGAATTCTGCTAGTCAGAAGTTATGGGCACAAGATGACGCCAAAGGAATAGAGCAACCCAAAAAAAAAAAAAAAAAAAAAAAAAAACCACGCATAGCACCCCTAGCGTCAGAAAATCTCCGGGGTTTCAGTTACCGGGGGTAGCTGAGACCCTGGAGATCGCGATTCGGGCCGTTTTTCGGTCCTGGGTCATGTGATCTGTTATACACGTATAAATTAAGTGACCACATTACAGTGAATAGCAGCACAGGAGGGAAAAAAAATATTCTCCCACTTGGCATGATCAAACATGTCAGATGGGAGATAAGTGTCCTCCCCCAGTCCGGCCAAAGTCCCCCCCCCTCTCGATCATCTAAGATGGTGGGCGCACAAGTAGAGTTTGTGTGACAAGTCTCTGGTTAAAGGCCATAAAAATTGCGAAAATTGTCACATTTTTTTCACAAATAAAAGCAAAAGATTACTCCTAAATTTACCACTATTATATAGTACAATATGTCACGAATAACAATCTCAGGGCGTGTCCTGGCTAAGGAGGAGTGAGGACGTGTTTGTCTCAGCTCCTGCCACCCTTCTACAATACTGGACAATTAAACCAGCCCAAGAGCCTGGAAGAAAAGGATATGCAGCGGAGGAGAAGGGAGAGCTCCCAGGGGCCCAGCAGAGGAGCGTCACGGACAGAGGAGAAGGGAATCAGAGGCTTCCTTACCGGGCCGAAGCAGAGGACAGCACCGCAGACATCTCCCAAGATGGAGAGGCAGGGGAAGCCCCAGGAGCAGCAGAGACAGAGGGAGGAAACCACCCGGGCAGCGGAGGAGAGGCAGCTGATAACCCCAGACGGCCAGCATGCAGGGTCTCAGGTACAGGGCAGCCCTGGAGCAGGGAGCATGGGTACAACCCCCACCATTGCTGATTGCAGACCTGCAGTGGGGAGGCCTCAGGAGGGGGGAGAGGTGTCCTTACCCCTGTCACAGAAGGAGGACAATAATAAATCTCAAGCAGAGGCTGTTAATGTTGCAAATGGGGAACAGGGCCCTGCTAGTGGAAATCTCCTATCTTCAGTGAGACACAGCCTGAGTCAAAGTGTGTATGATATGGAAATGCAAGCAGAGTTAGAGCCTGCCACAAGTACAATAAGATCACATGAATCAGGAGTGCTGACAGAACTTAATGAAATCCGGGCACACATCTCTTCTATGGCCACCAGAGAAGATATGGAGACATATATAGCAAGGCTGGAACAGGTATACCGCACAGAGCTGTCGGCCCTGAGGGGGGAGGTGGAAAGAGTGGACACTCAGAACCAAAAACAGGGTGCTAAAATACAGAATATAGAAGACACCACTCAGGCACAAGGGGCCATTTTGGATCAACACTCCCACCAAATACAATATATGGTGGAAGCAATGGACGATGCTGAAAACAGGGGCCGGAGAAACAATTTAAGGGTCCGGGGTTTACCAGAGTTTGTTGAACTTAAGGATCTCCAGAGAGCCCTCCAAGTGATGTTTAATGAGATCCTGGGTGAACCATCAAGCCAACCCCTGGAGCTAGACAGAGTGCATAGAGCGCTTGGCCCTAGACCTACACAGAATGACAGACCTCGAGATGTGATTTACAGGGTCCACCGTTATGTCCTTAAAGAGGCCATCCTGTTTAAGCTGCGCAGTGGAGTTTCACCAGCATACGAGGGGAGCAAAGTCCAGATTCTGCAGGACTTATCCAGTTTCACTTTAGGCTACTTTCACACATCCGGTTTGAGCACTGCGGCTCAATCCGGCTGTGAAAACTATGCAACGGATGCGGTGAAAACACCGCATCCTTTGCATAAGTTTTTACATGCGGCCCGTAGGGGTTTTTCCGGTTGCGGCATGCTACTGAGCATGCGCAGTGGAAAAAAACGCATGCGTCGACCGGATGCGTTTTTTTCCGCATCGCGCCGCATCCGGCCTCCATAGGTATGCATTGAAAAATGCGCCGCAGCGGCCGGATGCGGCGCGATTCGGTGTTTTTTGCCGGAGCAAAAAACGTTGCAGGGAACGTTCGATCCGGCCGCGGCATCGGCTAAATCTGCAGCATGCGGCCAAAACCGGACCGAATGCAAGCCCCTGCGGCACAATACGGCACTAATGTAAGTCTATGCAAAAAAAAACGCAACCGGCGTTACAAAAGCTGGTTGCGGTTTTTCTGCAGAACGCCGTATTGTGCCGCAGAGCAAAAATCCGGATGTGTGAAAGTAGCCTTACAAAGAAGGAGAGCACTGAAACCTCTCCTGGATATGCTCCATTCGTATGAGTTTAAATATAGCTGGGGATTTCCCTTCCGCCTGCAGGTCCGACACGTGGGAAGAATGCATGTTCTTAAGAACCCGACTGATATGCCATCGTTTGCTGCAGCCCTGGACATTCCGTTGGTGCCTATAGAGGAATTGCCGGTGTTTCCAGTGGGGGGGGATGGGGTGCTGCCCCAGATGGTGATCGGATGCGTGGCCCTTGAAGAGGAAGACCAGTCTGATGTTTAAGGAGTTATTGGTTTATAAACAAAAATTAATTGTTTCTCAATAGAATGTACCTCCCAGTTTTGCCATAATTTTTTTGCCAGGGGGATTAAGTCTTACTGATTATGAGGGAGGGGGGTTCCCTCCCGCCTTCCTGGAAGGGGGGGGCAACCCTTGTCGGTGTATAACACAATATTCTCTCTAGACCTTGTGTCCTCACATTATATAGGGCTCTGGCTGACAAACTAAGTTGAATAATTGCTTATTGTTAGTCCAGGGCAGGGGGCTCCTTTGTAGAAAGTTCCCTCCCTGATTGGGATAACACACCATAAAGGAGTGGCGTAGTCTCACCATCCCTAGGTTAGACAGTTTGGTATTTTCTTATACCTATACAGTTACTTTTAGTCTTTTTAGACCCGACATTAGGGTCTTGTTGTGACCTTGCAGGCGGGAGGCACTCTGACCTCCTTGCCTTTGGTTTCTACTGCTTTGTTGGTAGTTTCTTTTGTATTCTCGACCTTCTTACCTCTGCTCTTTTATTTCCTCCTCTCTTTCCCTGCTCCTCCTATCCTACTTGCCTGCACATCTCTCTCTCTCCCTAATCCCCGAACGTATCCCTAGAGTCCCTACCGTTCCTCCACATTGGAATGACGCAGATTAATTGGGGTTCACTAAATGTGAGGGGACTTAATGTCCCACAAAAACGCTCCCAGATATTTTTTTAACATGCACAAAAAAAGAATCCATATACTATTGATCCAAGAAACATTTTAAAAACGGGCCACCTCCCCATCTTTAGAGACAGATATTATACCAACTGGGTCCACAGTTCCAACCCAGAGTCAAAATCCAAGGGAGTGTCCATAAGTCCCTAGTGCACACAGTTCTAGATACACGGGTGGACACGGAGGGAAGATTTATATTCCTGAAAATTAATGTTAACTCATCCATTTTTACCATTGTCAATTGGTATCTACCGAATAGAGATCCGGCGACGACCTGCTCCTCTCTCCTGTCATCACTGGATGAATTCACAGAAGGGACAGTGATAGTGGGCAGGGATTTAAACTTCCCTTTGGACCCTAAGGTAGACACAACATCGGGACATAACTTTCTCTCAATAAGGAAACTAACGAAGGTTAAACGTTGTATACAGGAACTCAGATTAGTGGATGCATGGAAAACACTACACCCAGTAGACCGTGACTACACATATTTTTCCCCGGCTCTCTCTTCGTACAGCGGCATAGACCTATTCCTTGTAAGTCAGAAGGCCCTGACATGGCAGATACAGGCCTCTATAGGCAGTATCTCTTGGTCAGATCATGCCCCCATATTTTTGAGCCTCACTATCCCGGATGGGCTTGGCGGTTGAATGATAGTCTGCTGAGGGACCAGGGATGCTTAAAAGACCTGCAGAACACAATAGATGAATTCTTGGAGATACACTGCTACCCTACCTGTTCAATGGGAGACACTCAAGTGTGTGTTGAGAGGGATTCTGATCAAACATGGGGCTAGGATTAAGAGGGAGAGAGCCCAAACCATTCTGTCTCTACTTCAGAATATTTCAGACCTAGAGAAGATCCATAAGCAGACATTATCCCTGGTGACAATGACAGAGCTAGTTAAAAACAGAGAGGAACTTAAATCCATTCTGGACCGACAATACAAGCGCCACAGGAATAGACTAAAAAGATTTATGTATGAATATGCGGACAAATGTGGCAGACCACTAGCTAGGTTATTACATCCGAGGGGGGACCTCAGTCAGATCCCTACAATCAAAAAAAATCGGACGGCCTTTTGACTCAGAACCCAATCCACATAGCGGAGCAGTTTCAAAAATATTATAGTGACCTTTACGACATAAGGGGCAAATTTGGGGATATGCCACAAGAAACTTTGGAGACTAAAATAAATGATTACATACTTAAAACAGCCCTGCCAACTATACCCAATACGGAGGTTGAAAACCTAGAAGCAGACTTTACAGAGACAGAAGTGGCATCTATTATCAGGGATTCTCCCTCAGGCAAAAGCCCAGGTCCGAACGGGTTTACCCCTAAGTTCTATAAAATTTTTCAGACTCCGTTATCCCCGTTCATGACCAAAGTTTTTAACTCCACATCACGAAAACCGTAAGCTGGCTCAATTCGCGGATGACCTTCTCATGTTCATTTCCCAACCACACATATCCTTCCCGTGCTTGCTCAAGGAGTTCGAAGAGTTTGGCAACTTAAGCAACGTCAAAGTAAATTTTTCCAAATAATAATAATAATAATTTTATTCATTTATATAGCGCTATTAATTCCACAGCGCTTTACATACATTTGCAACACTGTCCCCATTGGGGCTCACAATCTAGAGTCCCTATCTGTATGTCTTTTGGAGTGTGGGAGGAAACCGGAGTACCCGGAGGAAACCCACGCAAACACGGGGAGAACATACAAACTCCTTGCAGATGGTGTCCTTGGTGGGATTTGAACCCAGGACCCCAGCGCTGCAAGGCTGCAGTGCTATCCACTGAGCCACCGTGCCGCCCATAGAGGCCATGAACGTGACTTTATCGGCAGAAGACCTTGCGAGTGTATCACAAAACTTCCCTTTTAAGTGACAACCGTCAGTTTTAAAATATCTGGGAGTTATGGTACCTAGGGATCCAGCAAAAATTGTACATCAATTTTTTCCCATTATTAGAAAGGACAATCAGGGACTTAAAGAAATATGACAAAAAGAGATTGACGTGGTTTGGGCGTATAAACACGATAAAAATGGATGTGTTACAGAGGTTCCTGTTCCTGTTTCAGACAATACCCATACAGCTACCGCTAAGTTACTTCTCCAAGATCCGGACAGCCTTGTCTGGGTTTGTCATGGGGAACAGGAGACCCCGAACAGGAATTAAAACTCTGACCAGACACAAAAGTGAAAGGGTGTGGGGCCCCCAAATTTTCAGTTATATTACAAAGCAGCTATCCTAACGAGATTACTGGACTGGCATTTTCATGGTAATTCGAAACAATGGGTGGTGATTGAACAGGATATGCTGGGAACTCCCTTACATTTAGGGGTGCTTCACACACAGCGAGCTCGCTGCCGAGATCGCTGCTGAGTCACGCTTTTTGTGACGCAGCAGTGACCTCATTAGCGATATCGCTGTGTGTGACAATGAGCAGCGATCTGGCCCCTGCTGCGAGATCGCTGCTCGTTACACACAGCCCTGGTTCGTTTTCTTCAAAGCCGCTCTCCCGCTGTGACACACAGATCGCTGTGTGTGACAGCGAGAGAGCGACAAATGAAGCGAGCAGGGAGCAGGAGCCGGCGTCTGACAGCTGAGGTAAGCTTGTAACCAAGATAAACATCGGGTAACCAAGGTGGTTACCCGATATTTACCTTAGTTACCAGCCTCCGCAGCTCTCACGCTGCCTGTGCTGCCGGCTCCGGCTCTCTGCACATGTAGCTGCTGTACACATCGGGTTAATTAACCCGATGTGTACAGCAGCTAGGAGAGCAAGGAGCCAGCGCTCAGTGTGCGCGGCTCCCTGCTCTCTGCACACAGCGCTGGTAACTAATGTAAACATCGGGTAACCATACCCGATGTTTACCTTAGTTACCAGTCTCCGCAGCTTCCAGTCGGCGGCTCCGTGCAAGCGCAGCGTCGCTTGCACGTCGCTGCTGGCTGGGGGCTGTTCAGTGGTCGCTGGTGAGATCTGCCTGTTTGACAGCTCACCAGCGACCATGTAGCGATGCAGCAGCGATCCTCACCAGGTCAGATCGCTGGTCGGATCGCTGCTGCATCGCTAAGTGTGAAGGTACCCTTACTCCCATGGTTAGAGAAAGAAAGTAGGATCCAGATAGCGAAAAGAATGGAGTTTACGCGGACAGCGATGGGGATGTGGGATGGAGAGATAAAAAAGGGGATCTCTCTCTCAGGAGCAGGGCCCACTTACCCCCGTATTCGGTAATAAGAAGTTCCCCCCAGGACTCCACTCCCATAGATTCGGGGGATTTACTTGGGCGGATGATACTCGTTTTTGTCACGTGCTGGAGGGACACACCCTCCCAACTTATACTTCCATGCAGGCCACAGGGAGAGAGATTTCCTGGATGGAATATATGCAGTTGAAATCTTTCCTCTCGTACCAGGACAGGGAGAGAAGGATGAGGACACCCCCCTACTCCTTTTGAGAAAGTATTTTTAAAGGGGTCATCACCTGGACATGGAATCTCACTCATTTATAAAATGCTGAACCAGAGAAATAGGGTGGATAAACCTCACTTTGTCTGTAGGTTGGGAGAGGAACTGGGGGAGGATATTCCAGAGGATGATTGGAGCAGAGCGTACCTGTGGACCCACAAGCTTTCCTTGGCATACACTACTCAAGAGAAAAGTTATAAAATTCTCTCAAGGTGGTACCATAACCCGACTAAATTACATGCTATATTTCCCTCTGTGTCTGATGTGTGCTGGAGGTGTGGCACAGACACCGGTACAATGCTACACATATGGTGGAGCTGTACTAAGCTGCAACCCTTTTGGGACTGTGTTCTACCTGTAAAAAAAGATGAGCGGAGGTGAAATAGAAAAGTCCCTCCAGGTTGCCCTTCTTTCTATGCTCCCAGGAGCTATTAAAACACAAAAAAGGGACATGTTGCGATTTTGCCTGGCGGCTGCCCGTATAATTATCCCACGATTTTGGAAACAGACTAGATGCCCTACGGTGCTGGATTGGTTGGAGGAGATGACAAACCTCCAGAGAATGGAGGAGCTGACAGCAAAACTAAATGGGAACACAGAAAACTTTACTACAGTTTGGGGACCATTGATTATGTTCATGGAGTCCCCAAAGTTTGTGGAAAGTTTGACGAGCTTTTGAACTAAGAAACGGTGGGGAGTCTCATTCCTTCCCCCTCCCCCCCTTTTTTCTTTTCTTGCTTATCCCCCTTCTCTCTAATTTCCTCTTCTTTATGCTTGCATCTTTCCTCTTTCTTTCTTTTCTGAACATTAATCTGCATTTTTCTAGTTTCATGAATAATTCATAAGACAATAGACATACAATGAGAATGAGTATATTAGGATACGGGAAGTCAAAAGAAGTGGGAATTCTGACCTATAATTTATAAGTGGTTGTATAGTAATAGCACAAAGATAATTTGAAGAATTCCAAGAAATTTAGTAATGTAACAATTTCTGGATGTTATCCCGGCATTAAGAAAATGATGATGTTTATGTATTGTAATTGCACAAATGATATGTTTGTATGTTGACAACAGTTTCATCAATAAAACAGATTTGAAATAACAGACTCTCCGTCTCATAATCATCAGGATCCATTGAAGCCTTCTAAAGTTCTAATCTGTTAAACTAACACTGGTCAGAATTCTAAAATTTGGCCGGGGCATTAAAGGGAACCGGTTTGATGCAATATGCACCCAGAGCCACGAGCAATTCTGGGTGCATATTGCTAATTCCTGCCTAACTGTCCCTGTATACACTAACCGATAAAGAGATCTTTCGAAAAAGTATTTCTAAAGATACGGTATTTTCTTATGCTAGTGAGCGTGGGGGACTAGACCCAAAAGGAGTTATATCACCTGACTAGTCCACCCTCTTAGCATATTCACACACCCACAGGGACGTACTAGCATCCTAATCAATTCAACATCACCAGTGGAAACGTGCTGGGTACTTCCAGGTGTTGTCTTACCGGAGTGGGGGGGTGGGGTGGAGCGGGGGGGTGTCAGCGGTGGCGGAGCGGGGCCTTCACAGGAGGCAGCAGGTCAGTGCAGGCAGCGGCAGGTAAGAGCTGGCAGCGGTGGTTGTGTGGTAGCGCATGCCGGTGCGGCCAGCGTCCTAGATGCGCCGTCAGCGGTCCGGGCTTCAAAGAAATGGCACCTGCGTAGATAGGGCTTTCACGCAAGAGCTCCATCTGTGCACGCGCTGACTCTGAGCGCCATCATTTGAAGCACGGACAAACCATCTAGGACACCTGCCGCACAGGCACCACAGTCTGCACAGCTATCCGGCCGCCCACAGAGTGACAGCCAGCAGGCCTCCTGCCCAGAGAGGCAGCCGGCCACCCGCACAGAGAGCTCCCTGCCAATTATCCTCCTCCCGGTAAGTTTTATTCAGATTTTAAAAGATTCACCCCTCATTTTTCGCTTAAATTTTTGGGAGGAAAAGTAAGTCTTATAATTCGAAAGATACAGTACACATATTTGGTATCGCCGCATTCAGGAATGCCCGATCAAAATATAAAATAAATTAATCTGATCGGTAAACTGCATAGGGCAAAAAAAACCTCAAACACCAAAATTACGTTTTTTGGTTGCTACAAATTGCAATAACAGGCGATCAAAACATAGCATCTGCGCAAAAATGGTACCATTAAAAACGTCAGCACGAGATGCAAAAAAATAAGCTGTCACTGAGTCATAGATCCCAAAAAATGAGAATTCTACGGGTTGCGGAAGATGGCGCAAAATGTGCGCCACTTTTTTTTTTAACAAACTTCTGATTTTTAACCCCTTAGATAAAAGTAAATCTATACATGTTTGGTGTCTGTCTACGAATTTGTACCAACCTGAGGCGTTACACGGATCTCAGTTTTACCATATAGTGAACACTGAATAAAATCTCAAACAATCATGCATGCGCACTTTTTTCTCGTTTTCCAGAACACTATTTGGTAAAACTTATGGTTTCATTTAAAAGTACAACTTGTCTCGCTAACAACAAGCGCTCATATGGCAAGATTGCCAGAAAAATAAAGTTACGGCTCTGGGAAGAAGGGAAAGAAAAAGAAAAAAAAAAAAAAAAAAAAAACCCGCATGTATTTCTAACTGAAGACATTCCATTTAAAAAAAGGGAATGTGTCATGAGTTTTAGGCTATGTGCGCACGTAGTGCGTAATTTATGCAGTTACGCTGCGCTTTGTAGCGCAGCGTAACTGCATGCGTCCTGCGTCCCCTGCACAGTCTATGGAGATTGTGCAGGGGCCGTGCGCACGTGGCGTCTTGGAGCGCTGCGTTCAAGAAGTGACAGGTTACTTCTTCAGTGCGCTCCGCCTGCAGCCCCTGCTCTGTCTATGGGAGGAGCTGCAGGCAGAGCGCATGGAATCGGCTTTTTTTTCTAAGGACATTTTCTGCAGTGATTTGAAGCGCACATGTGCTCTTCAGATCGCTGCAGAAAATTCTGCAGTGACTGTACGCAACGTGCGCACATAGCCTTATATGAACTAACTATATAAGCATTCATTTTTAAAGCAGAACAAAATTAAATTATGACTTTTTATTCAATTTTTTCAGCACTCGCTGACACTGCCATTTTTATGTGCTGGTGTTCAAGTGTCTGGGCACAACACTTACATAACGCAAATATGACCATCCCGGAACAAACTTCAGTCAGTGTCCGACGCGATAAATATTACTGCCTCAGTATCTAGACTGCGGTCCGTGTCTGACACTATAAATATGACCACCCCGGTACATAGGAGACTACGCTCAATATCCGAAGCTATAAACATGACCGCCCCGGCACACAGAAGACTGCACTCAGTGTCAGACACTAAAATATGACCGCCTTGGTACACTGGAAAGTGCACGCAGTGCCGAATGCTATAAATGCGACCGTCCTTGCACATAGACTGTGGTCAATGTCCAAAGCTATAAATACAACCGCCCTGGTATTTAGGAGACTGTGCTCAGTGTTGGACCCAATCGACTGTAATTATTAAATAATCCTATTCTGCTGGCCTCAAGCTGAAAATGGACGATGAAGTGTACTTTATCAAGTGCATAGATCATCAGGATTTTCGTATATAAGCTAAAGCCAGTGCTATACTAGCACTATCAGGCTGATTCTCTACATACCTTTAGTGGTCAGCTCAGATGTTTAGATTTTGAAATCCATAAAAGTAAAGTTTATAAAATTAGATGCTTGAGTGGCAGATAATATATTCATAGTTATCCCCCCCCAGTTAAAATTACCATAAGTATTATACAAACGATTCACTTTGTCTCTTGCAGGACCTGTGCTGAGGTCATACCCATGTGACCAGAAGGGGCGGGGCCTCAGCCACCAAAGCTGGATACCAGGTCACATGGGTTTGACCTCACACAGGTCCTGCAACAAACAAAGTGAATCATTTGCATAATACTTCAGCCAATTCTAAAAGAGGGGGGGGGGGGATAACTATGAATACATTTACTGCTCCATTGCAACTGCCACTCAAGCAGCTGCCAATTTTTTTACACTTTACTTTTCCCTGCCGCCCATGACAGCACCACATGAGAGATAGGTTCCGCCCACATCAGGACAGGAAACCCACTGATAAAAAGGCGGTACCTCTCCTCCACATCAGTTTGGTTTCCTGTCCTGGTATGGACAACCCATTGCTGTCCCAGGTCCGACCCGGTGTGGAAGCCTGGTACTTACCTGAAGCCGGTGCTCGGGCCTGGATGCACCCCCCCTCGGTCTCAGACCTCTGCGGCGGTGAGGCGCGGGCCTGGAGCGGGAGCTCGGCCCGGCGTCGCTCCAGGGATGTGCGCACTCACGGCGGCCGCTGGAAGGCTTGTCCCTGTTGTGCAGCACGCTGGAGTGAAGCTGGAAGCTCCGACCGGAAGTGACGCGATTCCAGGGTGACGTGCGCAATGCGACCAGGAAGTGACTGGTGTGCGCATGCGCACTAGGATCCAAGATGGCGGCGCCCATGTAACGAGACAAATGTGACCGGCGCTTGGGACTGGTGAGTTTTTTCTCCTCCATTGTTACCATTATGGCAGGAGATTCACCCCGCAGCAAGGAGCAGCGCAAGGAGTCGCCACAGCGGGGCTCGGAACGCGGCTCTGCGGATCGTTCCCGGAAGGCTGTATCCAGTCCGGGCAGCGTTCGGTCGGTGGGTCCCAAGAGGTCCAAGGGAGATAAGAATCCGCCTCCTGATCCGGTATTGCCTGGAGTCGTGGGGGTGAGTGGACTTCGTGGTCTTCCATGTTTCTAAGTCCCCGTTTCCGTGTCCCCTCTCTTGTTAGGTACCGAAAAAATGTGCCTCCAAGCAGCGTCACAAGGAATGTGCCATATGCCAATCCTCCCTGTCTTCGGATTACACCAAGGCCCTGTGTGCAGGCTGTATCCAACAGACCCTACTCAAAGAGGGGCCGGGGTTCTCATCTGAATTACGTTCCATTATCAGAGCGGAAGTACAGGAGTCCCTTAAATCCCTTAAGGGGGGCAAGAGGCGCAAGAAGTCCCGTCATCATAAGCTGTCTACTCCCGATACCTCGGCGGGTTCGGCTCAGGGCTCTCGGTCGTCGGGATCCTCGGGATCCTCCCCCTCCGATTCTGGCTCCTCTTCCTCTTCCGATGAAGGTGGTCGCCCTTGTTTCCCTACGGCAGACGTCGGACCTTTGGTGAAGGCAGTACGTTCGACCATGGGTATAGTGGACCCCAGGGGGCCCGAATCTACCCAGGATGTCATGTTTGGGGGCTTGGATTCCAGGAAGCGTAACTGGTTTCCCATTCCCCAGAAGGTTCAAAGTCTCATTACTGACCAGTGGAAAAAAGTGGACAAAAGGTTGAATCTTAGCTCTTCCCTTAAAAGGAAGTACCCCGTGGATGAGGAAGCATCTACCTCTTGGGATAGAACCCCAAAAATTGATGTCGCTATTGCCAAGGCGTCTCGTTCCACTACCTTGCCGTTTGAGGACTTGGGGTCCCTTAAGGATCAGCTGGATAGGAAGGCTGATTGTTTTCTGAGAGGGACATGGGAGTCTACGGCAGGTGGCTTGCGCCCGGCCGTGACCAGCGCCTGTGTTGCCCGGTCTTTAATGGTGTGGCTTCAGCAGTTAGAAGACCAGTTGCGCAATGACACTCCTAGGAAAGATATTATCTCGTCCTTGCCCTTAATACAGGGTGCTGCTGCCTTTATGGCTGATGCCTCGGTTGATTCTTTAAGACTATTTGCCAGGTCGGCGGCGCTTTCCAATTCCGCGCGTCGGGCCCTCTGGCTGAAAACTTGGAAGGGTGATGTCCAATCCAAGGGGCGACTATGCAGCATGCCTTGTGAAGGTGCCTATCTTTTTGGCTCTGGCCTGGACGACCTCCTCACTAAGGCATCCGATAAGAAACAGGGGTTTCCAGTTTTTCCGGTGGCGTCCTCTCGCAGCCGGCCCTTTCGGAGACGTCAGTTTTTCGCAAAGAAGTCTCAAAAACCGCAAGATCAGTGGAAGGACCGTAGAAAGACTACCTCGGGCTTTCTCTTTGGCAAGCACTCCGATAATAAGCCCAAGCCCTCTCAATGACGCCTATCATCAGGTAGGGGGTCGGCTGTCCCTCTTCATGCATGGCAGGCAATCTCCTCCAACAGGTGGCTCCTTCAGATTGTGGAGGAAGGGTTAAAATTGGACTTCCGTTCACCCCCTCGGGGGTCTCTCGTGATAACATCCTTGCGGTCCCCAGAGCGGCAGATGGCCTTGGAAGTGGAAGTGCTAACTCTCCTCTCGAGGAAAGTCGTTCAGGAGGTCCCCATAGAACAAGAAGGGGACGGCTTTTACTCCACTCTCTTTCTGGTTCGGAAGCCGGACTCCACCTTCCGCACCATCTTCAACCTGAGGAACTTGAATTTGCATCTGGTGCAGCGAGCCTTCAAAATGGAGACCATGAAGTCAACTGTCAGGCTGTTGTATCCAGAGTGTTTTATGGCGGTCCTCGACTTAAAGGACGCCTATTATCACATCCCTATTTTTCCGTCTCACCGGCGGTTTCTCAGGTTCGCACTACACGTCTCCGGGAGGCTGAGACACTTCCAATTCGCAGCGCTGCCATTCGGGCTTTCCATGGCCCCACGGATCTTCACCAAAGTCCTCGCGGAGGTCATGGCACGTCAGGGAACAGGACATATTGATCATTCCGTATCTGGACGACCTCCTGATAGTGAGTCAGTCGGAGTCTCTATGTGCGGCTCACGTGACCAGGGTCATCACCATCCTGGAAAGCCTGGGGTGGGTGGTGAATCAGCAGAAGTCCAGACTCCAGCCTCTCCAGTGTCAAGTCTTCCTGGGTCTCGTCTTGGACTCTACCAGACAGTTGTGCCACCTGCCAGAGGACAAGGTCGCCAGGATCTTGTCCTTTCTCTCTTCCGTAAGGAGTTGCCCAAGCATGTCCTTACGGCAGGCTATGTCGCTGGTCGGGACTCTTACCTCTTGCATCCCAGGAGTGTGGTGGGCCCAACTGCGTTCCAGAATCCTCCAGATGGAGGTCCTTCAGTTTCAGAGACTGTTTGGAGGCGGTTTGGAGAAACAATTGACCCTGTCTGCGGACACCTTGCACTCCCTGGGTTGGTGGCAGGACCCCTCTCACCTCCGGATGGGGGTTCCTTGGCTTTCCCCGGTCACGGACACAATAGTCACAGATGCCAGCCATTGGGGGTGGGGTGCCCAACTACGCCACCGGGTGCTCCAGGGTCCCTGGGACGCTCGGTTGGTCAGACAGTCCTCCAACTACAGGGAGCTCATGGCGGTTCTCAAGGCACTAGAGGGGTTCCTCCCCTTCTTGAGAGGTCGCCATGTTCGGATCCTTTCGGACAACAGGGTGACGGTGGCGTACGTCAACCATCAGGGCGGCACCAGATCCCCTTCTCTTCTGACTCTGACTATGCACATCTTCCAGCTGGCCGAACAACATCTCTCCTCCTTGACTGCTCTTCATATCAAGGGGACGGACAACGAGGAGGCAGACTTCCTCAGCCGGCACTGTCTCCGTCAGGGGGAGTGGTCCTTGGACCCGGAGGTCTTTCGCAAGATCACGCTTCTATGGGGTGTCCCCGTTCTAGACCTGTTCGCTACCAAGGCGAATCGGAAAGTGGACAGGTTCTGCTCTCTCAACCCCCGAGACGATCCTGTTGCCCTCGATGCCTTCCAGATGTCTTGGTCTCAAGGCCTCCTGTACGCGTTTCCTCCCCTGATCCTGTTGCCTTCGGTTCTCCGGAAAATCCGGACCGACAGAGCAGAGGTTATTCTCATCGCCCCCTTCTGGCCGAAACGGGCGTGGTTTTACTGGCTGCGGACACTGTCTCTGGTGGATCCTTGGGTTCTCCCGGACGCCCCTCATCTCCTGTCCCAGGGCCCAGTCCGTCACCCCCCCGACCCGGCTCTCCATTTGACGGCTTGGCGTTTGAGCGGCGGCTGCTAGCTCGACGGGGGTTTTCCTCTTGCTTAATCGATACTCTTCTTAGCAGTAGGAAAGCGGTCACCACGGCCATTTACGGTAGGGTCTGGAAGCGCTTTCTCCTTCAGTCGGGGGCTCGGGCGGAGGGCCCCCCTCCTATCTCGGCTATTCTAGAATTCCTCCAGAGGGGGTTGGAATTGGGGCTCTCCACCAGTACGCTCAAGGTGCAGGTATCGGCCTTAGGGGCACTGTTTCATTGTAGTCTGGCGCAGAATGAATGGATTTGCCGGTTCATTAAATCTAAGTCCAGGTCTGTACCTGTTCAGGCTCCCAGGGTTCCCCCATGGGACCTTAATTTAGTGTTGGATGCCCTCACAGGGCCTCCGTTTGAGCCCTTAGGGGAAGTCCCTCTCAAACTGCTGTCCCTTAAGGTTTTTCTCCTCGTCGCACTCACCTCGGCCAGGCGGGTGGGGGATCTCCAAGCCTTGTCTGTGGTTCACCCTTATACCCAGATTCTGGATGATAGGGTAGTGTTGCGGACTGATCCCTTCTACTTGCCCAAGGTTTCTACACCGTTTCATAGGTCCCAAGAGATCGTGCTCCCTTCCCTCTGTGACCCCCCTCGGAACGAGGAGGAGGCTAGGTTACACACGTTGGATGTCCGGAGGGCCTTAGTCACGTACCTAGATAGGACTAGGGAATGGAGGAAGTCTCAGGTCCTGTTTGTCACTTTTCAGGGGCAGTCCAGGGGGCATGGGGCTTCTAAGGCTACCTTGGCCAGATGGGTCAGGGATGCCATTGGTTTGGCGTACTCGGCTAAAGACGCCACTCCTCCTCCGGGCATAAGGGCGCACTCCACTAGAGCGGTGTCTACGTCTTGGGCGGAGAGGGCGGATGCCTCTCTTGACCAGATCTGTCGAGCGGCTACTTGGTCGTCTCCTGGGACTTTCTTTCGGCACTATAGGCTGGACTTGTCCTCCACAACTGACCTTTCCTTTGGGAGACGGGTCTTGCAGGCGGTGGTCCCTCCCTAAGGTGGATGGTCTATTTAAATCTCTCATGTGGTGCTGTCATGGGCGGCAGGGAAAAATCTTAATTACTCACCGGTAATGGGATTTTCAATAGCCCATGACAGCACCCTTAGTTCCCCCCCTATTCACTGGTTGTGGGCACCCTTTGGGGAGTGTTAGTTATGGGTGTTTTTCCTTGGGTGGTGGTATGATTAATCTGTTTCTTGTGTTTTGTTGGTCCTCTCTGGCTCTGAAAACCTACTGATGTGGAGGAGAGGTACCGCCTTTTTATCAGTGGGTTTCCTGTCCTGATGTGGGCGGAACCTATCTCTCATGTGGTGCTGTCATGGGCTATTGAAAATCCCATTACCGGTGAGTAATTAAGATTTTCTTGGATTTGAAAGCCTGAACATCCGAGCTGACCACTACAGGTATGTAGATAATCTGCCTGATAGTGCCAGTACAGCAGTGGCTTTTGCTTATATACGAAAATCCAGGCGATTTGTTGACTTAAAAAAGGTACCAATCAGGATTTTTGTATATAAGCTAAAGCCAGTGCTATACTGGCACTATCAGGCTGATTCTCTACATACCAGTAGTGCTCAGCTCGGGTGTTTAGGTTTTCAAATCCAAGAAAGTGAAGTTTATAAATTCAGCAGCTTTTTGAGTGACAGTTGCATCTGAGCAGATAATATATGGGTGGGTAATCAAATGGACTTACGCCCCCTGCCTGTTCCTCCCTCTCTCTGTTCTCTATGGTATTATACAAACTATTCACTTTTTTGAAGGACCTGTGTGAGGTTATACCCATGTGATCTGGTATCCAGCTTTGATGGCTGAGGCCCCACCCCTTCTGGTCACACAGGTATGACCTCACCACAGGTCCTTCAAAAAAGTGAATAGTTTGTATAATACTTACCATAGAGGGAGGAACAAGCGGCAGGAATCCATATGAATACCCACCAATAGATTATCTGCTCAGATGCAACTGTCACTCAAGAAGCTGCTGAATTTAAAAACGTCACTTTCTTGGATTTGAAAACCTAAACATCCGAGCTGACCACTAATGGTATGTAGAGAATCAGCCTGATAAAGCCAGTGCTGTACTGGCACTATCTTATATACAAAAATCCTGATGATTGGTTCCCTTTAAAGGGAACCAAACGCTCACTTTGACTGCAGCTTGTTCTAGGTATATTAGGCTATAGAGGCTCATCTACACAGCTTCTGCACTTCTCTTACTGGGTGCACACTGTGGAGACGCCACTGCTGCCACACAACAAATGGTGTACTGATCTAAGCACTTGGGAAACCACACTGCATGAAGAAAGACCAGTGTGAGGTTTGTGTGATGTGCAAATTCAGTGGGCAGAATGCACCACTCTGCTATACGCTTAGTTTATACGGTCAGCTTAAGCTTGCAGGCTCCCTTTAAAGTTTCAGAATCGCTATATAATTTACTTTTTTTTAGTTTTGCTGCTTGATATTACAAGATTTCCCAGGTCATTATTTTCAGATTACTGGGGATGCCAGCTGTCAAGATGCCAAGAAATGAGCTCCTATGAAAGGGAACCCATCATCAGGATTTACCCCTGGAAGGCATGCACATTGGGTTTTTCAGCCTCCTAATTCCCTTCCTATTGATGCCTGTATTAACCCCTTAACGACCCATGACGTACTGGGTACGTCATGGATCGTGTGCCGGTAAGCCCCGCCCCCTGCGGCGATCCGCGCACATATCAGCTGTTATCAACAGCTGACATGTGTGCCTGCTAGCCGCGGGTGAAATAGCTTCCACCCGCGGCCATTAACCCCTTACATTTCGCTGTCAAAATCTGGCAGCGATATGTATATGGGCTCCGCCATGACAGTCAACTTACCCCGCCCCCACCGAAAGTCACGTGACATGATCACATGACTTTCGGTGGTTGTCATGGTAGCACAGGGTCATGTGATGACGCCTGTAGCTAACATGACTCACTTCCTCTCAATGCCGGAATATAGCCGGCATTGAAAGTAATGCCGTGTGAGAGGTAAACACGGATCACCTCCCTCCTCTCCAGGTATGTGCATTATGTCTTAAACATCTTTATAGCTCCTGCTGTGGGTCCCTGTGGGATTTTCTTGTTGTTTCATGGTATTTTTGGGTGCCTGCCTTTTTATTCTAATGCATTTGCACTTTATATAGAATTATGCTAAACCATTTTCAGTATCCCTAATTACCATGGTGTACACCTTGGATCAGTCTTTGTGACCACACTTTGGGGCACTGTGTTGTCATTATGTTACACACTCCATCTATGACCGCTATATGTTGTAGTTATTTGTGATTACTGTTTACCTCTCACACGGCTATTTCTGCAACATCATATAGCGGTCACCTCCTCTACGGCTATATATTGCACATCATGCTCCACTGTGTGAATCACACATTTACTGGCCCATGTCTGTATACTCGCATCTACCTTTCCCACGGCTACGGCTGCTGAAGGTGGTATTGTTTCATTTTTACCTGAACGTTTTCAGTACATCTTGTGAACTTCTTCCGCCTCTCCCACGGCTATTGGTTATTTTGTTTTATACTCTATACTCATACTCCATGCCCCTTTGATCTTATGGTAGTTGTTTTTAAACTTGCATGCATTGCTGTTTTGCTTGTTTGTCATTTAATAAAATGTATTCTATTGCACAGATACTCAAACACAGTCATGTAGCATATAGCCTGTACATAGGCCAGCCTGTATACAGCACAGTGCAGAGCCAGATAGCAGTAGGCACCCTCATGTAGCATACAGTGATTAATATTCACTTTTCCTCGTTCCCCCGCTGCTCTGGTCTCCACGGCGCGTCCACTGCTGTCGCTCACTCTGACCTCACTGCAGGCGCGCGGTGGTGACGTCACCGTGCTCCGCTGCAAAGCTGTCAGAGCACCGACAGTCACAGCGGAGAGAATGATAAGAGAAAGCACGCTGCTGCTCACTCTCTCATCATTGCTCTCAATTGTAGGCAGGGACTCTGGAGAGCGCTGGACTTGGGGATGGCCAGTTAAACATAGTTACATAGTTTTCATAGTTACTTAGGTTGAAAAAAGACCTAGGTCCATCTAGTTCAACCTTCCTCCACCAGTTCTACATTTGGTCACTAAGTCATTTATAACCAACAATGTTGTGTGTACTGAGGAAATCATCCAGCCCTTTTTTAAAAGCTGTTATAGTATCTGCCATTACTACCTCTTGTGGTAGGGCATTCCACAGTCTGACTGCTCTAACTGTAAAGAACCCTTTCCTATTTAGCTGTTGGAATCGCTTTTCTTCCACTCGCAGTGAATTCCCCCTGGTCCTTAGTATTGTCTTTGGAAGAAATAAGTCATGTGCCAGTCCTTTATATTGACCACACATGTATTTATACATATAAATGAGATCTCCTCTGAGACGTCTTTTTTCTAAGCTAAACATATCTAACTTTCAACCTGTCATCATATGGGAGGCCCTCCATTCCTTGTAGTCTAGTTGTCTGCCTTTGAACTAACTTCTGAATGTCCTTTTTAAAATGTGGAGCCCAAAACTGGATCCCATATTCCAGATGTGGCCTTACAAGTGATTTATAGAGGGGTAACAATACATTGGGATCACGGGATATAATCTCTTTTTATACACAAAATCTTGTTTGCTTTAGCAGCTGCTGCCTGACATTGAGTGCTGCTGCTCAGCTTATTTGTAATGAGAATACCCAAGTCCTTCTCCTGTTCTGTATTCCCTAGTTTACTTCCATTTAATGTATACGCAGTTATAGGATTACTCCGTCCTAAATGAATTATTTTACATTTATCAACATTAAATCTGATTTGCCAAGCATCTGCCCATTCTGACATCTTATCTAGATATTTTTGTAATATTGTACTATCAAGGTTACCATATTGGGGGAAGTGGGGGGTGCGTCTTATGGTCTGAATGTGGCTGCGGGGAATGCGGTGGAACGGGTCATCGGGGGCACGAGCAGGCTGTAGCTCCCTGCCGTGACCACGTTGATCCGCTCATTTAATATGCACGCCCATCCCCCATCCATCATCCCTCAGCGCTGAAGCAGACACTGACAGGTGGGCGGGATGATGGGCAGGGGTTTAACAGCCGGCCGTGATCACCCCTGGCAACTACGGCCTGGAGTGATCATGTGCGGCTGTATTCACTGCTTTAACCGCCATCCTGCTCAGAATATAACCCCCCCATCCTGCTCAGAATATAACCCCCCCCCATCCTGCTCAGAATATAACCCCCCCCCCATCCTGCTCAGAATATAACCCCCCCATCCTGCTCAGAATATAACCCCCCCCCCCCATCCTGCTCAGAATATAACCCCCCCCCCCATCCTGCTCAGAATATAACCCCCCATCCTGCTCAGAATATAACCCCCCCCCCCCATCCTGCTCAGAATATAACCCCCCCCCATCCTGCTCAGAATATAACCCCCCCCCATCCTGCTCAGAATAGAACCCCCCCCCCATCCTGCTCAGAATATAACCCCCCCCCCCATCCTGCTCAGAATATAACCCCCCCCCCATCCTGCTCAGAATATAACCCCCCCCCCATCCTGCTCAGAATATAACCCCCCCCCCATCCTGCTCAGAATATAACCCCCCCCCCATCCTGCTCAGAATATAACCCCCCCCCCATCCTGCTCAGAATATAACCCCCCCCCCATCCTGCTCAGAATATAACCCCCCCCATCCTGCTCAGAATATAACCCCCCCCCATCCTGCTCAGAATATAACCCCCCCCCCCATCCTGCTCAGAATATAACCCCCCCCCATCCTGCTCAGAATATAACCCCCCCCCCATCCTGCTCAGAATATAACCCCCCCCCATCCTGCTCAGAATATAACCCCCCCCCATCCTGCTCAGAGTATAACCCCCCCCCATCCTGCTCAGAATATAACCCCCCCCCCATCCTGCTCAGAATATAACCCCCCCCATCCTGCTCAGAATATAACCCCCCCCCCATCCTGCTCAGAATATAACCCCCCCCCCATCCTGCTCAGAATATAACCCCCCCCCATCCTGCTCAGAATATAACCCCCCCATCCTGCTCAGAATATAACCCCCCCATCCTGCTCAGAATATAACCCCCCCCCCATCCTGCTCAGAATATAACCCCCCCCCATCCTGCTCAGAATATAACCCCCCCATCCTGCTCAGAATATAACCCCCCCATCCTGCTCAGAATATACCCCCCATCCTGCTCAGAATATAACCCCCCCCATCCTGCTCAGAATATAACCCCCCCCATCCTGCTCAGAATATAACCCCCCCCATCCTGCTCAGAATATAACCCCCCCCATCCTGCTCAGAATATAACCCCCCCCATCCTGCTCAGAATATAACCCCCCCCATCCTGCTCAGAATATAACCCCCCCATCCTGCTCAGAATATAACCCCCCCATCCTGCTCAGGGGTATATTCTGAGCAGGATGGGGGGGTATATTCTGAGCAGGATGGGGGGGTATATTCTGAGCAGGATGGGGGGGTATATTCTGAGCAGGATGGGGGGGGTATATTCTGAGCAGGATGGGGGGGTATATTCTGAGCAGGATGGGGGGGTATATCTGAGCAGGATGGGGGGGTATATTCTGAGCAGGATGGGGGGGTATATTCTGAGCAGGATGGGGGGGTATATTCTGAGCAGGATGGGGGGGTATATTCTGAGCAGGATGGGGGGGTATATTCTGAGCAGGATGGGGGGGTATATTCTGAGCAGGATGGGGCCATATGCCATGATGGGTTATATAGCAGGATGCGACCATATGCCAGTATATAGCAGAATGCGGCCCTATGGCAGGATGACGGTATATAGCAGGATGAGGGACATATACTGTATATACCAGGCAGCGGCACCTTAGTAGAGAATTTGGGGACATTACCCCCATAACAGTGTCAGCAGCAGATCCTCGCCCCATAACAGTGTGTCATGACCACATTTTTTACTTAAAATTTTATTTTCCCATTTTCCTCCTCTAAAACCAGGGTGCGTCTTATAGTCCGAAAAATACAGTAGTTTTTAACATTCCCACCTCCACCATATCACTGGCCCCAGCCAGAGAACGCTCAGTGAGCTCTAAACTCCTTAAACAAAATTTAATTTTTATGTAACCAAAAGAAAACAAGGAACATGACAGTGGCGACTGAAGGGCTAAAAGACGTCACGCAGTAGCCAGTTTTTCACTACTCTGGTCTAGCATTGTATAAGCTGATTAAAGCTGCTTTCACACATCTGTTTTTAGCCATCAGGCACGATCCGGCGAAAAAACTGATGAGACTGATCCGTCGAAAAAACGGATCAGTTGCATCAGTTTTTTTCCATCAGTTCCTTCAGTTTTTTGACAGATCCGGTGTGATTCTGAGAATGCTTAGTTCAAGAAACCGGATCCAGCGACCGGATCCGGTTGTTGCCGCAGTACGCAGGATCCGGCGTCCATAGGCTTCTATTATAAAACACGCTGTATAGCGCCAGATCTGGCGCAATCAGTTGGTTTTTTTTGACGGACACAAAAACGTTCACTTCGGCTACTCTCACACATCAGTTTTTTGGCATCAGACACAATCCGGCGTGTGCCTGATGCAACGGATCCGGCGCAGAATATGCAAAAACGGATGCACCAGATCCCTTTTTTGTGACGGATCCAGTATACCAGATCCATCAAAAAACGGATCCGGCGCATCCGTTTTTGTATCAGTTTCGTTTTTGCTGGATCAGTTCTTTACAATAAATTGGAGCATGCTCAATTTAAAAAAAAAAAAACGGATCCGGCGGCCGCATCCGGTTTTTGTCGCATTACGCCGGATCCGGCATCCATAGGCTTCCATTATAAATCACGCCGTATCGCGACGGATCCAGCGCGATGCGGTTTTTTTTGTCAGAGACAAAAACGTTACAAGAGACGTTCCATCCGGCCACCGCATTAGCCAATTACGACAGATCCAGCAAAAGCCGGATGCAACGCAAGGCCATTAGGTACAATCAGGCGCTAATACAAATCAATGGGGATAAAACGGATCCGGCGCCAGATCAGTTTTATCCGTTTTTTTCTGGATTGTGCCTGATGGAAAAAACCTGATGTGTGAAAGTAACCATCGACGTTTCATCCGGCCACCGAACAAGTACATTTTGCTGGATGCGGCAAAAAACGGATGAAACGCAAGGCCATCCGGCGCTACTGAAAGTCTATGGGGGAAAAAACTGATCCAGCGGCAACAGACGCCGGATCCGTTTTTTTTTTAGTTTTTGTCGGATTGTGCCTGATGGCAAAAACTGATGTGTGAAAGCAGCCTTATTCTCCAACATGTGTCCCAACACCTAATGAGGCCTGAAGATTAGCCATTTGTGAAGCGAACGCCCCCAGCTGCCAGAGCTCCCCAGGGCCGGAACGCCCCCAGCTGCCAGAGCTCCCCAGGGCCGGAACGCCCCCAGCTGCCAGAGCTCCCCAGGGCCGGAACGCCCCCAGCTGCCAGAGCTCCCCAGGGCCGGAACGCCCCCAGCTGCCAGAGCTCCCCAGGGCCGGAACGCCCCCAGCTGCCAGAGCTCCCCAGGGCCGGAACGCCCCCAGCTGCCAGAGCTCCCCAGGGCCGGAACGCCCCCACCTGCCAGAGCTCCCCAGGGCCGGAACGCCCCCACCTGCCAGAGCTCCCCAGGGCCGGAACGCCCCCACCTGCCAGAGCTCCCCAGGGCCGGAACGCCCCCACCTGCCAGAGCTCCCCAGGGCCGGAACGCCCCCACCTGCCAGAGCTCCCCAGGGCCGGAACGCCCCCACCTGCCAGAGCTCCCCAGGGCCGGAACGCCCCCACCTGCCAGAGCTCCCCAGGGCCGGAACGCCCCCACCTGCCAGAGCTCCCCAGGGCCGGAACGCCCCCACCTGCCAGAGCTCCCCAGGGCCGGAACGCCCCCACCTGCCAGAGCTCCCCAGGGCCGGAACGCCCCCACCTGCCAGAGCTCCCCAGGGCCGGAACGCCCCCAGCTGCCAGAGCTCCCCAGGGCCGGAACGCCCCCAGCTGCCAGAGCTCCCCAGGGCCGGAACGCCCCCAGCTGCCAGAGCTCCCCAGGGCCGGAACGCCCCCAGCTGCCAGAGCTCCCCAGGGCCGGAACGCCCCCAGCTGCCAGAGCTCCCCAGGGCCGGAACGCCCCCACCTGCCAGAGCTCCCCAGGGCCGGAACGCCCCCACCTGCCAGAGCTCCCCAGGGCCGGAACGCCCCCACCTGCCAGAGCTCCCCAGGGCCGGAACGCCCCCACCTGCCAGAGCTCCCCAGGGCCGGAACGCCCCCACCTGCCAGAGCTCCCCAGGGCCGGCCGCCGGAATGGACCCACTCCTGCTCTGCCAGGCTACAGAATGGGATGTTCGTGCCAACAATTATCAAACGTGCACAGCCTCCACCGTGCTCCCAAAGGAGCGGCCTGTGCGCCTTCTCCTCTGAAGCCTCCCAAGGGAGGGCACTCACCTCAGTGGGCTGGCTGATTTCGAACAGGTCTAGCCGGTTAGCGTTCCAGTGGTTAATAATGTCTGCCAGCTTATGGCGCTCTTCCTCCCGGCTGCCAGTCATGTCCGCACACCCGCTCGTCCCTGTAGGATCGGCACTAGTGGGAAGAGGAAATATTGCGAATGTCACCAAGGTTAGGGCGATCCCTCTACTCCACCGTGCTTGAGAATCGTTTGCACAGAATCCAGGGCTGCGCGCGCCAAGCAATTGTGCTCAGCAGCCAAACAAAAGCCCAAATACAACAAGAAATAATACTACAAAAAGTGCCCGCTCACCACCCTGCCATGAACTGCTCCCTGCTCCACAGACAATAGGCTGCGCGACTCCAACCCGATCAGTATCAGGCTTCTGCGCTTCCTTATTGCCTTCTAGCCCCTCCTCCCAGAGCTGAGCCGTGCGCGTCATGTCCTGCGTGGTGCATTCTATCCCAGCGCCGCTCCTACTCCCATCCTGCGTGCTACATTCCAGCACCACTCCCGTCCTGTGTGCTATACTGTATACCAGCGCACCCCACCACTCTCGTCCTGTGTGCTATACTGTATACCAGCGCACCCCACCACTCTCGTCCTGTGTGCTATACTGTATACCAGCGCACCCCACCACTCTCGTCCTGTGTGCTATACTGTATACCAGCGCACCCCACCACTCTCATCCTGTGTGCTATACTGTATACCAGCGCACCCCACCACTCTCGTCCTGTGTGCTATACTGTATACCAGCGCACCCCACCACTCTCGTCCTGTGTGCTATACTGTATACCAGCGCACCCCACCACTCTCGTCCTGTGTGCTATACTGTATACCAGCGCACCCCACCACTCCCGTCCTGTGTGCTATACTGTATACCAGCGCACCCCACCACTCTCGTCCTGTGTGCTATACTGTATACCAGCGCACCCCACCACTCCCGTCCTGTGTGCTATACTGTATACCAGCGCACTCCACCACTCTCGTCCTGTGTGCTATACTGTATACCAGCGCACCCCACCACTCTCGTCCTGTGTGCTATACTGTATACCAGCGCACCCCACCACTCTCGTCCTGTGTGCTATACTGTATACCAGCGCACCCCACCACTCTCGTCCTGTGTGCTATACTGTATACCAGCGCACCCCACCACTCTCGTCCTGTGTGCTATACTGTATACCAGCGCACCCCACCACTCTCGTCCTGTGTGCTATACTGTATACCAGCGCACCCCACCACTCTCGTCCTGTGTGCTATACTGTATACCAGCGCACCCCACCACTCCCGTCCTGTGTGCTATACTGTATACCAGCGCACCCCACCACTCCCGTCCTGTGTGCTATACTGTATACCAGCGCACCCCACCACTCCCGTCCTGTGTGCTATACTGTATACCAGCGCACCCCACCACTCTCGTCCTGTGTGCTATACTGTATACCAGCGCACCCCACCACTCTCGTCCTGTGTGCTATACTGTATACCAGCGCACCCCACCACTCTCGTCCTGTGTGCTATACTGTATACCAGCGCACCCCACCACTCTCGTCCTGTGTGCTATACTGTATACCAGCGCACCCCACCACTCTCGTCCTGTGTGCTATACTGTATACCAGCGCACCCCACCACTCCCGTCCTGTGTGCTATACTGTATACCAGCGCACCCCACCACTCCCGTCCTGTGTGCTATACTGTATACCAGCGCACCCCACCACTCCCGTCCTGTGTGCTATACTGTATACCAGCGCACCCCACCACTCCCGTCCTGTGTGCTATACTGTATACCAGCGCACCCCACCACTCTCGTCCTGTGTGCTATACTGTATACCAGCGCACCCCACCACTCTCGTCCTGTGTGCTATACTGTATACCAGCGCACCCCACCACTCTCGTCCTGTGTGCTATACTGTATACCAGCGCACCCCACCACTCTCGTCCTGTGTGCTATACTGTATACCAGCGCACCCCACCACTCTCGTCCTGTGTGCTATACTGTATACCAGCGCACCCCACCACTCTCGTCCTGTGTGCTATACTGTATACCAGCGCACCCCACCACTCTCGTCCTGTGTGCTATACTGTATACCAGCGCACCCCACCACTCTCGTCCTGTGTGCTATACTGTATACCAGCGCACCCCACCACTCTCGTCCTGTGTGCTATACTGTATACCAGCGCACCCCACCACTCTCGTCCTGTGTGCTATACTGTATACCAGCGCACCCCACCACTCTCGTCCTGTGTGCTATACTGTATACCAGCGCACCCCACCACTCTCGTCCTGTGTGCTATACTGTATACCAGCGCACCCCACCACTCTCGTCCTGTGTGCTATACTGTATACCAGCGCACCCCACCACTCTCGTCCTGTGTGCTATACTGTATACCAGCGCACCCCACCACTCTCGTCCTGTGTGCTATACTGTATACCAGCGCACCCCACCACTCTCGTCCTGTGTGCTATACTGTATACCAGCGCACCCCACCACTCTCGTCCTGTGTGCTATACTGTATACCAGCGCACCCCACCACTCTCGTCCTGTGTGCTATACTGTATACCAGCGCACCCCACCACTCTCGTCCTGTGTGCTATACTGTATACCAGCGCACCCCACCACTCTCGTCCTGTGTGCTATACTGTATACCAGCGCACCCCACCACTCTCGTCCTGTGTGCTATACTGTATACCAGCGCACCCCACCACTCTCGTCCTGTGTGCTATACTGTATACCAGCGCACCCCACCACTCTCGTCCTGTGTGCTATACTGTATACCAGCGCACCCCACCACTCTCGTCCTGTGTGCTATACTGTATACCAGCGCACCCCACCACTCCCGTCCTGTGTGCTATACTGTATACCAGCGCACTCCACCACTCCCGTCCTGTGTGCTATACTGTATACCAGCGCACCCCACCACTCCCGTCCTGTGTGCTATACTGTATACCAGCGCACCTCACCACTCCCGTCCTGTGTGCTATACTGCATACCAGCGCACTCCACCACTCCCATCCTGTGTGCTGTACTGTATACCAGCGCACCCTACCACTCCCGTCCTGTGTGCTATACTGTATACCAGCGCACCCCACCACTCTCATTCTGTGTGCTATACTGTATACCAGCGCACTCCACCACTCTCGTCCTGTGTGCTATACTGTATACCAGCGCACCCCACCACTCTCGTCCTGTGTGCTATACTGTATACCAGCGCACCCCACCACTCTCGTCCTGTGTGCTATACGCTATCCCAGCACACCCCACCACTACAGGCGTGCTGCACTCTATCCGAGCGCACCCCACCACTCCCATCCTTTGTGCTGCACTCTATCCTAGCGTCGCTTGCACCAGGGCTGTGGAGTCGAAGTCTGTGTTCATTTTGGTGGAGTTGGTACAAAATGGACCGACTCTGACTCCTAAAATGTATAATTGTTAAAAATATACACTTAAATATATTTTTCTTCAAATACGTAAAAGCGCATGAAAGAAAGGACTTCAAAAATGTAAAAAATAAATGTATTTTATCTATTTAAAAATGGTTGCCAGGGTTCAGTTACAGAAAGGAAAAATAATATACTTTGTCAGCTTACGTAAAAAGAGTTCATTTAGTCCAAACTGATCAATGGGAATTCTTCATCCATCTCTCCTTGGGTTCTGAATGGCAAGGCAGGGGATATACCGTAGGCTGGACAGCATGTGTTCATCTTGCAGCCTCGAGCCTTCTGAGCAGCTGACAACGTGTAGGAGCGAGCCAGGAGCCCCCTCCATCGTGTGTTATATACCAACTGTTCAGTCCATATAGGGTGTTTTAGTTGAACATAGTTCCATATGACATAATCTTCTGGAAGCTTCTAGAAGATTTATATATACCCTTCCATGTCATTACTCAAGTATATTCAATATTGATATTTTAATATTTATTCCTTATAGAAACTTAATTAATATACTATGCCCTCCAACATAAACAGAACTATGAACTTATATGTCCTACTATAAAATATTTGATAACTAGATGTATTAATTTTAATGTTTTTACAAACCCCCCTTGAAGCGGGTGGAGTAACCCCGAAAATTAATTAATACATCATTAAAATAACAAATCTTCTTTCCTTATTTGGCAATAACGGATTAATATCAATAATAATGATGAATAATAATTAATTTGCATTATTCATGTTGTAAGTTCAATAATATAATAATGTGGATTCCTGTTATGATAGGCCGTGACTGATCAATCATATAAAAATATATAACTATACTTCGCTAGACCTAGAAAGAAATGCAAAAAACCAAATCCGGTCACCATATGATGTCCTCTGAGTTGATGTCTTCTTATCTCCGATGTAATCTGGCATAAACAGTCTCTTAGAAATAAATCCTTTGATAAAAATGAATGGTTACCAATTTATACAGTCCCGTATTGCATTTATCATCGTTAGATCAAAGTCCATAAACCTTATTCTTTATTACAAAGTCCATAGCCAATGTTGATAAACCACAGTTCATAAGTGTAGAAGAATAGCAGAAGTCTTTGATGTCTGTGCAGTGTAATTTACATTAGTCACCTTTATCCTCCATGCTGCCTGTTGTCAAATCCTGGAACAGATGTTAAGACGTTCTTGGTCAGCACGACAGGGGTTAACTTTAACACGTCATTGTTCTTCTTAAGCGGTCTTTACACGCTACGACATCGCTAACGCGGAGTCGTTGGGGTCACGGAATTCGTGACGCACATCCGGCCGCATTAGCGATGCCATTGCGTGTGACACCGATAAGCGATTTTGCATCGTTGCAAAAACGTGCAAAATCGCTAATCGGCGACACGGGGGTCCATTCTCAAATCTCGTTACTGCAGCAGTAACGAGTTTGTTCCTCGTTCCTGCGGCAGCACACATCGCTGCGTGTGACGCCGCAGGAACGAGGAAGCTCCCCTTACCTGCCTCCCGGCTGCTATGCGGAAGGAAGGAGGTGGGCGGGATGTTACGTCTAGAGATGAGCGAACCGGTCGCGGTTCGGCTCGAGGTGGTTCGCCGAACGGAGGTCTCGTTCGAGTTCAGTTCGTCGAACGTTCGACGAACCGAACTCGAACGTATAGGCTATAATGGGAGGCAATCACAAACACATAAAAATGCATTATAAATGTACACAAACAGTTAATAAACATTGCCATAACACTTACCGGTCCTCGCGATCCCTTCTGCACTCTGTCTCCTGCCGCTATTCCATCCGATGATCGCTGAATCCTCCCGGTGACCTGCACTGCCAGCAGAGAAGCAGGACCTATCGTGACGTCAAAATAGCCATGTGACCAGTCACGTGGCTATTATCTCATTGGCTACAGACTGGTCACATGACTATGACACATCATGTAGGACCTGCGAGTGCATCTCTCCGGTACACGGTGCACATATGTGTATCCCCGTGTACCGGCGACATGCTCTAGCACACGGTCGACTCCCCGTTCCGTTAGGGACCGGCTGACACAGCCGGTCATTAACGGAGATCACCGTTGCCATAGCAACGCAGTTAGCGGTGACGTCACCGCTAACCGCGGCTCCGAGAGCACCGTTGCTATGGTAACGCGTCTGTCAGCGTTACCGCTAGCAGCCAGCAGTGATCACTCACGGAGTGAAGGCTGCACGCTGCTGCACGATTGTAGTGAGCATTGTAGTGAGGATGGAGGTTCCCCAGCCCCAAGTGATGAGCTGGTGAATCTCCTCCTTCCTCACTACAATCGTCACTACTACTACACTAGAAAGAAAGAAGACAGAAGAGCAGGATCGTGGAGGGGTGACAGGGGGTAATAAAGATGGAGTCTCTAATGTGTCTGTGTATTTATTTCTATTAAAGTATTTTTTCTCTGTGTGGTGTCTTTTTTTTAACCCTTTATTGGAGATTCTTAATGGCCAGGTCAAACGTGCCTGACATTAAGAATCTCTGGCTTAATACTGGCTGGTAAAACAAAGCCAGTATTAACTCATGATTACCCAACAAGCCACCCGGCTCCAGGGCTGTTGGAAGAGTTGGATACAGCGCCAGATGATGGCGCTTCTATGAGAGCGCCATTTTCTGGGACGGCTGCGGACTGAAATCCGCAGCAGAGGCGCCCACAAACCTCGGGCTAACCTGTGCTGCGGATTCCAATCCCCAGCTGCCTAGTTGTACCCGGCTGGACACAAAAATGGGGCGAAGCCCACGTCATTTGTTTTTTAATTATTTCATGAAATAAGTGAAATAATTAAAAAAACGGGCTTCCCTATATTTTTGGTTCCCAGCCGGGTACAAATAGGCAACTGGGGGTTGGAGGCAGCCCGTGGCTGCCAGCTGTACCTGGCTAGCATACAAAAATATGGCGAAGCCCACGTCATTTTTTTGGTGGGCAAAAAACTTCTGCATACAGTCCTGGATGGAGTATGCTGAGCCTTGTAGTTCTGCAGCTGCTGTCTGCTCTTCTCCATACAGACAGACAGCAGCTGCAGAACTACAAGGCTCAGCATACTCCATCCAGGACTGTATGCAGAAGTTTTTTGCCCCCTGAAAAAATTATGTGGGCTTCGCCATATTTTTGTATGCTAGCCAGGTACAGCAGGCAGGTACGGCTGCCCCCAACCCCCAGTTGCCTATTTGTACCCGGCTGGGAACCAAAAATAAAGGGAAGCCCTTTTTTTATTATTTCATGAATTTCATGAAATAATTAGAAAACAAATGACGTAGGCTTTGCCCCATTTTTGTGTCCAGCCAGGTACAACTAGGCGGCTGGGGATTGGAATCCGCACCACAGGTTGGCCTGAGCTTTCTGGGCCCCACTGCTGCGAATTGCAGTCTGCAGCCACCTCAGAAAATGGCATTTTCATAGAAGCGCCATCTTCTGGCGCTGTATCCAACTCTCCCAGCACCTGCCTGCTATACCTGGCTAGCATACAAAAATATGGCGAAGCTCACGTCCTTTTTTTGTAGTTTTTTGGCAAAAAAAATAAAAAATGCTTCCCTGGATTTTCCATTGCCAGTGAAGGTAACACCAAGCAGTGGGGGTTAGCAGCCAGTAGCTGCTTGGATTACCCTTAGCTAGCAATACAAAAAATGCAGCGGGAGCCCATATATATTTTTTTAATTATTTATTTAAATAACTAAAAATAAAATGGGCTTCCCTGTATTTTGATTGCTGGACATCACAGTGCTGTAAAAATAAATCTTTAAAAAAATGACGTAGCGCTCCGCGGTATTTTTGATTCTCAGCGCAGATAAAGCAGACAGCTATGGGTTGCCAACCCCATCTACCTGCCGTTACCTTGGTTGGCAATCAAAATACAGGGAAGCCCATTAATTTTTTCTATTTAAAAAATAGTTAAAAAAAAAAAATGACGTTGGGTCCCCCCATTTTTGATAGCCAGCTAGGGTAAAGCAGACGGCTGTAGCCTGAAAACCACAGCTGGCAGCTTTACCGTGGTTGGGGATCCAATGTGGTGGTCCCCTCAGGCTCTTTTTTATAATTATTTTATAAATATTAATAATTACACAATAAAAGTAGGGTCCTTCCCAAATTGGATCACCAGCCAAGGTAAAGCGGACAGCTGTGGTCTGGTATTCTCAGGGTGGGAAGGTCCATAGTTATTGGGCCTTCACAGCCTAAAAATAGCAGGCCGCAGGCACCCCAGACGTGGCGCATCCACTAGATGCGCCAATCCTGGCGCTTCACCCCAGCTCATCCCGTGCCCTGGTGCAGTGGCAAACGGGGTAATAAATCGGGTTGATACTAGCTGTAAAGTCACCTGAGATCAAGCCCAGCAGTTTGTGATGTCATGGCGTCTATTAGATACCCAACATCATAAACTGTCAGTACTAACAAAAACAAAAAAATCGACAAAAGAAATTTATTTGAAAAAACAGTCCCCAAAACATTTCCTCTTTCACCAATTTATTGTAAGAAAAAAAATAAAGGGGTCCCACGACGACTCTGGACCGTCTAGAATATGGGGGGGAGACACTCAGGGAACGTATCCCCCATTTTCTAGGAATGCGGACCCTTCATGTGAGGAGTGTGGGTGCAATGAATCTGCACTCACTCTCCCCGGGTCCACAGCAGCAGAGTCCATGTCGTAATGGTTGCTACCAAAGCTGCAATGCCCTGCTCATGAGGTAAGGGCATGCCTAATCAGGAGAACTACTGTAGAGGAAACTCTGCTCACTGGTATATAGGTGCTCAGAGGTAATAATAGATAAAATTAGTGAGTAACCTCGGCACTCTAAATCTCCCAGACTAAGTCAGTAAGTCACAATGGATAGTAATGCAAAATCACTCTTTATTGGTCCATATTAAGAAAAAAAATTTTTTCATAAGCATATATGTTTTTGTCCAAAACAAGTTACAAATGACGTTTCGGCCTGAGCCTTCGTCAGATTGGACTTATCTGCATGTAATCATGAAAAATGACAATAATCAGTATCACATAAGAGTGAGAGAACAATAACATAAACTCGAACAATGTAGAGGTACAATTGGGATGCAGCAAAAAAATTGCAACACAGCAAGAAATGAAACACATGATACAAATGTCATAATACAGTACAAGGACAATATAGTAATGACAAATATGGGGTCAGAGTAGACTTAGACAGCTCTGGTACGAAAGAGATGTCAATCATAAAGTAACATGTGCAGTAGGTGTAGAGCTACAGTATGCATGGCAGAGCTAATGGGTAGACCGACCATAGAAAAAGAACGGAGAAAAAGTGGAGAAAAAAAGTGGAGAAAAAAAGTGGAGAAAAAAAGTGGAGAAAAAAAGTGGAGAAAAAAAGTGGAGAAAAAGTGGAGCACCCTTTGGTACCTTTCATGTGGCACTAAGGGGTGCTTAGCTTTGTATTTAGCCAAAAAAATGACGTAGGGTTCCCCCTAGTTTTGTAGCCAGCTAGGGTAAAGCAGACGGCTGCAGCCTGCAGACCACAGCTGGCAACCTCACCTTGGCTGGTAATCCAAAACTGAGGGCACCCCACGCTGTTATTTTAAATTAAATAAATAATTAAAAAAAAAAAACACGTAGGGGTCCCCCAAAATTGGATCACCAGCCAAGGTAAAGCAGACAGCTGGGGCCTGATATTCTCAGACTAGGGAGGTCCATGGTTATTGGAATCTCCCCAGCCTAAAAATAGCAGGCCGCAGCCGCCCCAGAAGTGGCGCATCCATTAGATGCGCCAATCCTGGTGCTTCGCCCCAGCTCATCCCGCGCCCTGGTGCGGTGGCAAACGGGGTAATATATGGGGTTAATACCAGATGTGTAATGTCACCTGGCATCAAGCCCTGGGGTTGGTGAGGTCAGGCGTCTATCAGATACCCGACATCACCAACCCAGTCAGTAATAAAAAAAAATAGACGACAAACACATTTTTATTTGAAAAAACACTCCCCAAAACATTCCCTCTTTAACCAATTTATTAGATTGAAAAACAAATCCAGGTCTGGTGTAATCCAAGGGGTTGCCATGACGATCCACACTGTCCCAGTCAATGAAGAGCAGGATGTTCCCCATTGGCTGGGAGAGCAATGCAGTGACCTGAGCTAACATCAATGGGTCAGCCCAGGTCACTGCAGGGGGGTGACAAGTGCTGCTGTCAGCGAGGTACATTACCTGCGCTGATCTCCAGCACACTGACAGCCCCTGTCACTGAGGTCAATGACCGGCGCCTTCACATCAAGTATCGCGAGAGGTCCGTGACGTCACCGCCAGTGTCAGTCTCGGGTCGGAAGCGATAGGTGATGTGACAAGCGGCGGCCATGGAGGAAAGTGACAGCGCTGAGGTCGGGATGGCGGGACTTCATCACCGCAGGTAAGCTGAGCGGGGGGGGGGGTGAGAGTGTGTGTGTGTGTGTGTATGTGTATGTATGTGTACATGCCGCGGGCAGGAGGGGGCGGAGCGAGCTGAGCGGGAAGTGTGGGCTTCCTGCACGTAACTAAGATAAACATCGGGTTACTAACCAAAGCGCTTTGCTTGGATACCCGATGTTTATCTTGGTTACCAGCTTGTGGCAGGCTGCCAGCGATGGCTCCTGCACACTGCAGCTGTAAAAAGCCCTGCTTTTTGCTGCTAGAACCGTTCTCGAACGTTTCTAGAACTATCGAGCTTTTAGCAAAAAGCTCGAGTTCTAGTTCGATCTCGAACAGCCCAAAAATCACTCGAGCCTAGAACTGGAGAACCACGAACCGCGAACCGCGCTCAACTCTAGTTACGTCCCGCTCATCTCCGCCCCTCCGATGCTATTGGGCGGCGGTTCAGTGACGTTTTAGTGACGTCACTGTGACGCCGCACGGACCGCCCCCTTAGAAAGGAGGCGGTTCGCTGGTCACAGCGACGTCGCCGGACAGGTAAGTATGTGTGACGGTTGTGGGCGATGTTGTGCGGCACAGGCAGCGATATGCCCGTGTCGCGCAACAGATGGGGGCGGGTACCCACACTAGCGATATTGGGACAGATATCGCAGTGTGTAAAGTAGCCTTTAGTATCTGTAGGGAGGTCTTAATGCACAGACCATGTGTCATTGTCCATCCTTGAACCATAAGATCACTGTGTTTCTGAGGTGCAAACATGGTAAGTGTATTGTATGTTTCACAGTCTCGTTTGAGACGTTACCTTTTGGACCTTTTTGTAGAATCCCTTTTAACTTTAGGAAAATTATAAAGTCTTTTTATCTTTTGTAATCTTGATTGAAGACTTCATTCCCTAATCTAAATACCAAATATGGCAATAACTATCACTAATAAATGTCACAGCGTATGATAACTCTAATACTATAATACCATGTCATTATTATTATCGTAGAAGTATTAATATAATTGATACTTAGAATGATGTAATAATACTGCATAATGGTATAGACAATAGTATTCTCATGTAATGACCTTTTTTTGTCATTGGTGAATTACCCTTCCAAACCCATAGGTGGCAATGTGTTGAATGTAACCAAAATATAATATAAAATATGAAAAAATGTAATGTGTACCTATAACATGTATCATATTATAAATATGTAAGGCAACAATGTGGCTTTTTAGTTAGATCATTTGTAAAATTATAAACTAAAGCAAATAACCTTTTAGGAAAGACTGGATGATTCCATCAAAACACAATGATACCCATTATTAATTATTATTGATTAAAAATATAATATTAATATTTGTAAATATAGGAAGGTAAACCTAGATGTACCTCGATCTTCCATCTTTATTATTCTAATTTAATTTATTTGATTTGTCTATTATTTATTAAATAACCTACTATAAGAAAATGTGTAACTATAAGTAATATTTCATCCTTATTGTGTTAACATACTAATATAAAAATAATGTATTACTAGGAAGTAGACAATTGTATATATTGATGAAGGAAGTATTCTTTTCTTTCAAAAAGTGGAACTTTTCCCTTTTAACCCCTTCAGCCCCCGGGCACTTTCCGTTTTTGCGTTTTTGTTTTTTGCTCCCCTTCTTCCGAGAGGCGTAACTTTTTTATTTTTCCATCAATCTTGCCATATGAGGGCTTGTTTTTTGCGGGACGAGTTGTACTTTTAAATGAAACCATAAGTTTTACCATATAGTGTACTGGAAAACGGCAAAAAAATTCCAAGTGCGGAAAAATTGCAAAAAAAGTGGGATTGTACAATAGTTTTTGGGATATTTTATTCACCGTGTTCACTATATGGTAAAACTGATGTGTGGGTATGATGCCTCAGGTCGGTGCGAGTTTATAGACACCAAACATGTATAGGTTTACTTGTATCTAAGCGGTTAAAAAAAATTCACAAGCTTGTCCGAAAAACGTGGCGCACGTTTTGCGCCATTTTCCAAAACCCATAGCGTTCTCATTTTTCAGGATCTGAGGCTCAGTGATGGCTTATTTTTTGCGTCTTGACCTGACGTTCTTAACGGTACCATTTTTGCGCAGATGCTACGTTTTGATCGCCTGTTATTGCATTTTGCGCAAAATTTGCGGCGACCAAAAAACGTAATTTTGGCGTTTGGAATTTTTTTGCCGCTACGCCGTTTACTGATCAGATTCATTGATTTTATATTTTGATAGATCGGGCATTTCTGAACGCGGCGATACCAAATATGTGTGTATTTTTTATTTTTTTAACCCTTTCATTTTCAATGGGGTGAAAGGGGGGTGATTTGAACTTTTAGGTTTTTTTTATTTTTTTTTAATTTTTTAAAACTTTTTTTTTTACTTTTTTTTTTATTTTACTAGTCCCCCTAGGGGGCTATTGCGATCAGCAATCCGATCGCTTTGCACAATCTGCAGATCCCAGCTACAGAGCTGAGAACTGCAGATTTGCTGCTTCACTTTCAATGCCGGCTGTATTCCGGCATTGAGAGGAAGTGACTCATGTTAGCCACAGGCGTCATCACATGACCCTGTGCTACCATGGCAACCGCCGAAAGTCACGTGATCATGTCACGTGACTTCCGGCGGGGGCGGGGTAAGTCACTGTCATGGCGGCGCCCATATACATATCGCTGCCAAGACTTTGGCAGCGAAATGTAAGGGGTTAATGGCCGCGGGTGGAAGCGATTCCACCCGCGGCTAGCAGGCACATATATCAGCTGTTGATAACAGCTGATATGTGCGCGTCTCACCGCCGCCTGCCGGCGGCAGGGGGCGGGGCTTACCGGAACACGATCCATGACGTATCTAGTACGTCATGGGTCGTTAAGGGGTTAATATGATTCATATTTAATAAAGTAATATTCTTATATTAGATATTACTGAACTAAATATTGAAGTGTTTTCTCAATTGAGATATTTAAAATCTGAAGGAAAAATAAAAATTGTAGAATTAAGATTTTGATTAAAAATGTGAATATTAAATAATAATTAATATAAAAAATAGCAATAAAAGGAAAAATGAAAATCGGAATAAAAATAAAAATTGGAATACAAATAAAGCCTTCTAAGTATATAACACCTATATCTTCAATAATACATAACCTTAATGTTACCAGTATCTTATAGGATTTCCATACCTATCATATCAGTAACCTATAAAAATAATTAAGTCATGTAACCTTGCAAATAATACACTTCTCTTAGTATATAAATGCATTATGATATACTTCAAATATATTTTTTTTTATTCCCAATTCTTCCTTTGTACTTGAAGTATTAATTATTAAAGTATCTTGTAAACACATATATTTATCAAATATAAATGTGTGATTGAGACCAAACCTCTCCCTTTCAATATCATGAAATATGATATTATAAAAATTAATGTTTAGATTAAATTAAATTAAAATTTGTGTTGTATATCTTCAAGACCATATTATAAATATCACTTCCATATTTGAAAAGAAAAATGATTACCAATCTATGTATCAGTAAAAGAAGTGACTAACACAAAAGATCCTAACATCTCTATATTAAAGAAATATGTCTAAGAATAAGATATATTCAGTATAAATTCCTTCATTATTTATACTTATGTACTATAACTTATTTATTCTAATATTATACATACATATATTATAACCTCGAAGTTAAAACAAAAAATTCCTTTTTTTTTTTTTCTGGATCCAAGTACTTGACATTAGCAGCTGCTCAGACAATCAATCATTCATAGACACATCTATGCACACAAGACTGTCATGTTCTTTAACATATACTTCTACATAGAAACTGACACATATCCCTTTTTTTTCCAATTATTCTATGCGCATTTCAAAAATTATGTTACTAATTTGAAGTACTTCTCGAAAAAATACAAATTCCAATGTATTACATACTGTACATTTGACCATAGAACAAACATTTATTATTAGCTTTAGTACCAAGTCACATGCTCTGGTTACGTGCAAAGAACACCATTCCAAAACAGCAAGCAGTTTTACTAGACTCCAAAGCTCAGATTACATTTCTAATAACTCTAAAGAAGATGTATGTATATTCATAAAAGAAACGTTAAAGTAATAGTTCTCTGGCAATTGGTACCTGATAAAATAATTATTATTATTAATCGTGCTTTCGCGATTAACCTTACCCAATAAAATATATGTTACCTGATTGAGGACAAGAACAAATGTATAAATAAAAAGTTAATACTTCATCAATCTGCTTTACTGATAAATTCTGAGGGAAATAAAAGAATAAAATTATTATCATATTTATGATAAAAATGAAACACTTAAAATCTGTTACTTTCTCTTATTATTTTATTTTAAATATTATCATTCATATACAGAGATCAAATTATTAATTTATAACATTAAATCATCATTTTACTAAATGAAAATATGACCTTGATTTACTAACACTACCTTTAATATATATATATATATTGTGAGGTATCAACCGGCTGTATTACAAAAGGCCGGTATGTTTTGCAGAAGCGTGGGTGCTCTGCAATGTGAAACTGGCTGGGACCTGTGGTTCCACAGGATTGCATTCATGCAGAGCCATGGAAGGGTGTGTGATGCTGATTACACACTCCTTACCACCTGTGGGTGTGGCTCCAGGGGTTAAAGCAATCCTGTCTCTGAACCTGGGTAGAGAGTGTCGAGGGCAGTCTAGGGAGAGACTGGCTCTAGACTTCCAGTGTGTGTGCTGGAGATGGAGAGAGCAGAAGCAGGGTGTTTTGCACTCCTCCGGAGACCTTCTTCTGAAGGAAGGGGCTTTTAGGTCCATGTGTAAAGCCATGTGGCTGGAGCCAGGGGGAACCTGGAAAGGACACTAGCCACCTTAAGAGGAAGGTAACTGGGATTGGACCTGGGGTCTGGATACTGACAAGGGTCAGTGACACATGGGTGGCAGTCCAAAAGTGTGTGGACTTTATATTATGTGTTGGTCTTTGAGGAGAAAGCCAACGAACGGCATCTTTATGTTATGTGACCTGATATGGTTTATGGACCTGTTAATAAACCAGATGGTCTGTTAAAGAGACCAATTACTCTGGCGTGCTTTAATCCCGCTACCTGATGTGTGGCCCACATACACTTGGGGCCCACATTGTCACATTATGGTGTCTCGAATGCGGGCATGCGGTCTGGTTGCTAGGGGCAACGCAGCCTGGTTGCTAGGGGCAACGGCCTAGGACATATTCCTGTGGATACGGACTGCTTGTGGTGGATTGGCGGGTCCACGAAAATTTTTTGAAGCGGTTTGCGGTGGATCGGCGGGTCCACGAAAATTGTCTGCGCACTCAAGCAGCTGGCGGTGGATCGGCGGGTCCACGAACAGGGACAGCGCTCTCAAGCACCTGGTGGTGAATCAGCCGGTCATTGGGGACCCGTGCTGCAGTGGCGAGAGTCCAGCGACTGGAGGTTCCAGGCCAGCCGGAATTGCAAGGCCCTGCTTGGTGAGCAGTGATACACCACAGGCTGGAGATCCTGGTTGTACGGGCGGTACAACCCGGAAAGCATGGAGGAGCTCCTGAACCAGCTGCTGCAGAGCCAGCAGCACCAACAGCATGTGCCTGGAGGTCCAGTGACAGCAGTGGGGGCTAAAAGCCAAAAAGAGGGAATGGACGTTGTGGAGGAGCTGTACCAGTTCCTGGTCCAGGGACAGCAGGAGCTGTCGGTGTGTAGCGATGTCACAGCCATGGACCAGTTTGAGCGTTCCCTTCAGGGGCCAGTATGGACACTGGGTGCCCAGGGAGACAAGGGCAAACGGTGTGAACTCGGGGCTAAGGACATTGCATGGAAACCGCAAAAGGGGGCGGAGTCCCAGAAGGGAATAGTTGCCCATAAGGGGGTGGAGTCCCATAAAGGGGTGGTTGCCCATAAGGGGGTGGAGTCCCATAAAGGGGTGGTTGCCCATAAGGGGGTGGAGTCCCATAAAGGGGTGGTTGCCCATAAGGGGGTGGAGTCCCAGAAAGCGGTGGTCCCCCAAAAGAGAGCGGAGCATCCCAAATCCAAGGGTGAAGTGGTGCAGATGGACTGTAGCCAGGGACAACAGTGTTCATGCCTTAAGTGTCCTGTTTGCAATATAGACCACCCATCCGACGAGAAGCCACGTCTGTGTTCCGTGGAAGTGGATGGGGAATCTGTAACAGGAGTCGTAGACTCAAGGAGCTTGGTGACCCTGGTGAGGGCCACCTCTGATGTCCACTTGATTCCTGGAAGGAAGATCCACGTCGGCTGCACCCACAGTAATGAGACAGAATACCCGGTCTCCAGAGTGGTCATTAAGACAGCCTGGGACAGTGGTTCTCATGATGTTGCTGTAGTCTCAGATTTACTGCACCCAATTATTATAGGTTGGGACTCTAAATTATTTGTGCACTTGTGGAAGCAGGGGGACGTATACGGTTGCTTGTGTAAGAGCCGGAACAGCCCAAAGGAAACCCCACCACATTGGGAGGTGAAAAGGGGTCCTTGTTGTGCAGTTATGTGTGGTAAGGAGGAGATAGCACCTCCTAAAATTGACTGTCCTAAGTTAGGGGTGACCAAAGAAAATGATGGACGGACCCAACTTAGTGACATAAGGACTAAGGGAATAACCGATAGTGTGACCGTTAAAAACGGGGTAGCTCCAGAAAGGGAGGCAGATATCTGGTTAAGTGGGGACATGATAGTCCAGGATACCAGGGGGAGCGATGATGACTCCAGTAAAGACACTGACTCTAGTAAGGTGACAAACGAGTACAGTGTGGTACAGATGGGCGAGAAGGGCAAAACTTCCTCCCGACGCCGAAGACGTAATAAGCGCCGAGAGGGGGCACAGTGTAGGCCGTCTGAGGGTGCAGAGAAAGTGACATGCCTGATTAATAAAGACATGGTGCTAATAACACCTGCTACGGTGGAGTCAGACGGTGATATCCTACAAAAGACTGAGGAATCAGAGATTGAACTGACACATTGTGACGACAGAAATCAGCGCGCTGCAAGTGCAGAGAAGGAGCCAACCAAGGACGTAATGGTGGTGGTCCCTATGATTTCAAAGTGTGAAGTTGATAGTCTGTCAGGCGAGAATGGTATAGGAAATGGAATCCTAGAGAGTGTGGGGGAAGGAATAATCCCCAACAGTCGTGGTGAGCAGACTGGTGAACTACCAAGTGCTGGGGTGGATGACAGCGAATTTAGCCCCAAATCTCTAAAAGGAACAGAGTGCCATGTTGAAGGGTGTGACACCCAGGCTGAGGGTGACACTGCAGAGACCCCAGAGGAAGTGGAAGATAATGCAGTGAAGAACCAAGAAACAGCTGGCGCTGAAGTGAAGAGAGCCTCTGAGGAGGTGAAGCCTGGACCAGAGGTCTCATCCAGGACTGGGAGCCTGCCTGACCTGCTTGGTAAAACCATGATGGAGGATATAGAGAAGGTCGTGGGTAAGAAGAGTAAGAAACCCAAATGTTCTGAAGCTGAGGTGGAAGAAGCCTCAGAAATAGTGTGTCATAGACCAGAGAGGTCCGCAAGTGAAGACTCATTCAAGAGGATGAGCAAAGACCATCTGCAACAAGAGATACTTCTTAGGCAGGCTACTGAGAGTCGAGTAAGGGAGCTGGAGAAAGAAGTGGCTGAGCTCCGAAGTCGCTTGGCAGAGTACCAGTCCAAGTCCCAGGGAGACTTGGAGCAGATGGAGCAGCGAGTGTCACTCCTGACCAAACTTGTTGAAGCAGGGGAGGCCCAAAGAGAGCTAACTCTGGAAGCTAAACTTGACAAGCATGTGGCAGGGATGAATGAGACTTCTGTAGTCAAGTGCATGGTGGATATACCTGAGGACTTAAGAGAAGCGTGTGCCACCGGGTGCATGCATGACGAATTTAAGAGAGCTGTGGAAGCGTGTGAGGTCTACTGTACCCCAGGGGCTGAACAGTTAGTGATATTGTCTACCAGTAAAATTACTGGGCAGCGGGTGGCTATTCTAAAGGACATGCACTTCAGATGTGTTCGTATGAAGTGGCAGGCCCAACTGCAAAAGGAAGAAGCCACTAGACAGCTAGAGTATAAAAGGAAAGCGCAGAGTCTGGCGGAAGATATTGTCCAAGTACCCCGGGCTCTGGTGGGGAGAGTCATTGGAAAAACCGGACGAGTCATGCAAGACATGGTGAATAAGTCGGGATTGGTGAGATTAAGAATCCCTGCTGCTAATGAGAGCAAGATACCCAGGGAAGCTGGTATGGTTCCGTTTGTCTGTGTCGGGACTGTAGAGAGTCTTGGAACCATTCGAAGCCTTATTGAATATCGGGTACACCATGTACGTGACATGGAGCGGTTGTGGCAAGAAAACCTGAAAATTAAGGAGCAGCTTCGCCAACTGTGTGGGGGACAGCAGCCGTCTTCCACCCGTTGTTCAGGGGAAAGAAGTGGAAGATGGCGTGTCGGTCCAGTAGTTCAGACGCGCGATAAAAGGAATCGCCGACAGAGTGGTAACCTACGATGTACGGTAGATAGTGGCCGCTATGAGCTTAGAGTTCCCGACAGTAGCCTTGGGGGTACTCGAGAAAGCCTAGGTTCGGACAAGACTGTAGGTTTGACTGGGGACATGTCTCTCTACTACGGTGACCCTGGGAGGGGGTCAGGGAGAGAACGGTCTGGAAATGGGACGTCCTTTAACCCTAGGTTGACCAGACAGGGTTTGGTGACAGTGTCGGGCGATGCCTCAGGGACTACTGCTCTTGGATGGCCCTCTCGACTGGTGGGGCATGGCAGCGGGGATGCCCTGTATCGCGGCCCCAGGTCATTGGCAAGTGTTCTCCCCTACGGGTTTGAACAGAGGGGGAGGGTATGTGAGGTATCAACCGGCTGTATTACAAAAGGCCGGTATGTTTTGCAGAAGCGTGGGTGCTCTGCAATGTGAAACTGGCTGGGACCTGTGGTTCCACAGGATTGCATTCATGCAGAGCCATGGAAGGGTGTGTGATGCTGATTACACACTCCTTACCACCTGTGGGTGTGGCTCCAGGGGTTAAAGCAATCCTGTCTCTGAACCTGGGTAGAGAGTGTCGAGGGCAGTCTAGGGAGAGACTGGCTCTAGACTTCCAGTGTGTGTGCTGGAGATGGAGAGAGCAGAAGCAGGGTGTTTTGCACTCCTCCGGAGACCTTCTTCTGAAGGAAGGGGCTTTTAGGTCCATGTGTAAAGCCATGTGGCTGGAGCCAGGGGGAACCTGGAAAGGACACTAGCCACCTTAAGAGGAAGGTAACTGGGATTGGACCTGGGGTCTGGATACTGACAAGGGTCAGTGACACATGGGTGGCAGTCCAAAAGTGTGTGGACTTTATATTATGTGTTGGTCTTTGAGGAGAAAGCCAACGAACGGCATCTTTATGTTATGTGACCTGATATGGTTTATGGACCTGTTAATAAACCAGATGGTCTGTTAAAGAGACCAATTACTCTGGCGTGCTTTAATCCCGCTACCTGATGTGTGGCCCACATACACTTGGGGCCCACGATGTCACAATATATATATATATATATATATATATATATATATATATAGATATAGATATAGATATAGATATAGATATAGATATAGATATAGATATAGATATAGATATAGATATATATAAAAATATGTTTATTCATATACAGTGAATCTATGTATATATATTGTGAGGTAGCACGGTCGGCTGCGCAGCAGAAGACACGGGATCCAGGCATATAGGTTCACAGCACACGGTGTTTAATGTCCAAACAAAAATCCACAGCAATATACATGTCTCTCCAGCAGAGACTCAGGGAGTTGTGATCACTCCCTCACACCCGGCACACACCTGCCCCTCGTTCCTGTTTCCATTTAACCCTTCCTTCAGCCTGTAGGGAAACAGCATTAACCCTAGAGTGGATCCACTTTCTATCATGGAGTGAGCACAACCGGGGCGAGACATACCGGCCGTCATAGATAACCCCGGTCACAGTCTCACATACCCCCCCTCAGTTCAAGCGTGCGGGGTTGAACTCCCGCCATCAAACACGGGCCGCGGGACAAGGCATCGGCGTTGACCTGCAACCTACCGGCCCGGTGTTCAACCGTAAACCGGAAGTTCTGCAGAGAAAGGAACCACCGGGTAACCCGGCCATTCCGTTCCTTGGCGGACCTCATCCAGACCAGCGGAGAGTGATCAGTCACCAAGCGAAACTGCCGTCCCAGCAGGTAATAGCGTAGGGACTCCAAGGCCCATTTAATCGCCAGGCACTCCTTCTCCACTACGCTATAATTCCGCTCGGGAGGGGTGAGCTTCCTACTCAAGAAGGTGACGGGGTGTTCCTCCCCCTGAACCACCTGAGACAGCACTGCCCCCAGGCCGACCTCAGAGGCGTCAGTCTGTACTATGAACTCCTTCCGGAAATCAGGGTTGACCAGAACGGGTTGTCCGCACAGGACCCCCTTCAGGGCCCGGAAGGAGTCCTCGGCCTGCGGAGTCCAGCGCACCATGACGGACTTCTTGCCTTTGAGAAGGTCCGTCAAGGGGGCTGATAGTCCCGCAAAATCTCTTACAAACCTCCTGTAGTACCCCACGATACCCAGGAAGGCCCTAACCTGCTTTGTGGTCAGGGGTCTAGGCCACTTCTGGATCGCCTCAACCTTGTTAATTTGGGGCTTTATCACTCCTTGGCCTATCACGTAGCCCAAGTAGCGGGCTTCCGTGAGTCCCAACGCACATTTCTTGGGATTGGCTGTCAATCCGGCTGTTCGAAGCGCGTCCACCACCGCTTGTACCTGTTCCAAGTGGGTCTGCCAATCGGGGCTGTAAATAATGATGTCATCAAGGTACGCTGATGCATACGCCTGGTGGGGTTCCAGCACTAAGTCCATCAACCTCTGGAACGTGGCCGGAGCGCCATGTAACCCAAAAGGCAAGACAACATAGTGGAAGAGACCCTCCGGCGTAACAAAAGCGGTTTTCTCCTTGGCGGACTCCGTCAGTGGCACCTGCCAGTACCCCTTGGTCAGGTCGAGCGTGGTAAAATATCGCGCCTGTCCCAGCCTATCAATCAGCTCATCCACCCGGGGCATGGGGTAGAGATCGAACTTGGATATTTCGTTCAATCTCCGGAAGTCATTGCAGAACCTTAAGGAGCCATCGGGTTTTGGTATTAGGACAATGGGACTAGCCCATTCACTCCGGGATTTTTCGATGACCCCCAGGCGTAGCATTGTCTTCACTTCTTCTGATATGGCTTGTCTTCGAGCCTCCGGCACGCGGTATGACTTCAGGCGTACCTTCAGGTGGGGCTCGGTGACAATGTCATGTCGTATCAGACTGGTCCTACCCGGCAACTCGGAGAAGACATCGGGGTTCTGCTGAACCAGCCGTCTGGCCTCTCGCCTCTGTTGCTTGGTGAGGGCTTCTCCGATCCTTACTTCCGGTTCGTCCTCTCCGGAGGTCGCTGAAGCCGGGAGTGAACGACCCGAAGAGGAGGGAGATGGGGGAAACTCAACCATCAGGCTTTCCCGTTCCTGCCACGGTTTTAATAGGTTGACATGGTATATTTGTTCAGGTTTCCGCCTACCGGGCTGCAATACTTTATAGTTGACCACCCCGACTTTTTCCTTTATCTCGTAGGGGCCTTGCCACTGAGCCAGGAATTTACTCTCCGCCGTGGGGATTAATACCAACACCCGATCCCCGGGTTTAAAGGTCCGCACGGTGGCTTGTCTATTATAGCGGCCGCTTTGCGCGGCCTGAGCCTCCTGTAAATGCTCCTTCACAATTGGCATGACCGCGCTTATGCGGTTCTGCATTCCTAAAATGTGTTCAATCACACTTTTATGGGGGGTGGGCTCTTGCTCCCATGTTTCCTTTGCCAGGTCCAACAATCCCCGGGGATGTCTCCCGTATAACAATTCAAAAGGCGAAAACCCCGTGGATGCCTGTGGCACCTCTCGGATGGCAAACATCAAATAGGGAAGCATCATATCCCAGTCCTTCCCGTCTTTGGAGATCACCCTTTTTAGCATGGTTTTCAGGGTTTTATTGAATCGTTCTACTAACCCATCCGTCTGAGGATGATACACAGACGTACGCAACTGCTTGATCTGGAGTAGCCGGCATAGTTCTTTGGTCACTTTAGACATGAATGGGGTCCCCTGATCCGTAAGGATCTCCTTGGGCAACCCCACCCGGCAGAACACAGAAAACAACTCCCGAGCTATAAGCTTCGCCGCAGTATGTCTGAGAGGTATCGCCTCTGGATACCGGGTGGCATAGTCAACGATCACTAGGATGTGTTGGTGCCCTCGAGCAGACTTTACGAGGGGCCCCACCAGATCCATCCCTATCCGTTCAAAAGGGACTTCTATAATGGGTAACGGCACCAACGGACTGCGAAAGTGGACCAGTGGTGCGGTAAGCTGACACTCCGGGCAGGTTTCGCAGAACCGTTTTACCTCCCCAAAGACCCCGGGCCAATAGAACCTTTGCAATATTCGCTCCTGCGTTTTCTTGACCCCTAGGTGGCCACTCATCAGATGTTTATGAGCCAAGTCGAGGACCCGCCGGCGATACGGCTGGGGCACCACCAACTGCTCCACCCCCACGCCCCGTATTTCATCTACCCGGTAGAGTAAATCCTGTTTAAGAGCGAAATGGGGGTACCTTACCTGGGCACCGGGCATGTATTAACGTAGGGTCCTGGAGTTGGGCTGTCCCAAACGCATCCGGGGATGCCTCCAAGTCCGGGATGGGCTCGACCGTCTCAGCCTCTCCTGCCAATACCTCTAGGGGCGACCTATCGGGTTCACATTCTGTCCCTATCATGGGGACCCCTACGGCAGGTGTCCCGGATTCAGGATTGTAGGGCTCAGGCCCCGGACTGACCAATATCGGAGGGGATCTAGGGGTTCCCTTCCATAAAGTCCAAAAATAGGGCAGATCCCGTCCTAGGATCACGTCATAAGGAAGAGTGTTAAGCAGTCCCACCTCATGTTGCACCTGACCGCAAGGTGCTGTGATGGTGACAATCCCCGTGGGATAGTCTCGGCGGTCCCCATGTATGCAAACCACCCCCACGGTACGTCCTGTGGCCTTTACTTTAGCCCTCAAGGTGGATCGCACAAGGGTCACTAAGCTTCCGGAATCCAACAATCCTGTAACCGGACATCCATTCACCTGTATTTGGCACAAGTGGGGCTCAGTCTCTGGGGGAACCAGGTCAGCGGTACACACCACCTGAGCATACATTGAACCCCGCCGGGTAACCCCACAATCCATGGGCTCCGTGGTCAGGGGACACTGGGCTTCCATATGTCCCACCCGCTGGCACCGCCAACATCTAATAGGGAAGGAAACCCCCTTGACAAGTTGTCGTTTAGGGTACATGGCCTTCCGGACCTCAGGAACGGCGGGCGCGGCCTCAGCCAGGATGGTAGCGGACTCCTGTACCGGTGTCGGCGGTGGGTCCTTGGCCCTAGGCTTGGAGGGGCCGGACCGACGGGCGGTACGCAAAGTCTCAGTGTCCCGTATCAAGTCCTGCGTAGCCACATGCCGCTCTACCAGGGACACTAATTGGTCCAGGGTACTCGGGTCACCCTGTCCTACCCACCGTTGAACGGTGACGGGTAAAGTGCGCACAAAACGATCCACTACTACCCTTTCCACCATTTGCGCCGGGCTCAGAGTGTCAGGCTGCAACCACTTTTTTTTACAAGATGTAATAAGTCATAGGCCTGGGAGCGTACGGGTTTGGCTTCCTCATAGAACCACCGATTTACCCGCTGAGCCCGTACATAGGTATTCACCCCCAACCGAGCCAGTATTTCGGCTTTCAGGGTCACATAGTCAATGGCGTCCTCGGTACCGAGGTCCAGGTACGCTTTTTGGGGTTCCCCCGTCAGATAGGGCGACAATACCTCAGCCCACTGGGGGGTCGGCAGCTTTTCCCGCTCGGCCACCCGCTCAAACACTGCCAGGAACGCTTCCACATCATCCCCCGGGGTCATCTTTTGCAACGCTTGTCTCACCGCTTTCCGGACGCTGCCGTCGTCACCCGGTCCCGGGGTTGTTGCTGCCGGTCCGGAACGGATTGACTTGGCCAGGAGAACCATCTGTTCTTGGTGCCTTTTTTCCTGCAATTTCAAGGATTGCTGGTGCTGTTGCTGCTGTTGCTCCAACGTCCGGAGCAGGTGGGTATTCACCTGTTGTTGCTGTGCATTAGCCTCTTGTTGTTGTGCATTAGCCTGCTGCTGCTGTGCATTAGCCTGCGCCAAATGCCTTAGTATGTCCTCCATGGCGTCGCTGGGTTTGGGCCGTAGTATAGCTGCTTGAATCCAGGACATGTGCTACTGGATCACCAGAAAAGGAAGTACACCTCACCGGGCTGGCATGCCCGCATTCTCCACCATATGTGAGGTAGCGCGGTCGGCTGCGCAGCAGAAGACACGGGATCCAGGCATTAAGTTTCACAGCACACGGTGTTTAATGTCCAAACAAAAATCCACAGCAATATACATGTCTCTCCAGCAGAGACTCAGGGAGTTGTGATCACTCCCTCACACCCGGCACACCTGCCCCTCGTTCCTGTTTCCATTTAACCCTTCCTTCAGCCTGTAGGGAAACAGCATTAACCCTAGAGTGGATTTACTTTCTATCATGGAGTGAGCACAACCGGGGCGAGACATACCGGCCGTCATAGATAACCCCGGTCACAGTCTCACAATATATATATATATATATATATATATATATGCATAGATTCACTGTATATGAATAAACATATTTATCAAACAATAAAATTAATTTACCCAGAAATCCACTTTATTTAGCTGAAGACCAAACCTAAATTTTTCTTCAAAGATTCGATTTATTAGATTCATTTTAAACTTATAGGAATCTCTGAACTTATGTAATTCAAGTTTTTCTCTTAAATGAGAAAGAACGTCTCCCAGCTGCCGCTGGCTATCAAATTCTAACCCAGGGAAAGAATCTGCACAAGACACCTGTTTCTGTCTTTCAAAGCTTTTACTCATCATTTGTCTGGGATACTCAATCCCAGTGACCAATCCCTCCACTGGAGACAAGGGTTTTTCCTGTGGAAAAAGATTTTTAGACGATAATAATTGGGATGGATTGTATGGTTTATAACACGTATGCATTTTCCTCCGAATTTCATATATCCTGTCACAGAAATATCTGGATCTGGGAGACACTGTTGGTTTTTCACAGAAACTCTCCCTTTTTCGTGTTGGTTTTTCAGAATTAATTAATTTCTGTTTTGATTGACTTTTTCTAACAAAATCAATAAATGTCGTACATTCGAATAGGGACTTTTTATTTACTGCCACCGCACAAGCTGCATTATCAAGGAAATTAAATTTCTTGATGAATAAATGTATCATTCCATCCAATCTGACATTTGGAATGACCGCCCTATACAAACGTTCAAAAACGGACATAAATGAAAACGTACTCTCATTCTGTTCAATTTGTAATTCCTTCAACATCTCATAATTTGGATCAGATTCATTCCTTGCACAGATGAGATTTTTCAGCCTTATGATATCGTTATCATTTGAACAATCAAATGTCTCATTGTCAGAAGACTTTTTTAATGCCAATTGTCTAAAGAAATGCTGAGGTATCCACATACGGAATAACTGATTCGTCTCACTATTGGTTAAATTTAACTTCTCGATGGAACTTTCAAATATCTCTGAATTTCTGCAAACATGTATTTTAGGATTATATGCAGGAATTAATTTGCATATGTCCAATAAATTCTTTCTAAGTTTAATCCCTAACTTAGCCTGTTCTATTTTTAGAAACTGATCGTCGCCATTTTCTCTCTGCACGTGTCCCACTCTGGCTCCTCCCCCTTCTGGCTTCACTATGTCATTTCCTGTTTCTTTCCCAGTGTCCTGAAAATCACCTTGATTACGTGGCACATGTCTGCCGCCATTATCAAAATTCTGATTTGCAAAATTACAGTCTAAATCTGATTTATCATTTCCAACATTACAGTCAGAATTCACAATATCACTGACTGACATTCCAGGTTCTAAGCAGTCTTTGGATTTCTCTATCACTGACTTTCCTGACAATTCAGGTTGTCTATTTCCACCATTTTTACATTTTTTCTACGATTAACTTGTGAAAATCAGACTAAATGACAGACATTTCTGATTTTCTGTTTCTCTCTATTAAAAGACCTTGCACATTCTATACGTGAATTCTCAAGTTCACACTCCCAATAAAAGCGTAACCAAATCTCTTCCACATTAGAAATATCTGAATAAGTGAACTGAAGTTTACTTTGCTTAACATATGAAGAGATAAAATCCATTTTCTTACCTGAAATGATCAGATGATCTCATGATCTCATGGATGATCCTCTAAGACTTGATTCACCTTGCTCAGCACGTCCAATACTTCTTATGGACTGACTTTATCTTTCTTGCTCAAAAATACGTCAAAAGTTAACTTCTGTGGCTTTATAAAGTCTTTAAAGTTCATTTAAAAAACTTTCATGCAACTTGACTTACACGTATTTCCTAGGTTCTGCGTGATTTTTATAAATTGTCGATTCCCTATCACTTTGCGGAGGCATATATCTCTGAATTTCTGTCTGTCCCACCTTATGCAAAGTGAAGGGAGAAGCACAAAAATGAAAAAAAAAAAAAACACGAATGACTGAGCTCGCCAAAATGTTAAAAATATACACTTAAATATATGTTTCTTCAAATACGTAAAAGCGCATGAAAGAAAGGACTTCAAAAATGTAAAAAATAAATGTATTTTATCTATTTAAAAATTGTTGCCAGGGTTCAGTTACAGAAAGGAAAAATAATATACTTTGTCAGCTTACGTAAAAAGAGTTCATTTAGTCCATACTGATCAATGGGAATTCTTCATCCATCTCTCCTTGGGTTCTGAATGGCAAGGCAGGGGATATACCGTAGGCTGGACAGCATGCGTTAATCTTGCAGCCTCGAGCCTTCTGAGCAGCTGACAACGTGTAGGAGCGAGCCAGGAGCCCCCTCCATCGTGTGTTATATACCAACTGTTCAGTCCATATAGGGTGTTTTAGTTGAACATAGTTCCATATGACATAATCTTCTGGAAGCTTCTAGAAGATTTATATATATCCTTCCATGTCATTACTCAAGTATATTCAATATGGATATTTTAATATTTATTCCTTATAGAAACTTAATTAATATACTATGCCCTCCAACATAAATAGAACTATGAACTTATATGTCCTACTATAAAATATTTATATATATATAGCATATCCACTCCCTCGTATTGAAGAATCGCTGGCTGCATTGAGAACTGAAAATTACTTTTCTAACCTTGATCTCACTAGTGGCTATTGGCAAGTGTCCGTTGCTGAGGCAGACCGGGAGAAGACCGCCTTCGCCACCCCGATGGGTCTCTGCGAGTTCAACAGCATGCCCTTTGGGCTGTGCAATACGTCAGGAACCTTCCAGAGGCTGATGGAATGCTGCTTGGGACACCATAACTTTGAAACGGTACTGTTATACCTAGATGTTATTGTCTATTCTAAAATGTATGAAGAGCATCTAGAACATCTTGCAGAAGTCTCCGAAGCCCTCTCCAAGTACAGGATGAAGCTAAAACAATCCAACTGCCACTTGCTGAAGCCTAAAGTCCAATACCTTGGGCATGTGGTTAGTGCAGAAGGTGTGGCTCCAGACCCAGAGAAAATAACAGCTATCCAGAACTGGCCATGACCCACTACCATCAAGGAGGTACGACAGTTCTTGGGCCTGATGGGCTATTACCGCCGCTTCATCAAGGGCTATACCAAAATGGCAGCTCCTATGCAAGATCTCCTGGTCGGACAGACCAAGCATGGCAAAACTTCTTGTCCCCCATTCACATGGGGTAAGGCGCAAGAAGGTTCCTTCCAACTGATGAAGTCGGCCCTGACCGGAGAAGAGATCCTGGCATATCCTGACTACGGTCTCCCGTTTATATTGTATACGGACGCCAGCAAAGTGGGATTGGGAGCTGTCCTATCCCTAGTGCAGAATGGCAAAGAAGAGGTGATAGCTTACGCCAGTAGGAAGCTCTGCCAACAGAAAGGAACCCTGAGAATTACAGGTCTTTCAAGTTGGACACAGCAAAACGTGCAGCACTAGAACAATGCTGAATAGCGAATTATGACTTCACCATAAAGTATAGAGCCGGTCGTAAAAACACCAATGCTAATGCGTTGTCTAGAATGCCACACTTGCCTGATGGTGGAGTGATTGATGTCTGGAAGGGAAGAGTGCCCATGAGAGTGTTGAACTGCGCAGAGAAAGAGTTTAAGCTGCCCCGATATGCTACCATTGATAAGCTGTTCACAGTAGATGTAAAGAAGAAGGATGGCACAATGAGAATGTATGTGGTCTACCGAAAAATTAACCAGATCACTCATAAGGATGCGTATCCACTCCCCCATATTGAGGAATCGCTAGCTGCATTGAGAACTGCAAATTACATTTCCACCCTTGATCTCACTAGTGGCTATTGACAAGTGTCCGTTGCTGAGGCAGACCGGGAGACCGGGAGCCTATAATCCTATAGGCTACTCACACAACAAACCGCAAAAAAAGGAAAAAAAACATGGCCTAGACTATCCGTCCAATGAAAATGCATAAACAACGTGAGCCGTTGGACTACGCAATTGCACACAGTCACATGCACTCCATAGGATTTAAACCAACAACAGCTCACAGCCCATGTAAGCAATCTACCAGTAGACTAACAACAGGAAGCTGAAATCCTGAAGTCCTCTGGTAAGTCACTTAATCCTATAGGCTACTCACACAACAAAACCAAAATAAAGGAAAAAAACATGGCATCGACTATCCGTCCAATGAAAACGCATAACCATCGGGAGGCATTGGACTACGCAATTGCACACACTCATACACAGTGCATAGGCATTGACCCGGATTCAAACCCACAACAGAGTAAGCAAGCAATCTACCGCTAGACCAACGAACGGAAGCTAAAATTACTGCCTCCGTTAACTCACTTAATCCTATAGGCTACTCACACAACAAACCCAAAAGAAAGGAAATAAACATGGCTTCGATTATCCATCCAATGACAATGCATAACCATTGTGAGCCATTGGACAATACAATTGCACAGTCATACACCTGGATTCAAACCTACAACAGCTCTCAGCCCAAGAAAGCAATCTACCACTCGACCAACGACAAGAATCTGGAACTATGGTGTTTGGTAACTCACTAAATCCTATAGGCTACTTACACAACAAACCCAAAAGAAAAGAAAAACATGGCCTCGACTATCCGTATAAATGAAAATGCATTACCATCATGAGCCATTGCACACAGTTATACACAGTCCATAGACATTCACCTGGATTCAAACCCACAAGAGCTCACAGACCAAACAAGCAATGCTCCACTAGATCAACGACAGAAAGCTGAAACCATGGACTCCAGTAACTCACTTAATCCTATAGGCTACTCACACAAAAAACCCAAAAAAAAGGAAAAAAACATGGCCTCGACTATCCGACCAAAGAAAACGCATAAACAACTTGTGCCGTTGGACTACGCAATTGCACACAGTCACATGTACTCCATGAATTTGAAACCACAGCAGGTCACAGCCCATGCGAGTAATCTATCACTAGCCAACCAACAGGGAGTTGAAATCATATTCTCCGGTAACTCACTTATTTCTATAGGCTACTTGGGCTGAGAGCTGTTGTGGGTTTGAATCCAGGTGTATGACTGTGTGCAATTGTGTTGTCCAATGGCTCACAATTACATAGTTACATAGTTACTAAGGTTGAAAAAAGACCTAGGTCCATCTAGTTCAACATTCCTCCACCAGTTCTACATTTGTTCACTAAGTCATTTATAACCAACAATGTTGTGTGTAGTGAGGAAATCATCCAGCCCTTTTTTAAAAGCTGTTATAGTATCTGCCATTACTACCTCTTGTGGTAGGGCATTCCACAGTCTGACTGCTCTAACTGTAAAGAACCCTTTCCTATTTAGTTGTCGGAATCGCTTTTCTTCCACTCGCAGTGAGTGCCCCCTGGTCCTTAGTATTGTCTTTGGAAGAAATAAGTCATGTGCCAGTCCTTTAAATTGACCACACATGTATTTATACATATAAATGAGATCTCCTCTGAGACGTCTTTTTTCTAAGCTAAACATATCTAACTTTTTCAACCTGTCATCATATGGGAGGCCTTCCATTCCTTGTAGTAGTCTAGTTGCCCGCCTTTGAACTGACTCTAACTTCTGAATGTCCTTTTTAAAATGTGTAGCCCAAAACTGGATCCCATTTTCCAAATGTGGCCTTACAAGTGATTTATAGAGGGGTAACAATACGTTGGGATCACGGGATCGAATCTCTCTTTTTATACACCCTAGAATCTTGTTTGCTTTTGCAGCTGCTGCTTCATATTGAGTGCTGCTGCTCAGCTTATTTGTAATGAGAATACCCAAGTCCTTCTCCTGTTCTGTAGTCCCGAGTTTACTTCCATTTAATGTATACGCAGTTATAGTATTACTCCGTTCTAGGTGCATTACTTTACATTTATCAACATTAAATCTCATTTGCCAAGTATCTGCCCATTCTGACATCTTATCCAGATCTTTTTGCAATATTGTACTATCAAGTTCAGTTTTAATATCCTACATAGTTTGGTGTCATCAGCAAAGACTGACACTTTACTATCAATCCCATCCACAAGGTCATTAATAAAGAGATTAGAAAGGATCGGTCCTAGCACAGATCCCTGCGGCACCCCACTGCTGACTATAGCCCATTTAGAGAATGTACCATTTATGACTACTCTTTGTTTCCTATCTTTTAGCCAATTTCTTACCCAGTTGCATATAGTTTCCTCTAGTCCTTGCTTCTGGAGCTTTAGTATAAGGCTATTATTTATTCTGGGGCACAGTGTAGGGCAGATATTTTTAAATCGGTGTATCATAATCATTCTGCTATTTGTAGGGGCATCGTGTCGGGATGTGCTGCAGAAGACCGGAGAAGATGGACATCTACAGAGACGAGATGTGAATGTGAAAAGTCATCATGGCGTCAGGACAAGATGAAGAATAGAAAGAAATTACTCAGAGACAACATCATCTATAAAGGTACCTGAATGTAAATATTTATTTGTGATACTGACTGTGTGTCATCATTAGGCCTTGATCCCACTTGTGCATAGCTGCTTATGAAAGCTCAATTGTAACGGATCAGCTGATTATGGTGCAGGTGGCCAGAAATGCTTATTTCTGGATCTGCTCCGTCCTCTGATAGTGTCCGCAGCAGGGTACTGCACATCCACCTCATTGATTTTAATAGTATGCTGCTGCCACTATCAGAGGACGGAGTAGATCCGGAACTGAGCACTTCTGGACTCCACTGACACGCCACTTAGAACAGGAAGTTGACTGGAGTGCCAGACCCCCACCAATCAGACATTGGTGATCTATCCTAAGGAGACAGATAATCGCTCTGTGAGCCGAAGACAGGAGCGGGACGATCGCCAGGGGTGGTGGAGGGGCGTTATGGAGCGGGGTGGTGTAGAAGGTTTTATGGAGCAGGGCGGTGTAGAGGGTGTTATGGAGCGGGGCCGGTGTAGAGGGTGTTATGGAGCGGGGCGCTGTAGAGGGTGGTATGGAGCAGGGCGGTGTAGAGGGTGTTATGGAGCAGGGCGGTGTAGAGGGTGTTATGGAGCGGGGCAGTGTAGAGGGTGTTATGGAGCGGGGAGATGTAGAGGATGTTATGGAGCGGGGCGGTGTAGAAGGTTTTATGGAGCGGGGCGGTGTAGAGGGTGTTATGGAGCGGGGCGGTGTAGAGGATGTTATGGAGCGGGGCGGTGTAGAAGATTTTATGGAGCGGGGCCGTGTAGAGGGTGTTATGGAGCGGGGCGGTGTAGAGGGTGTTATGGAGCGGGGCTATATACATACCTTTGTATGTTGTGACATTATGCATACTAATTCTGTTCTCTGTACAGGATCTCAAGCTTGTACATTTATTGTCTAATTGTGACGACTACCTGTCATAGATCACTCACTGCTTTGATTTTCCTATAGGTGGGTGTATGTTTGCTATTTATTTTTAACACTTTAATAGTAGACTGTCAGATCCCGTAGCCATGCTTCTTTGCAACTACGTGCTACTGATGCCGACACATACCCTTCTTCAAACATCACATGCTTCGTTACCTCCAGGGCATACCACCCCCGCTTTCTACAATGCCGGGTGTAGGTAACCATCTCCTCCGGCTGGAGATTACGCTCTGGGTGGCCCCAAGGAAGGTGCTGCGCCACATCTCGTCGGGACACATACACCCCCGCTGTGAGACCTGCTTTGCGGATAAACCCCAATCCTTGCTCGGGGTCAAACCGCTCCACAAGGCCACAGCACCGTGGCCCTCTTACTCGGGAAGCAGCACTCCTTATCTGCTCCTTTTCTTCTCGATCACGGGTGGCAAGCTCGCGTCGTCGCCGGTCTTGGGTTGCAATTTCTTTTTATTTCAATAGATTTTTATTAAGATTTTGCACAATATAGATTATATAACCGCAACAAACATGCGGACAGTTGAAACATTTATCCTACAATAAAATTAAAAGTAAAGACAGATAGATGAAAAATTCTGCATAGTAGGGTTAGGGCATACAAATTACACCATGAGAACCAAGAGTAGGGATGACAGGTAATAAAATAACAGGTCCATCAATCAGAACTGGAAGGACGAAAATTTGGACCCAGGGGGACCAATGATTCCTAATTTTATTTTTGGTTGACAGATCAGAGGTCAGAAAGAGCTCGTATTGGTAATGTTTATTGATTTTTTGGATAATTTACAATTTTGAGGGGATAGTTTTTTCTCGCCAGTGGTCTGCCAGATACATATGTGCTGCTATTATAATGGGTCTTAAATCGCCAGGGAACACATGTACATCGATCCCCAAGACCGCTAGAGAACCGCTCAAACTTCCAGCCAGGCCTGAAACTGAGGTAATAATTAGAGTTGAGCGATGTTGGATTCGAACCGTTCGCCAATTTCAAATTCGAATGAATTTGGGCGGTGTTCGAGTCATTCGACGAACTCGAAGCTAGTTACTAGCTGGCTTTTCACTGTAATAATGTCAGTCACTGTTAACAATGACATTATCAAAATTCAGCGTATAGTGTGCGGGGCGGACGGGGTTTAGATCAGTGCTGGTGAGTACTGAAAGAATGACGATCGCCATTTTTTTTTTCCTAACCGCGCGTACAGTGGGGCGGGCCAGGCTGTCAGACAATCACAGAGACACACACAGCAAAGTGGATTTTTGCCAGACAAGCAAGGGCATGTGTCATAGGCTGTGCATGTCACATGTTCTTTCCCTATAAGACCCGGACATTTTACCCTTCGCCGCCATTATCTCTCTGCTGCGGGTGTGTGACAGTCACGGCTCCCGCTGCTGCTGCTGTGTGCGCTATAGATTTATACTGTGCAATCTACATATTGGTTTAGGGATTAGGGAATATTTGTAATTTCAGCCCTTTTCAGGGATATATTACAGCTGTTCATAATAATTTTTGCTAGGCAGGTCTGTGCCAGCGCTGTGTAGGGGTTTATCACAGCATCTGGCTAAATCAGCTCAGGCAATTCCCTAGGGCACAGTTTCATTGTCAGGGATAGTACATGAAAGTTCCCCTGCTGACAATTTTGCTATACCACCTCTGCATTGTACCCCACCTGTCCATTTTTGCTACACAATTTTAACCCCTTCACCCCCGGCCACTAAAACACCCTAATGACCGGGCCATTTTTTGCAATTCTGACCAGTGTCATTATGACAGGTTATAACTCTGGCACGCTTCAACGGATCCTGGCGATTCTGACATTGTTTTTTCGTGACATATTGTACTTCATGTCAGTTGTAAATTTAGGCCGAAACTTTTTGCGTTTATTTGTGAAAATTTAGGAAATTGTGCGAAAATTTAGAAAATTTCGCAATTTTCAAACTTTGAAAATTTATGCCCATAAATCTGAGAGATATGTCACACAAAATAGTTACGAAATAACATTTCCCACTTGTCTACTTTACATCAGCGCAATTTTTGAAAGAATTTTCATTAGGAAGTTAGAAGGGGTCAAAGTTCATCAGCAATTTCTAATTTTTCCAACAAAATTTACAAAATAATTTTTTTAGGGACCACATCACATTTGAAGTGACTTTGAGAGGCCGAGGTGACAGAAAATACCCAAAAGTGACCCCATTCTAAAAACTGCACCCCTCACACTGCTCAAAACCACATCCAAAAAGTTTATTAACCCTTTAGGTGCTTCACAGGAACCAAAGCAATGTGGAAGGAAAAAATGAAAATTTTACTTTTTAAACACAAAAATGTTACTTTAGCCATAAAATTTTCATTTTTACAAGGGAGAAAAGAGAAAGTGCACCCTACAATTTATTGTGCATTTTCTCCTGAGTACGCTGATACCCCATATGGGGTAAAAATCAATTGTTTGGGTGCACGACAGAGGTCGAAAGGCAAGGAGCGCCATTTGAATTTTTGAACGCAAAATTAGCTGCACTCATTAGCGGACGCCATGTTGGGTTTGAAGACCCCCGAGGTGCCTAAACAATGGAGCTCCCCCACAAGTGACCCCATTTTGGAAACTAGAGCCCTCAAATAATTTTTCTAGATGTTTGGTGAGCACTTTGAACACCTGGGGTTTCACAGAAGTTTATAACGTTGAGCCGTGAAAAGAAAAAAAAATTGTTTTTACCACAAAACTGTTGCTTCAACTAGGTAGCTTTTTTTTTCACAAGGGTGTCGGGAAAAAGTGCAACATAAAATGTATTGTCCATTTTCTCTTGAGTACGCAGATACCTCATATGTGGTGGAAATCAAATGTTTGGGCACACGACAGAGCTCCAAAAGGGAAGGAGCACCATTTGAATTTTTGAACGCAAAATTAGCTGCACTCATTAGCGGACGCCATGTCAGGTTTGAAGACCCCCTGAGGTGCCTAAAAAAAAAGGAGCTCCCCCACAAGTGACCCCATTTTGGAAACTAGAGCCCTCAAATAATTTTTCTAGATGTTTGGTGAGCACTTTGAACACCTGGGGGCTTCACAAAAGTTTATAAAGTTGAGCTGTGAAAAGAATTTTATTTTTTTTTACCACAAAACTGTTGCTTCAACTAAGTAGCTTTTTTTTCCACAAGGGTATCAGGAAAAAATACACCATGAAATTTATAGTGCATTTTTTCCTGAGTACGACGATACCTCATATGTGGTGGAAAGTAATTGTTTGGGCGCATGGCGAGGCTCAGAAGAGAAGGAGCGCCATTTGACAGCAAAATTTGTTTGAATCATTAGCGGATACCATGTCACGTTTGGAGACCCCCTGAGGTGCCTAAACAGTGGAGCTCCCCCACAAGTGACCCCATTTTGGAAACTAGACCCCTCAAGGAGTTTATCTAGAGGTTTGGTGAGCCCCAAGGGGCTCCACAGAAGTCGATAATGTTGAGCCATGAATACAATTTTCTTTTGTTTTACCACAGAACTGTTACTTGAACCAGGTAGCTTTTTTTTCACAAGGGTATCAGGAAAAAATGCACCATAAAACGTATTGTGCAATTTCTCCTGAGTACGCAGATACCTCACATGTGGTGGAAAGTAATTGTTGGGCGCATGGCGTGGCTCAGAAGAGAAGGGCACCATTTGACAGCAAAATTGGTTGGAATCATTAGCGGACGCCATGTCACGTTTTTAGACCCCCCCTATGGTGCCTAAACAGTGGAGCTCCCCCACAAATTACCCCATTTTGGAACTAGACCCCTCAAGGAATTTATCTAGATGTTTAGTGAGCCCCTTGTACCCCCAGGGGCTCCACTGAAAGTTGATAACGTTGAACCGTGAAAATTATTTATTTTTTTTTTAATTTTTGCAGCAACAAGGTAGCTTTTTTTTTTTCTTTTTACAACGGTATCAGGAAAAAATGCACCATAAAACGTATTGTGCAATTTTTCCCGAGTACGCAGATAACTCATATGTGGTGGAAATCAATTGTTTGGGCGCATGGCGGGGCTCAGAAGACAAGGAACGCCATTTGACTTTTCAAACGCACAGACGCAGTGCACTGATCGGCCGCTGCAGGAGGCACGGTCGGATGAGATACAAAAAGCGCTGGGGATACGGAAAAAAAAAAGTCACGGCAAAAATTGAGCAGGGATGCTGATCCGCGCTCAGGGGGACGCACGGACTGATGCGATACAAGAAGCGTCGGGGATACGGAAAAAAAAAGTATCGCATCAGTCCATGCGTCCCGCCGAGCGCTGATCAGGGATGCACATAACGGATCGGCATCCCTGCTCAATTTTTGGCGTGACAAAAAGCATCGGGGATACGGAAAAAAAAGTCACGCCAAAAATTGAGCAGGGATGCCGATCCGTTATGTGCATCCCTGATCAGCGCTCGGCGGGACGCACGGACTGATGCGATACAAAAAGCGTTGGGGATACGGAAAAAAAAGTATCGCATCAGTCCGTGCGTCCCGCCGAGCGCTGATCAGGGATGCACATAACGGATCAGCATCCCTGCTCAATTTTTGGGGTGACTTTTTTTTCCGTATCCTCGATGCTTTTTGTCACGCCAAAAATTGAGCAGGGATGCCAATCCGTTATGTGCATCCCTGATCAGCGCTCGGCGGGACGCACGGACGCATCAGGTGTAAAAATGGACAGGGGATAGAGGAAAAAAAAAGAAAAAAAAAAAAAAAGTTATACTCCCTGTACCCAGAGGATTAGCAGGAGGAACAGCTTTACAGGAGCAGCAGGCAGGAAGTTGGACAGCTCAGCAGAAGACCCAGGAAGAAGGACCCAGCGATGGAGGCAGATGTGATCGGCCGGTGAAGACAGGTAAGAGGACGTCGGGGGGGACAGCAGAGGGGGAGGGGGACAGCAGAGGGGGAGGGGGACAGCAGAGGGGGAGAGCAGAGGAGGAGGGAGATACCGGAGGAGCTGCAGAATAGAGATCACGGGGGAGGCCGGCAGATCGGGATGTCGGGGGGCAGATCGGGATGTCGGGGGGCAGATCGGGATGTCGGGGGGCAGATCGGGATGTCGGGGGGGGGAGATCGGGATGTCGGGGGGGGGCAGATCGGGATGTCGGGGGGGCAGATTGGGATGTCGGGGGGAAGACCGCAGGGGGGCACGGGCAGGGGCCATTACGGGAGCGCGCAGGAGCAATCACAAGAGCGCGCAGGGGCTGCAAGGAGAGCAGAGGAGGAGGGAGATACCGGAGGAGCTGCAGAATAGAGATGGCGGGGGACAGATCGGGATGTCGGGGGGGCAGATCGCAGGGGGGCACGAGCAGCGGCCATTACAGAAGCGCGCAGGAGCAATCACGAGAGCGCGCAGGGGCTGCAAGGTGAGCACAATACTCACCGCTCCTGCTCCGTGACGTGACAGCAGCGGCAGCAGCAGCGGTGGCGTGGTACCACTAGTACCAGCCAGTGCTGCAAGCTGCAGACATGTTGGGGGACGGTCCCCAGACCAGCACAGGCCTGGGGAGGGCGGCCACCGGCAGATCAGACCGCCCCACTGCACACTGATTGGAGCGATTGCGAGTCATAGCACGATCGCTACAATCAGTGCTGCAGGGGCTGGGGGCGGCATGTTTGAGATCCACCTATGATCTGCTGTACCTGCTACAGCACATCGTAGCCGGATCTCACAGTATCGCACTATTTCCGGCATTATTTTTACCGAAATCAGTGCGAAAGATGTGGTTGGCGGTTCAGATTTGAACAGTCAATCACATTGATCGTCGATGAGGGGTGGCGATGCCACCCCCCCTGGGGTGAAGCAAAGGTCCCCTGCTGTAAGAAACAGCAGGGGACATCATTTGAAAGCCGTTGCTATGGCCACGGCAATCAAATGAACTTTAGGCAGTAAAATTACGTCCCTGGTCATTAAGTCACGTTAAAATAGGACGTAATTTCACTGCCCGCGGTCGTGAAGGGGTTAATTGCAAAAAGTGCTGCCAGTTTTAGGGCCATAGTTTCATTGTCAGGGATATTACGTGAGGTTTCCCCTGCTGACAATTTTGCTATACCACCTCTGCATTGTACACCACCTGTCCATTTTTACAACTCAATTTTAATTGTGAAAAGTGCTGCCAGTTTTAGGGCCATAGTTTCATTGTCAGGGATATTACGTGAGGTTTCCCCTTCTGACAAATTTGCTATACCACCTCTGCATTGTACACCACCTTTCCATTTTTGCTACGCAATTTTAGTTGCAAAAAGTGCTGCCAGTTTTGGGTCCATAGTTTCCTTGTCAGGGATATTACGTGAGGGTTCCCCTGCTGACAATTTTGCTATACCACCTCTGCATTGTACACCACCTATCCATTTTTGCTACGCAATTTTAATTGCAAAAAGTGCTGCCAGTTTTAGGGCCATAGTTTCATTGTCATCGTTATTACGTGAAAGTTCCCCTGCTGACAATTTTGCTATACCACTGTCACGCTGTACTCTAAGATGTACAATAGCAGTACAGCGCAGTAATGTGGGACTGAGAGGATTCCTGAAACTATCTGAAAAGGTAGTTAGCTGGTAAACCACTAGGGGGGCGGAAAAAGTGGAGGAAACGTATGAGCAGGGAATTCCCTAGCAGAGGTAATACCTAGTAAAGCCCACCAGATGGCAGTAGAATCGTCAGAAAGCCGTGTCACAACATGAGGTCTTGTAAGTACACAAGGGCAAAGTCTAAACGTAGTCAGAGGGAAGCAAATAGTCAGTAGCCGGGAAATCAGAGCCTAGAAGCGAGGGGGAGTGGGAAGACAAGACAGAATTAAGGTAAACAGATAAGGAACGAACAGGGAGACGGCGGGAGAGACACTGATGGAAACAGACAACAGAGGAGGTTAACAGGTCAGGTGGACACGGAGGTCAGGAGGGGGCAGGGCAGACAACAGGTCACTCAAGAGCAGAACGCAGCAATGCCAGAAGTATCACTGGCGAAGTCCAAGAGAAACAGTGCCCTAATAAAGCAGCCTGACCTCCAGAATGAGGCAGAAAGGATTAACCCCTAACGTGACCTGCATCAGAAGTGAAACTAAAAAAAAGGCTCAGCTCCACCTGAGCCAGGAGTCAATCAGGACAACCACCTCTGCATTGTATACCACCTGTCCATTTTTGCTACTCAATTTTAATTTCAAAAAGTGCTGCCAGTTTTAGGGCAATAGTTTCGTTGTCTGGGATATTGTGGCGCCCTGGACTAGCCAGGTCGTCACAGGTACTACAACACAACACCCCTTACCCCGAGATAGGCACATCAGTCAGACACAAATCCTTGTTGCCTCCCTCCAGGGGGTGATGTCCACACCAGGTGGGGTGGAGCCAGGCGGTTGGCCCCACCCATTGAGGAGTTCATAGTCCTGGAGGCGGGAAAGGAAGTTAGAGTTCAGTTAGGGAAGTGAAGGAGTAAGGAGTAAAGTGGTAGTAGAGGAGCAAACTGACTGTGTCCGGGTACGTGGCCCGGGCACCAAGAGCAAGGTTGGCAGACGGTGGTGGCCATCTGCAGGAGAGGCAGATCAACGCGGAACCATAGGACCGGGGACGGGTGGTGGCCCGCCGGTACCGAACCACCGGGGAGCGAAGTGAAGCCAGCACAAACCGGCAGGGCCTGCGGACCCCGACCAGGCTTGGAGTCGCCGTTAAACAGGTCAAATCCGTTACTGACCGGAACCCCAGGGGTTTCCAAACAGCCAAGACCCGATTGAAGGCAACCGTCCAACCAGCACAAGGGAAATACAGCTACCGCCACAGCTAGAGTTCCCAGGGCCAGAGCCTGCGGGCAAAAAGGGCTCCTCCAGCCCCTATACACGCTGGGGGGCAGGTTACCGGTGGGAAGCCATCGGGACCGAAGATACACAACAGGTGCAGGGAAAGGCAGCCACCACCAACCGTCCGGGAGAAACCACAGCAGCCGGCTGCGGGACCCATCCATCCAGCCATTTTTTTTACCAGAGACTTGCATCCGTTTGTGGCTGAGTGAGTACTACCGTGCCGTCCGGCACCGCGCTGCGCAGTCCAAGCACCCCCTGCACCTTGCCCAGCCCTGCTTCCCCGTCACCTCACCGGGCTCCGGGACCACCAACCCCCTACCCATGGAGGGGGAGACAACATTCCAGCTGCTCCCTGCCATCGCTCTCGGGATCCCCGTCAACAGCAGCGGTGGTGTCCAACCTCACCACAACCCGTGGGTGGTATCACGGACCAAATCCCCAAACCAAACCACCCCTTTCACTCACAGGCGAGGAGCGCCACTCGAATCCCCGGATCCGGCCCACCGCTCGAGCCACCGAGTAGCAGTAGCGCCGGACCCGAGCGCCAACGAGAGCGCAGCAGCGACGGCTCCCTCCCCGCCCGCGACAACTTGGCGTCACGAACAGGATACTACCGTTCTACCGGCTGGTAGAAGTGCGCCTTGTGTCCCGCCGGCGGTGTCCGGCCGAAAAATTTCAGAAGCCGCCATCTTGGGCGCGAAGATTTTCCCGCTCGAGCGTCTTCTCGAGCAGTGGAGGCGTGAAAGCCGAAGCTCCGCCCCTGAAGAGGAGGTGCTGAGAAAAGAAACAAGGGAGGCGGAAACAAGATGTCTGCGCCCGGCGAGGCCGCTGGAGGAGCGGCGGTCGCAGCCGCAGCGGCGCCCGTGAATGAGAATGAGCCAGGCCGTGCTCCGGCCGCACGAGCAGGGGAGGCTGCGGCCCCCGCCATTGCCCAGGTGATGCCGTTCTTCTTGCCCTATGTGCCCGGAGCTACCTGGCTGCTGCAGTACGACGGGAAACCTGACGCTTTGCAGGTCTACCGGAAGAAGCTTAACCCGGTCCTAGAACTATATCCCCTCACCGACAAGCAACGTGCGGCGGTAGTGCTGGGGCAGCTAACCGTCGCGGCTGAGCAGGAGACTGAGACCTGGACCGAGGGGGACCGGTCCTCCGTGGCCACCATCTTTGAAAAGCTACAGATTGCCTTCGAGACCTACACTGAAGCCGAGCTGCAGATGCAGTTTTACCAATGCCGACAGCGGCCTGCAGACAATATTCGAGACTATGCCTTGCGCCTGCAAACTTCCCTCCGCACACTGAAGCGGGTGGATGCCATTAGTGATGCAGACAGCAATAAAATGTTAGTCAAGCAGTTCATGCAGGGGATGGGATTCCCGGAGGACCGCAAGCAGCTCCGGCTGTGGGCCCTAGAACACCCTAATGTGGACTTTGCCGTGCTGAAAGAACGGGCCATCAAAGCTCTGCAACCCCCAGCATCCGACGTCCCGGAAGCGGCCCCATGGCCAGCTGAGACGGCTCCCATCATGGTAGCCCCTTCTCTCCCAGCTCCCTCGGTGCCTGCAGCCCCTGGCGGAATGATGGAGGAGCTGGCTGCCCAGGTCCGTCGCATGGATGGAGACCTCGCCAAGATCCTCGCCGCACTCCAGCCTCCGACGAGACCCAAGCCCCCTGGGAGGATGCAGCTAACCAACAGTCCGGAGGACGTCCCCTGGATGCAGTGGAAAAGGGCCAATGACTCACGGTATGGACCTCCAATTTGTTTCAGGTGTAGCAAGCCCGGCCACTACTCCCGCCGGTCTCCGTTAAACGAGCAACCCCTGGGGCCACGGGTCAATCCTCAGGAGTAGAACCCAGTGGCCCCCCAGACTGGCGGGACCAGTACATCGGAGCCAGGCCCATCATCCCTCTGGCAGTAGACGGCGTCCCGCTGATGGCCCTCCTGGACACTGAATCCCAGGTAACCACGATACCATACACACTGTATCAGCGGTATTGGGGGGATGATGAACTTGCCCCTCCAGACAGTAGCATGACACTGATCGCAGCTGATGGACTCCCATTGACCCAAATAAGATATAAACAAGTGGCCATGACCGTGGGACGGGCTGAACTGCAGCACCAGGGAATGATTGTGATAATGAATGAACCCAGCGACCATAACCCGAAGGTAGTGCTAGGGACTAATGTGATGGAGCATTGCATGAGTGATGTGCTGACCCTACTGCAGCAGCTGGCAGCCACCGCAGCAGGAGGCTGACAGAGGGCTGTGCAGCGTGAGATCCGGGCCTTGATGTAATCGCCAGCAAGTGAACTCAACAGGAGGGGAGATTGGGGGAGTGAGAGTGATGGATGCGGCCCCTTTGATTGTGCCTCCCCGGAGTGAGATGATGATTTGGTGCAGGGCAGCAGTAGGTCCCCAGGGGCGGGATTACCCAGCCATGGTAGAGCCCATGCCCTCTGAACACTGGCCCACAGTAATGGCCGCCCGAGGGGTGGTAGATGTCAAGAAAGGGAGAGTGCCCGTAAGGGTGTTAAACTGCGGGGAGGAGGAGGTCAGGCTTCCCCGATACGCTACCCTCGCCAAGCTGCTTACTCTAGACCCTCACACCATCCAGGAGGCCGTTCCCCCGACCTCACCGCCTCCTGCCAGCCACCCCCCATCCCAGGAGCGGTTAGATGAGTGGTGCCAAGAGTTACATGTTAGCACTGATGACACCCCTACACATCACAAAGAAGGGCTATACAGGGTGGTACAGGAGTAAGAGCAGGTCTTTAGCAAACATTCCCTAGATTTTGGGCGGATTAAAGGGGTCCAACACCACATCCCCACCGGTGAGCACCCCCCCCATTAAGGAGAGATACAGACCTATTCCCCCTGCACACTACCAATGCGCCAAGGACATGTTGAGAAACATGAAGGAGGCGGGGGTTTTTAGTGATAGCTGCAGTCCCTGGGCCGCCCCACTGGTGCTGGTAAAGAAGGATGGCACCATGAGGATGTGTGTGGACTACCGAAAGATTAACCAGATAACGCATAAGGAAGCCTATCCTCTGCCCCGTATTGAAGAGTCCCTGGCCGTGCTAAGAACCGCTAACTACTTCTCTACCCTTGACCTCACCAGTGGGTACTGGCAGGTGGCCGTGGCGCCTGAAGACCGTAAGAAGACAGCCTTCGCAACCCCCATGGGACTCTGTGAATTCAACAGCATGCCGTTCAGGCTGTGCAACGCCCCTGGAACCTTCCAACGGCTGATGGAATGCTGTCTGGGACATCTGAATTTTGAGACCGTCTTGCTGTACCTGGACGATGTAATTGTATACTCACAGACGTATGAAGCCCACCTGGAGCACCTAGCTGAGGTGTTCGTGTCCCTTGCTAATTAATCCTTGCGGGATTAAATTGAAGCCCTCCAAGTGCCATCTATTGAAGCCCAGAGTGCAGTACCTCGGACATGTGGTGGGCGCAGAGGGCGTCGCCCCAGATCCCGAAAAGATCACTGCCATTCAGGACTGGCCGAGGCCGACCACGGAGAGAGAGGTGAGGCAGTTCCTGGGCCTGGTGGGCTATTACCGCCGCTTCATTAAGGGTTACACGAAAATCGCCGCCCCCCCATGCAAGACCACCTCGTGGGACAGACCAGGTGGTAGGCCCCCTGGAACCCCGTTGGCGTGGGAAGAAAAACATGAAGAATCATTCCGCCAGCTGAAGACGGCCTTGACCGGGGAAGAAATCCTGGCGTACCCCGACTACAGTCTCCCATTCATCCTCTACACCGATGCCAGTAATGTAGGCTTGGGAGCAGTCTTATCCCAGGTCCAGGACGGAAGAGAGAAGGTGATCGCTTATGCTAGCCGGAAACTCCGACCTACAGAAAGAAACCCTGAGAACTACAGCTCTTTCAAGCTTGAGCTCTTGGCACTGGTGTGGGCCATCACCGAGCGGTTCCGACATTATCTGGCGGCAGCCAAGTTCACCGCTTATACGGACAACAACTCGCTCACCCATCTGGATACAGCTAAGTTGGGTGCATTGGAGCAGCGGTGGGTGGCCCGGTTGGCTAACTATAACTTCACCATCAAGTACCGGGCCGGCTGTAAAAATGCTAACGCAGACGCACTCTCCCGGATGCCTCACCTGCTGGGAGAGGGGCTGGACGAGGATGACCTCGAAGAAATCGAGTTGCCCGCGTTCCACCAGCCGCCAGCCGAGAAGTTACATATCCATCAACAACAGGTGAACTTGGACCCGCTGCCCAGCCAAGGTTGGCAAGAAGCCCAGAATCAGGCACCTGCTGTCCGCTTGGTCAAGACCCTGGTAGAACAAGGCTCTGCCGGGATAGACCCTGCCGCCCCCGCCGAGGCCCAACGACTGTGGAAGGAACGAGCCCGGCTGTATCTGCACCAGGGGAAGCTGTATCGGGAATTGATTAACCCGAAGACCCACGAGAAGGTCCGCCAGCTGGTGATGCCCCAGGCTAGCGTGCCCACTGTCCTACGGGCATACCATGACGGTGCCGGGCACTTTGGGTGGAAGAAGCTGGAGATGCTGTTGAGGGAGCGATTCTATTGGAGCGGGATGCGGGAGTCTGTGGAGGCCTGGTGCCGAAAATGTGGCCCTTGTGCATTGAGAAGGAGGGACGAAGCCAGCCAGCAGGCCCCGTTACACCCATTCATTACGCATCAGCCGCTGGAACTGGTCGCCCTCGACCACGTGAAGCTCACCCCTAGCCGAAGTGGGTACACCTACGCTCTGACCATTGTAGACCACTATTCAAGATTCATGGTGGTTGTCACAGTCAAGGACCTGACCGGCCGTACTGCCGCTAGAGCGTTCCAAGCCTATTTCTGTCGACCACACGGATACCTGAAGAGGGTGCTTACCGACCGGGGCCCGGCGTTTGAAGCGGAGGTGTTTCAGGAGTTCTGCCAGTTGTACGGCTGCAAGAAAATTCGGACCACGCCTTACCATACCCAGACCAATGGCATGTGCGAGAAGATGAACCATCTGGTCCTGGGTCTCCTCAAGACATTACTGCTGGACGAGCGGAACCTATGGCCAGAAAAGCTACCTGACCTGGTCGATATGTACAACATCCTTTCCAGCTTTACGAAATGCACCCCGGCATACCTGATGATAACTCGGCCCGGTCGGCTGCCAGTGGACCTGGAAATGGGTTTGGAAGCCCCAGAAGCACTCCCTTCGACTGCTGGATAGGACACTCGGCGAAGGGCGCAGTACCGACAGGTTCAAGAATACGTAGAAAAGAACTTGTGCCAGAGTTGGGGACAACAGGAGCAGTGCTTCAACAGGAAGGCGCCTGCAGGTCCCTTCCAGCCTGGGGATGTAGTACTGAAGAGAAAGAGAAGAACCCATAAGCTGGATGATCAATGGGAGAAGACCCCGTATGTTATACAACCGACCGAATGGGAGAATGGGAAGGCCTACCAGGTCAGTCATGACCAGGGGAAGACTGTGGCCACGGTTTCCAGGGACTACCTGAAGAGGTGTCCACCACCGTTGAGGGTGGCAGCTGAAGCTCCGGTCCCCAGACCGGCTGGGGAGAAGGAAAAAGGGGTAATCCACACCATGATGGGCAATTTCCCGGCAGATTAGCCTACGCAGAACGGCGCAGTGATTCTTCCAGTGATACTATTCCCACAACCCGTGGATGAAAAAGAGATGGAAGTAGTCGACGATGAGCCAGTGCCCAGGGATGTACCTTTGCCCAGCTCCCCTATGTCTCCGCCTGCCCCACACGATAGACGGGAAGAGGAACCAGTTGTTCCCTCTGCCCCACTGCCTGTCACCATTGACATTGGGCTCCGAAGGTCCACACGTCCCAACCTAGGTCGACCCCCGCTTAGGTACAGGGAAACTACCATTTAGGGGTGTGATACGTAGAGTGTGTGAATGAGTAAATGAATGATGAAAGTAATCAACCGAAGATGTTACCTGATTATCGACTGTGATTGACCCGGCCGTTTCCGGCAAGTAGTCCCCGTAGGGACCCTTTGTTACCGTGCATAAGGAACTACTTATGGACATGCCTGAGAACTAGCAGGGCACCCACAAACTAGTGGAAATGTTAATATGTTGGCATGTTTCCGTTGCCGCCTCTAGAGAGGCAGATTGGAGGAAGGGCCCGCAGCAGAGTAGGCTGGGGCCCGGCCACCACCTGGACCGGTGGCCATCCTCCAGGGGTCAGGGGTCCCCCATGGACGTGGGGTCCACTGAAGTGACCGTAGGGTACGAAACACCGTACCCATTCCCGCTCGGGCAGCCTGGATCTGGACTGGGGTCAAGGGGTGCTGCCCACTTCTTAGGGGCGGCATCAGGGCCAGGTTGTTTGGGTGGGAGAGCGGAAGTCGTCTGTTTTAATATAAAAATGTCTACCGTTTGTAACGTTGAAGTACTGTGCCTCCCGTTAAAGGGAAGTTCATAAATATGCTTTTATTGAATGTTTTCATATGTTTTTACCTCTTGCAGTTTTGAAAAAAAATAAAACCGGTTATGGACGGGCAGCCCGCGGACGGTCTGCATTTAACCAAGGGGGCATGTGGCGCCCTGGACTAGCCAGGTCGTCACAGGTACTACAACACAACACCCCCCACCCCGAGATAGGCACATCAGTCAGACACAAATCCTTGTTGCCTCCCTCCAGGGGCTGATGTCCACACCAGGTGGGGTGGAGCCAGGCGGTTGGCCCCACCCACTGAGTTCACAGTCCTGGAGGCGGGAAAGGAAGTCAGAGTTGAGTTAGGGAAGTGAAGGAGTAAGGAGTAAAGTGGTAGTAGAGGAGCAAACTGACTGTGTCCGGGTACGTGGCCCGGGCACTAAGAGCAAGGTTGGCGCAGACGGTGGTGGCCATCTGCAGGAGAGGCAGATCAACGCGGAACCATAGGACTGGGGATGCGTGGCCCGCCTGTACCGAACCGGGGAGCGAAGTGAAGCCAGCACAAACCGGCAGGGCCTGCGGACCCCGACCTGGCTTGGAGTCGCCGTTAAACAGGTCAAATCCGTTAGTGACTGGAACCCTAGGGGTTTCCAAACAGCCAAGACCCGATTGAAGGCAACTGTCCAACCAGCACAAGGGAAATACAGCTACCGCCACAGCTAGAGTTCCCTGGGCCAGAGCCTGCAGGCAAAAGGGCTCCTCCAGCCCCTATACACGCTGGGGAGCGGGTTACCGGTGGGAAGCCATCGGGACCGAAGATACACAACAGGTGCAGGGAAAGGCAGGCACCACCAACCGTCTGGGACAAACCACAGCAGCCGGCTGCGGGACCCGTCCATCCAGCCATTTGTTTTATCAGAGACTTGCATCCGTTTGTGGCTGAGTGTGTACTACCGTGCCGTCGAGCCACCAAGCAGCAGCAGCGCCGGACCCGAGCAACAGCGAGAGCGCAGCAGCGACGGCTCCCTCCCCGTCCGCGACAATATTACGTGAGGGTTCTCCTGCTGACAATTTTGCTATACCACCCCTGTATTGTACGCCACCTGTCCATTTTTGCTACGCAATTTTAATTGCAAAATGTACTGCCAGTTTAAGGACCATAGTTTCATTGTCAGGGATATTATGTGAGGGTTCCCCTGCTGACAATTGTGCTATACCACCTCTGCATTGTACACCACCTGTCCATTTTTACTACGCAATTTCAATTGCGAAAAGTGCTGCTAGTTTTAGGGCCATAGTTTCATTGTCAGGGATATTACGTGAGGGTTCCCCTGCTGACAATTTTGATATACCACCTCTGCATTGTACACCACCTGTCCATTTTTCCTACGCAATTTTAATTGCAAAATGTGCTGCCAGTTTTAGGGCCATAGTGTAATACTATTGTATGAACTGAGGATTTCGATTGCGTTAGGGTAATGACAACCAGAGACTGGTTCTTGGTGCCAATACATTTATAATATGCAACCAACAATATGTACACAGAACAGAACATAAACACAGTAGAACATAAACACAGCAAATACCTGCCAGGTTCGGAGCAAAGGGGAATTCCCGGGGCCGCACACCGGACTCCCCCAGGGAGACCACCAGGAGCGAACCCCTATACAGGGACTGTCTGGCGATCACCCCAGAAGGCCTAAATGCGCAGCAGCCGGGACACGAAAGGGCAACAGGTATAGTCCAAAAATGTCCGAACGTGATGTGAGTCCTAGGGTGGATATGAAACGGAAGGAACCGGGCAGAAGTGCCGACCAGAGACGGCAGACGGAGTCCGGGCACAGCTTGATGAGACCAGGTGAAGTCCAGAGCCGGTGTCGGGTGTTTCAACAGGATCCAAATAGCAATCAAGAACCAAGAGCAGCAGGGCAGGAGTAGACAGGAAGCAGTATACTCAGGCAACTAGACTAAGCTTAGGGGCGGGCTTTTAAACAGATGAACAGAAAGTAGAGCAACAGAACAGAAAACGCCATGTTAACAAAGGGCAAGATCCTTCAGAAGCAAACTGGAAATCCCGAAACTCTGACACATAGTTTCATTGTCAGGGATAATATGGGAGGGTTCCCCTGTTGATAATTTTGCTATACCACCTCTGTATTGTATACCACCTGTCCATTTTTGCTACTCAATTTTAATTTCAAAAAGTGCAGCCAGTTTTAGATCCATAGTTTCATTGTCTGGGATATTACATGAGGGTTCCCCTGCTGACAATTTTGCTATACCACCTCCGCATTGTACGCCACCTGTCCATTTTTGCTACGCAATTTTTATTGCAAAAAGTGCTGCCAGGTTTAGGGCCAGTTTCATTGTCAGGGATGATACGTGAGGGGTGCCCTGCTGACAATTTTGCTATACCACCTCTGCATTGTACCCCACCTGTCCATTTTTGCGATGCAATTTTAATTTCATAAACTGCTGCCAGTTTTAGGGCAATAGTTTCATTGTCTGGGATATTACGTGAGGGTTCCCCTGCTGACAATTTTGCTATACCACCTCTGCATTGTACACCACCTGTCCATTTTTACTACGCAATTTTAATTGCAAAAAGTGCTGCCAGTTTTAAGGCCATAGTTTCATTGTCAGGGTTATTATATGATGGTTCCCCTGCTGACAATTTTGATTTACCACCTCTGCATTGTACCCCACCTGTCCATTTTTGCTACGCAATTTTAATTTCAAAAAGTGATGCCAGGGGGGCGTGGCTTGAGCTTGATGGCAGGCAGACGTGCTCTGTAGGAGCTCTTGCAGGCTGAGGTGGCAAATAACATAGCAAAACCCACCTGGCACTCTCTAACATGCCGGGGAAGAGAGGCACAGCACCACAGACCGGACCACCAGCCCTGAGAAGCAGCAGCGCAGCAGTGGATCGTCTGTTCAAAGGGGGGAAGCTCTCTCCGGTCTCCAGGCCTGCTCCAGTAATGGCACCTGCATCCATGAGGCAGGGGCCTGCAGCAACAGCAGCCGTCAGTGGTGGCAGCGGGACAGAAGTGGCGGTGGCGATGCATAGCGTGCAGGTACAGGGCGGTACCGTCAGAGATCAGCTGGGACTGAGATCTCTGCTTTCGTCACAGAGACCAGTGGTGCAGGGGTATACAGGAGGTGAGGCTGCTGCACAGAATACTCAGAAGGAGGGGGGCGGTGGAGTTTAGGCCCCACAGCAGAGCTTGATGAGCCAGGCTGGTGAAGAGAGCAGTAGTCTGGGCACTGATGGAGATATGCATGGGGGTAATAAATGCAGGGCCTCCCAGGCATGTCAGGAGTTGTCAGTCTCCCAAAGCAGTCAATCCCCACACAGTCAGGGGAACCAAAATGGAGGTCAGATCACACAAGGAGTTAACCCAGGAAGCTCCACTGTGGATACAGAGCGCATCCTGCAGCTGCTGGCTGCTCTCCCCACCAAACATGACCTGGACAATCTAGTTACTAAAATGGAGGCGGCACATGAGAGGGCTCTGTCCATTGTGAAAGGGGACATTGATGCTCTGGATACACGCACCACTGCAGTGGAGAATGATGTGTTTACACTATTTGAAAGAGTTAACACACTGGAGCAAACTCTATACAAAGCCAGTACACACCTGCAAAATGTCGATATCCTGTTAGATGATCAAGAAAACAGGGGGAGGCGAAATAATATTCGTTTGAAAGGCATCCCAGAAGAGATAGCAGCAGCTGCCCTCCTTAAGTCTTTAACTTTAATTTTCACCAAAGTGACGGGAGCTGCAGAGGACTCCACTTATGTGATCGACAGAGTCCACAGAGTGTTCCGCCAGGGGCCGGGTGACACAGCACAGCCGAGAGATGTTCTGTGCAGACTGCATTACTACACGGATAAAGAAGCCATACTGAGGAAGGCATGGGTCCATGGAACCGTCTCTTACAAAGGGTCTGAAATCAAGCTTTTTCCTGACATATCAGCCAGAACCCTGTATATGAGGCGTCAGCTCCTCCCTATTCTACAAAAAATTAAAGAGAAAGGAGCATCTTACAGATGGGGACATCCATTTCACCTAATAGTACGCCACAATGGAGACCAATATCTGCTGAAGCGGCCGGAGGAGGTGGAGGGTCTCTTCCAATTTCTTGATACACCGGCAGTGGAGATCCCTAACTGGCTACATATGGACAGACCCGCCGGGTTACCCCAAAGAAGAAGAGAAGATGGACGCCGCCGTGCAAGACCTCAGAAGAGTTCCAGGGATCCCAAGCCGGCCGGAGAATCTTCCCAGGAGGAGCCAGATTGAAGACTTGGGTCTGATTGCGGTTTTCTATCTTGTGGTGGGGGAGCGGGAGATGTGGGAGGATGGCCCCTTATAGGCCGGACGCGAACTTAAATATTGGGTTAATTGCTACTTGAAATGTATTTGTCTCTCTTTTCTTGGGTGGCAGGGAGAGAGGTGGAGAGATTATTATTCCCCCTCTATGCTCTCTTTTATCCGTTTGTGTTCCTCCCTTTTCTCTCTTTTTCTCTCCCTCTTCTCTCTCTCTTTTCCCTCTCTTTCTCCTCTCTCTTCTTGCTCCTCCTTTTCTCTCTCGTCCCTTTCTCTCTTTCTTCTCTCTCTCTCTCTGCTCCGTTGTTTCTCTTTCGCCCCTTTTTCTCTTTTCCTCCACTCTCTCTCTTCTTTATCTTTTTCTCCCCTTTTCTATCTCATTCGATCTCCCTTTCACACCCCCTCTCTTTGTCTCTCTCTCCCCCTAAGGGGGTCTTACATGGACCCTTCAATTGATAATGTTGATGGATAGTCTGATAAACGTGTTGTTCTTCTAAGAAATGTGCCTCTCACTGCCCTGTCGTGTAACGGGGGGGTGAGACGTGGGTTTTCAGTTCACTATAATATTGTCATTTCTGCCTCGAGCTTGTTTAGCTTTTGCCCTTGGTCTTCCACACACCCCAAGGGTGGTTCTCCCATCTGGAGAGCACCAGGTCTCTAAGTTCTTCAGAGACTGCATAGTTTTATTGTGTGAAACTTACTGGCCATTCCTTTAGGCCAGCTGTTACTGTTCATATTTTCTGTCTGCTAATAATTATCGTTTTTTTTTTTTTCTCTCTCTCTGCTCTTTCTTCTCTGCTGCTAGTTCTTTTTTCTACCTGATTCTTGATCCCCCCCCACCCGATCCTTACACCACTTTCCCGTATCCGGTCAGTGTTTTGTAGGGGGTTCAACACTGTTCCTGACCCAACATGCATAAACCAGGGAACTCGGAGGTGAAATGTGGGACATTGAATGTGAAAGGTTTACATAGCCCGGGTAAGAGGTCTATCCTGGCAAATACGTTAAAACAAATGGGGGTCCAAATTGCTTTCTTGCAAGAAACGCATCTGTGCAAACAAACCGTTTAAATTGACATCACGCTGGTTCCCTGAGGCGTATCATAGCTTCTCGCCGGACCCGAAGTCCCGAGGTACTAGTATTCTTGTCTCGCGCTCCATCCCTTGGGAATTCATGGACTCTCGCAGTGATGACAGGGGACGGCTATTGTTGGTGAAGGGCAGGATAGCTACGCATATTTACACATTAGCTTCTATATACCTCCCCAATGTGGGGCAAATTGATACCCTGGCCGGATTTGTTGAAACTATGGAGGATTTCGTGGGGGGGGACACTCATTATGGGGGGGGATTTCAATATCGCTCTAAACCCAGCTCAGGACAGCTCCTCGGGGGCCTCTGCACATCCTACATAAGCCCTCCGCAGGCTGCGGTACTTATTACATGAGCAGCAGCTCGTGGACACATGGAGATTGTTGCACCCGACTGACAGGGATAACTCTTTCTATTCAAATGCACATGGTGTATACTCCAGATTGGACTACTTTTTTGTAAAACATAAAGACCTCGAAAGGATCTCCAAAGCCCAGATAGATAGCATAACATTCTCTGACCATGCACTTTGCACTGTGTCTATGGTGCTACAGTCTCCATTTCCACAGCAGTGGCAATGGAGACTGAACACTTCCCTACTGGAGGACCCTGAAAGTCTTCAGTCAGTACAGAACTCCCTGACTAAATACTTTACGTTGAACGCGGGTGGGGATACATCATCAACGACGGTCTGGGAGGCCCACAAATGTGTTATTCGAGGGGTTCTCATACAGCAAGGGGCAAGAAGAAAGAGGGAAAGGGAACTAGAGGTCAACAGACTGCTAACACAGCTGAGAGATCTGGAGACACAACATAAGCAGATGCCCTCGGCGGAGGTGGGGGGAACCTTATTCAAAGTCCGGGACGAGCTACGGAAACTACTTAAACAGCAAGGCAAAAGGGGTCCTTAATAGATGCCGTAGACATTTTTATGAATACGGGAACAAGTGTAGCAAGACATTAGCGAGAGCACTCAGACAACAACAGGCGACAACCTTTATATCAAAAATTTCCCCTACACACCCTCAGGGATCAATATTACATTCTTCGGCAGAAATTGCGGAGACGTTCCAAAAATTCTATGCATCCTTATATAATTTAGAGACACATGACCCCACTTTGTCAAAATCATCTATTAAAAGTAAAATTTCAGAGTACATCAGAGAAGCAAAAATGCCGCGGTTGACAGACTCCGAGATAGCCGCATTGGAAACTCCAATTTCAAATCAAGAGCTGGTGGACGCAATAGGGTCATCCAAATCGGGAAAGGCACCTGGGCCTGATGGACTCCCCCTCGTATACTACAAAAAACTTAAGGAGATTATATCCCCACACCTCCTGTCAGCCTTTAATTCTAGGGCTTCAGAGGGCTCAACTCCCAATGCAGATTCATTGAGAGCACACATCACGGTAATACCTAAGATGGGGAAAGACCCAACACAATGTGTTAGCTATCGCCCGATATCCCTGTTGAATGTGGATACAAAATTATTTGCTAAAATCCTTGCAAGCAGGCTGGCACCTCTGATCTCTCAAATAATCCACCCAGATCAGGCAGGGTTTATGGCGGGTCGTGAGGCACGTGATAACACAGTTAAGGCCATTAATTTGATATATAAAGCTAAAAGTGGGGGTCTACCCTCTATCCTGCTGTCAACTGATGCCGAAAAGGCTTTTGATAGAGTGGATTGGACCTTTATGGAAGCCACGCTCGGGTGTCTGGGGTTGGGAAGTGGAATGATGGGTTGGATCATGTCTTTATACTCGGTACCCTCGGCGAGAGTCCGAGTGAATGGGATTCTGTCAGACCCATTTAAAATATCTAATGGCACCCATCAAGGATGTCCGCTGTCTCCCTTAATCTTCATCTTGACGCTAGAACCCTTCCTCAGACACGTACGAGCCAACTCAGATATTGCGGGTATTGGGGTGGGCCATGTTACGCACAAAGTAGCTGCATATGCGGACGATCTCCTGTTTTTCGTTTCAGCCCCCAAGATCTCCCTGCCCAACTTAATGAGGGAATTCCGGAGATACTCCAGTTTATCAAATTTCAAGATAAATTTCACGAAATCTGAGGCCCTTAACATAAATCTCTCATCCAAAGAGGTGGAAGAGTTGAAGGGATCGTTTAATTTCCGATGGGCATCCCAATCTCTAAATTACCTGGGGATACGGCTGACTGGGGATCTCGGTCTGCTCTACTCTCAGAATTTCCAGTCTCTGCTGTCTTCCATTAGGCGAGACTGTGACAGATGGGGGAAATAATTATTCTCTTGGTTTGGCAGAAGCCAGATTTACAAAATGAATATCTTACCTAGAATTCTATATCTACTGCAGGCTCTCCCAATCAAAATACCCTCAGGATTTTTCAAATCTCTGGAGTCCATTCAGTCCTCCTTCATTTGGGCAGGTAAATCGGTACGAATAAAAAGAGCTATTTTGCACAGGACCAAGTGTAGGGGGGGGGATTGGGCTGCCAGACATGAGAAGGTATCATTTAGCAGGTCATCTAACTAGAATGATTGATTGGTGCAGGAACGGGTCTCAAAAGGCTTGGATACAAATTGAACAGTCCTTTTCCCCAATTCCCCTCAACAAATTGCCATGGGTGCTCTCGGAGGTCCCTGCAAGCTTGAAAACACATCCAACTATCGGGTCAACTGTGAAATACTGTAATACGGGGAAGGTGCAATCAGAAATGTTACCCAGGCAATCGACCTTGACGCCAATCCTGAGCCATCCTGCCTTTGAGCCAGGCAGAGCGGATCCAGTTTTTCAGTCTTGGGTTCGGGGCGGGGTGGATCGGGTAGAGGACTTTGGAAACCGGGACACCTGGCCGTCGGTAGAGGGATTGGCAGCTAAACAGGATCCCAGCTCACTTGGTCATTGGAGATGCTTGCAACTGGCACACTTTTTCAGTAGCCTTCCAGCCAGATCCCTCTTTCAGCGACCCAAGACACAGTTTGAACAAATATGTATGGGACCAGGCACGATACAGCATTCTCTTTCGGCAGTATATTCGCTCCTATCTTCGCCCCCGGACCAACAAATCCCCCTTTTTGCTTCACAGTGGGAACGGGATCTGGGAATCCAGCTGACACCAACACAGTGGAAAAGGGTCTTCAGATTGGCGCACACATCCTCCATCAGCTCCAGGTTTCAAGCGGCTAGCTACAAGCTGCTAACCAGATGGTACAGAGTACCTTCGAGGTTACATGCGATGTTCCCAACGGTTGATCCCATGTGCAGGCGGTGTGGCACAGCAGAGGGCAACATTCTACACGTGTTCTAGGAATGTGAGGCGATCAGGCCCTTCTGGAGGGGAGTGTCTGATATCATTTCACGGGTGACGGGTGGAGAGGAGGAATTGGGACCTGCTGCCGCCCTGTTACATCACTGCGGGACTTCTGAAAAAATATACAAAAAAATCTCTGAGGAAATTCCTCATCATGGCGGCGAGAGTGTGCATCCCAGAGGGATGGAGGAGCACGGCACCCCCCTCGCTGGTTCAATGGATCAATAAGGTCAATGACCTCATGTACAGTTAGGTCCAGAAATATTTGGACAGTGACACAATTTTCGCGAGTTGGGCTCTGCATGCCACCACATTGGATTTGAAATGAAACCTCAACAACAGAATTCAAGTGCAGATTGTAACGTTTAATTTGAAGGTTTGAACAAAAATATCTGATAGAAATTGTAGGAATTGTACACATTTCTTTACAAACACTCCACATTTTAGGAGGTCAAAAGTAATTGGACAAATAAACCAAACCCAAACAAAATATTTTTATTTTCAATATTTTGTTGCGAATCCTTTGGAGGCAATCACTGCCTTAAGTCTGGAACCCATGGACATCACCAAACGCTGAGTTTCCTCCTTCTTAATGCTTTGCCAGGCCGTTACAGCCGCAGCCTTCAGGTCTTGCTTGTTTGTGGGTCTTTCCGTCTTAAGTCTGGATTTGAGCAAGTGAAATGCATGCTCAATTGGGTTAAGATCTGGTGATTGACTTGGCCATTGCAGAATGTTCCACATTTTTGCACTCATGAACTCCTGGGTAGCTTTGGCTCTATGCTTGGGGTCATTGTCCATCTGTACTATGAAGCGCCGTCCGATCAACTTTGCGGCATTTGGCTGAATCTGGGCTGAAAGTATATCCCGGTACACTTCAGAATTCATCCGGCTACTCTTGTCTGCTGTTATGTTATAAACACAAGTGACCCAGTGCCATTGAAAGCCATGCATGCCCATGCCATCACGTTGCCTCCACCATGTTTTACAGAGGATGTGGTGTGCCTTGGATCATGTGCCGTTCCCTTTCTTCTCCAAACTTTTTTCTTCCCATCATTCTGGTACAGGTTGATCTTTGTCTCATCTGTCCATAGAATACTTTTCCAGAACTGAGCTGGCTTCATGAGGTGTTTTTCAGCAAATTTAACTCTGGCCTGTCTATTTTTGGAATTGATGAATGGTTTGCATCTAGATGTGAACCCTTTGTATTTACTTTCATGGAGTCTTCTCTTTACTGTTGACTTAGAGACTGATACACCTACTTCACTGAGAGTGTTCTGGACTTCAGTTGATGTTGTGAACGGGTTCTTCTTCACCAAAGAAAGTATGCGGCGATCATCCACCACTGTTGTCATCTGTGGACGCCCAGGCCTTTTTGAGTTCCCAAGCTCACCAGTCAATTCCTTTTTTCTCAGAATGTACCCGACTGTTGATTTTGCTACTCCAAGCATGTCTGCTATCTCTCTGATGGATTTTTTCTTTTTTTTCAGCCTCAGGATGTTCTGCTTCACCTCAATTGAGAGTTCCTTAGACCGCATGCTGTCTGGTCACAGCAACAGCTTCCAAATGCAAAACCACACACCTGTAATCAACCCCAGACCTTTTAACTACTTCATTGATTACAGGTTAACGAGGGAGATGCCTTCAGAGTTAATTGCAGCCCTTAGAGTCCCTTGTCCAATTACTTTTGGTCCCTTGAAAAAGAGGAGGCTATTAGTGATGAGCGAGCATGCTTGTCACTACTCGGTACTCGCACGAGTATCACTGTACTCGGGCTGCTCGGCGGGGACCGAGTAATCTCGCGATACTCGTGCTTTACTCGTGGTCTTCATTTCTGCATGTTGGCGCTCTTTTGAGAGCCAGCCCTCATGCAGGGATTGGCTGGCAGACCACTGCAATGCCACAGCCCTGTTAGTTGTGGAATTGCAGTGATTGGCCGGCCTGCACAGCGTCACCGAGCCTTTATATCGGCCGGCGCGCTGTGCTCTGCTCACAGCTATTCTGACAGTGAGTGTAGGGAGAGTGTCGCTGATTCAGGGAAAGCTTTGCGGCCCTTTATAGTTAGTTCCGGAGCAGGGCTGCAAACAGTGTGACCAGAAGTCCTTCTCAGGACTATTCTAGTTGTATACAGGCAGGCAGGGTATAGCCAGGTCGGAGTACAGTAGCAGAGTCCTTCTCAGGACTATTGTTGCTATATACAGGCAGGGTATAGCCAGGTCGGAATACAGGCTAGTGACCAGAAGAGTCCTTGTCAGGACTATTGTAGCAGTATACAGGCAGGCAGGCAGGGTATATATAGCCATTCCTAGTGGTGACCGTATACCAGCCTTCATCATATCTGGGGCTGGTGTACACAGTGTAAAACAGTCCAGATAGTGTCAGACTTCTCAGTAATTGTCGCTCCTAAAAACCAGTTAGGTTCTTATTGCGTCCGTGCTTGCATTTAAAAACAGCACGTGTGTGGCAGTCGGTGGCAGGGTACAGGTGCGCGTTTTGCACAAACTATTATATAACGCACAAGTCTAGTGTATAATACACGTCAGTCAGCAGTGTCTGATAGTGTCAGACTTCTCAGTAATTGTCGCTCCTAAAACCCAGTTAGGTTCTTATTGCGTCCGTGCTTGCATTTAAAAACAGCACGTGTGTGGCAGTCGGTGGCAGGGTACAGGTGCGCGTTTTGCACAAACTATTATATAACGCACAAGTCTAGTGTATAATACACGTCAGTCAGCAGTGTCTGATAGTGTCAGACTTCTCAGTAATTGTCGCTCCTAAAAACCAGTTATGTTCTTATTGCGTCCGTGCTTGCATTTAAAAACAGCACGTGTGTGGCAGTCGGTGGCAGGGTACAGGTGCGCGTTTTGCACAAACTATTATATAACGCACAAGTCTAGTGTATAATACACGTCAGTCAGCAGTGTCTGATAGTGTCAGACTTCTCAGTAATTATCGCTCCTAAAAACCAGTTAGGTTCTTATTGCGTCCGTGCTTGCATTTAAAAACAGCACGTGTGTGGCAGTCGGTGGCAGGGTACAGGTGCGCGTTTTGCACAAACTATTATATAACGCACAAGTCTAGTGTATAATACACGTCAGTCAGCAGTGTCTGATAGTGTCAGACTTCTCAGTAATTGTCGCTCCTAAAACCCAGTTAGGTTCTTATTGCGTCCGTGCTTGCATTTAAAAACAGCACGTGTGTGGCAGTCGGTGGCAGGGTACAGGTGCGCGTTTTGCACAAACTATTATATAACGCACAAGTCTAGTGTATAATACACGTCAGTCAGCAGTGTCTGATAGTGTCAGACTTCTCAGTAATTGTCGCTCCTAAAAACCAGTTATGTTCTTATTGCGTCCGTGCTTGCATTTAAAAACAGCACGTGTGTGGCAGTCGGTGGCAGGGTACAGGTGCGCGTTTTGCACAAACTATTATATAACGCACAAGTCTAGTGTATAATACACGTCAGTCAGCAGTGTCTGATAGTGTCAGACTTCTCAGTAATTGTCGCTCCTAAAAACCAGTTAGGTTCTTATTGCGTCCGTGCTTGCATTTAAAAACAGCACGTGTGTGGCAGTCGGTGGCAGGGTACAGGTGCGCGTTTTGCACAAACTATTATATAACGCACAAGTCTAGTGTATAATACACGTCAGTCAGCAGTGTCTGATAGTGTCAGACTTCTCAGTAATTGTCGCTCCTAAAAACCAGTTATGTTCTTATTGCGTCCGTGCTTGCATTTAAAAACAGCACGTGTGTGGCAGTCGGTGGCAGGGTACAGGTGCGCGTTTTGCACAAACTATTATATAACGCACAAGTCTAGTGTATAATACACGTCAGTCAGCAGTGTCTGATAGTGTCAGACTTCTCAGTAATTGTCGCTCCTAAAAACCAGTTAGGTTCTTATTGCGTCCGTGCTTGCATTTAAAAACAGCACGTGTGTGGCAGTCGGTGGCAGGGTACAGGTGCGCGTTTTGCACAAACTATTATATAACGCACAAGTCTAGTGTATAATACACGTCAGTCAGCAGTGTCTGATAGTGTCAGACTTCTCAGTAATTGTCGCTCCTAAAACCCAGTTAGGTTCTTATTGCGTCCGTGCTTGCATTTAAAAACAGCACGTGTGTGGCAGTCGGTGGCAGGGTACAGGTGCGCGTTTTGCACAAACTATTATATAACGCACAAGTCTAGTGTATAATACACGTCAGTCAGCAGTGTCTGATAGTGTCAGACTTCTCAGTAATTGTCGCTCCTAAAAACCAGTTATGTTCTTATTGCGTCCGTGCTTGCATTTAAAAACAGCACGTGTGTGGCAGTCGGTGGCAGGGTACAGGTGCGCGTTTTGCACAAACTATTATATAACGCACAAGTCTAGTGTATAATACACGTCAGTCAGCAGTGTCTGATAGTGTCAGACTTCTCAGTAATTGTCGCTCCTAAAAACCAGTTAGGTTCTTATTGCGTCCGTGCTTGCATTTAAAAACAGCACGTGTGTGGCAGTCGGTGGCAGGGTACAGGTGCGCGTTTTGCACAAACTATTATATAACGCACAAGTCTAGTGTATAATACACGTCAGTCAGCAGTGTCTGATAGTGTCAGACTTCTCAGTAATTGTCGCTCCTAAAACCCAGTTAGGTTCTTATTGCGTCCGTGCTTGCATTTAAAAACAGCACGTGTGTGGCAGTCGGTGGCAGGGTACAGGTGCGCGTTTTGCACAAACTATTATATAACGCACAAGTCTAGTGTATAATACACGTCAGTCAGCAGTGTCTGATAGTGTCAGACTTCTCAGTAATTGTCGCTCCTAAAAACCAGTTAGGTTCTTATTGCGTCCGTGCTTGCATTTAAAAACAGCACGTGTGTGGCAGTCGGTGGCAGCGTCAGGCTCCACGTTGTCCCTGGATAGAGACGTGCATGAGGGCCTCAAAACATTGTTCCCATTGCAAAGGAGTGGGTCTCCTGTCGTTGTAATGTCCATTCTGCAAAGAATGGGCGAAAAAATTTACCACTGGGGGTATACCTGAAACAAAGGCCTAAGTATTGCAATTTGTAACGGTCATCATCATGGTGGCGCATGAGGAGAAGGAGGAGCAGTCCAGCGATTAGCCAAACTCCAGAAGTGTGTACCCATGGGTGAGTGGAGGTACATGGCAAACTTTAAATTCCGCTCTCATTTGCTGGTGGTGTGGTGAAGTCTGGCCCAATCCAACCCTTGTTCATCTTGATCAGAGTCAGCTTGTCAGCATTTTCAGTTGACAGGCGGGTGCGTTTATCTGTAATGATTCCACCTGCGGCACTAAAAACACGCTCTGACAAAACGCTAGCAGCAGGGCAGGCCAGGCCTTCCAAGGCGTAGAGAGCCAATTCATGCCACGTGTCCAGCTTGGATACCCAATAATTGTAAGGCACAGAGGAATGTCGGAGTACAGTTGTTCGATCTGCAAGGTACTCCTTCAGCATCTGGGCAAACTTAGGATTTCTTGTGGCACTACCCCGCACCTCAGGGGCTGTGGTACGTGAGGGGCTGAGAAAACTGTCACACATCTTAAAGACTGTTCCCCTACCTCTGGCGGATTGGACTTGTGCCTCTCTCGGCTGTACGCCTCGGTTGTCCACTGATTCATGACCTATGCCGCTAGCGTTTTGTGAGGGGAATGCTTTGCCTACTTCCGTGACTATGGCCTTCTGGAACTGCTGCATTTTGCCTGACCTCTCCGCCTCGGGAATAAGAGACATAAAGTTCTCCTTTTAGCGTGGGTCTAACAGTGTTACCAACCAGTAATGATTGTCGGCCAAGATGTTCTTAACGCGAGGGTCACGAGACAGGCAGCTTACCATAAAGTCAGCCATGTGTGCCAGACTCTTAACAGCCATCACTTCAGTATCCTGACCGACACGATGACTGAACATGCTGTCCTCCTCCTCCTCATCATCTACCCTGTCCTCTGGCCAGCCACGCTGAACCGAGGATATGACTGCATGTCATATCCTCAATTTGGCCAGAGAGTTGCTCCATGTCTTCATCCTCCTCCTCGTCATAGTCCTCCACTGCACGTTGTGATGAGACGAGGCTGGGCTGTGTGTTATCATCACCCACACCCACTACTGTTTCTTGCTGAAACTCATCGCGCTCCGCCTGCAATGCATCATGTTTGTTTTCTGAGCAGAGACCATTTTAGAAGGCAGAGAAGCGGTATGGTGACGCTAATAATGTCGTCATCGCCGCTCACCATCTTGTTGTAGTCCTCAAAGTTTTGGCGGATGGTGCATAGGTCGGACATCCATCTCCACTCCTCAGGTGTTATGTGTGGAGTTTGACCCATTTCCCGACGGCTTAGGTGATGCAGGTACTCAACAACTGCCCTCTTCTGCTCACATATCCTGACCAACATGTGCAGAGTTGAATTCCAACGCGTGGGGACATCACACACCAGTCTGTGTGCCGGAAGATGCAAACGGCGTCTTAAGGCGGCAAGGCCGGCTGAAGCAGTAGGTGACTTTCGAAAATGTGCAGACAGGCGGCGAACTTTTACCAGCAGATCAGACAGCTCTGACTATGACTTTAGAAACCGCTGAACCTCGAGGTTGAGCACATGGGCCAAGCATGGAACATGTGTCAGCTGGCCTCGCCTCAAAGCCGCCACCAGGTTCCGGCCATTGTCACACACCACCTTTCCTGGCTTTAGGTTCAGAGTTGTGAGCCAGTGATCTGCCTGCTGTTTCAGAGCTGTCCACACCTCTTCTGCATTGTGGGGTTTGTCACCTATGCAGATTAGCTTCAGCACTGCCTGTTGCCGGTTCGCCGAGGCAGTGCTGCAGTGCTTCTGTGTCGCCCTGGACAAGCCAGGGGCCACAGAGCACAACACTTAAACACCCCACACTCCCTGCAGGCATATCATAGTCAAAACACAAAATCCTTGTTGCCTTCCCCAGGGGCTGTTGTCCACACCAGGGTGTGGAGCCAGGCGGTTGGTCTCCACCCACCGAGGAGGAGGGAAAACACAGGCAGTGAGAGTTAAGCTAAGGAAGTGGAAGGAGGAAAGTAGTAGAGAGGAGAAAAGTGACAGCAAAGAGCCTGAAGTTGGTCCGGGTGTGTGGCCTGGACAGGACAGCAAGGTTGGCAGGATGTGGTGACCGTCTGCAGTGGAGGCCGATTGGAGTCTGCCGTAAGGACCGTGGACGGGTGGTGACCCGGCCGTACCGGACCGGTATACAAAGCGAAGCCAGCACCATTGGCAGAGGACTTTCGGATCCCGGCAAGGCTTGGTGTCGCCGTGAATTTGCCAAATCCGTTATTGAAGGGGACCTCAGGGTTTCCAAACAGCCAAGTCCAGATAGAAGGCAACCGTACAACCGTGAAGGGGAGACACAGCCACCGGCAAGGGCAACCGTCTCCCAGGGCCAGCGCCTGTGGGCAAAAGGGGCTCCTCCGGCCCATATCCAGGTCAGGGAGCGGGTTACCGTTGGGAAACCATCACTACCAACACTTAACTTCGGTGCAGGGAGAGACAGTCATCACTAACCTGCAGGGAGGAACAACCGCAGCCGTCCGAGTGACCCGTCCATCCAGCCACTTGTTTTACCCTGAACTGTGTCATCATCATTGGGCTGAGTGAGTACCTCCGTGCCGTGCGGCACAGCGCTGCCCCTGCGACCATGCACTTCATCAGGCCCCGCAACCCGCCTGTCATCCATCTCTACCCCATCACCAGGCCCCGGGACAACCAACCCCCCTACCCACGTAGGGGAGAAATAACAACAAAGCTGCTCCCTGTCACAGGCTCCCGGGATCCCCGTCCAGAGCAGCGGTGGTGTCCACACAATCACCACAACCGTGGGTGGCGTCACGGACAATATCCCCAAAACCCAAACCACCCCTTTTCACTCACGGGCGAGTAGCGCCGCTCGAGTCCCCGGGATCCGGCCATCGCTCGAGCCAACGAGCAGCAGCAGCCGTAGAGCTGCGTCAGCCGGACCCGAGCAGTGGGAGAGCGCACCGTCCCCTCCTCCGCCAGCGACACTTACAGCTTGGGACTGGTGTGGAGGGTAAAGTGGATCAGGATGCGCAGGAGGAGGAGGAGGCTGAGGAGCATGACATTCCGGAGCTGTAGAGTGTGTGTGAAACCCTGACTGAGGTAGGGCCTGCAAAACTTGGTGTGTGAAGGACGTATTCCGTCCCTCGCTCAGACTGGGTCCCAGCTTGCACAATATTAACCCAGTGTGACGTCAACGAGATGTAGCGGCCTTGCCCACATGCACTTGTCCACGTGTCTGTGGTTAGGTGGACTTTGGCTGAAACAGCGTTGTTCCGGGCACGTGTGATGTTTTGTGACACGTGGTTAGTTATGCAATGCGGGGACGGCACACAGGGAGAAATAGTGGCGGCTGTGGACCGAGTAACGTGGGACAGCTGCCACCATCAGTTCGCGGAATGCTTCTGTCTCAACCAGCCTAAAAGGCAACATTTCCAGCGCAAGCAGTCGCGAAATGTTAGCATTTAGAACTGTGGCATGTGGGGTGTTGGCAGTGTATTTGCGCCTGCGCTCAAAGGTTTGCTGAATGGATAACTGAACGTTGCGCTGGGACAAGGACGTGCTTGATGATGGTGTTCTTTCTGCGTAGGCAACTGCAGGTGCAGGAGTGGAGGAGGCTTGTTCGCAGGCAGCATGGACAGGGGATTGGCTCGCATGCACAACCAGCGAAGACGTAGCAGTGACATCAGCAAGCACTGCTCCTCGACTCTGTTGTACTTCCCACAAAGTCGGGTGCTTGGCTGACATGTGCCTGATCATGCTGGTGGTGGTCAGGCTGCTAGTTTTGGTACCCCTGCTGATGCTGGCATGGCAGGTGTTGCAAATGGCCTTTTTAGAATCATCTGGAGCCAACTTAAAAAACTGCCAGTGTCAGAGTTCCTGGTTTTCCAGTTTTCTTTTGAAAGAGCTTGCCCTTTGTTAACATGGAGTTTTCTGTTATGTTGCCCTACTTCCTGTCCATCTGTTTAAAAGCCGCCCCTAAAGCTTAGTCCAGTGCCTGAGTATACTGCTTCCTGTGTGCTCCTGCCCTGCTGCTTTTGGTTCCTGATTGTTATTCGGATCCTCTTGGAAAACAACCGACACCGACTCTGGACTTCATCTGGTATCATCTAGCTGTACCTGGACTCCGTTTGCCGTCTTTGGTCGGAACTTCTGCCCGGTTCCTTCCGTTTAATACCACTCTGGACTCACATCACGTACAGACATTTTTCGACTTACCTATTGCCCTTTTGTGTCCCGGCTGCTGCGCATTTAGGGCTTCTGGGGTGATTGCCAGACAGTCCCTGTATAGGGGTTTGCTGTTGGTGGTCTCCCTGGGGGAGTCCGGTGCGCGGTACCGGGAATTCCCTTTCGCTCAGTCCCTGGAAGGTATTTCCTGTATTTATGTTCTACTGTGTTTTTGTTCCGTTTATGTACATATTTGCTGGTTGCATATTATAAATGTCTTGCACCAAGAACTCGTCTCTGGTTGTCATTGCCCTAACGCAATCGAAATCCTCAATACATACAATAGTATTACAGCCAGACTCGGGAAGACCTAACATTTGTACAGGCACCTTGTGTCGTGTTGTTCCGGGGAACAGTTGACTGACGTCTGCCTGGGGCCACCACTCTGCTTCTTACTGCCTGTTGTGATGCTACGCCTCCCTCCCCCTGTGCACTGCTGTCCTCGCTCTGCATATCCTCCTGCCAGGTTGGGTCAGTTACTGGATCATCCACCACGTCGTCTTCCTCTTCCGCACCCTGCTCCTCCTCCTGACTTCCTGACAATTGTGTCTCATCATCGGCCACCCCTTGTTGAGACACGTTGCCAACTTCGTGAGAACGTGGCTGCTCAAATATTTGTGCATCTGTACATACAATCTCGTCATGGCCCACTTCAACAGGAGCTGGCGAGAGGCCAGAATTTGTGAATGGAAACGTGAACGAACAGCTATTCCGAGTGTCCAAGTGTGGGATCAGTAATGTCCGTGGACGTGTACTCGGCCTGGTGGTAGGAAGGAGGATCAGGTTCTGAAATGTGCGGTGCAGTATCACGGCTACTGACACTTGACCGTGTGGAAGACAGAGTGTTTGTGGTGGTGCCAATCTGACTGGAAGCATTATCCGCTATCCAACTAACAACCTGTTGACACTGGTCTTGGTTCAAGAGGGGTGTACTGCTGCGGTCCCCAAGAATTTGGGACAGGACGTGCGAGCGACTAGATGTGGCCCTTTGTTGTGGCGAAATTAGAGCTTGCACACAACCTCGGTGTCTGCCTGCACCACCATCACGTCCACTTCCTTGTTCGTTGACAACGCCCTTGCGCATTTTGCAATGCTGTGCTGATGTGTATTCACTAGACTTGTGTGTTATATCCAAGTTTGTGCAAAACTCACACAAATGCAGCGGAAAGCTGCCACCAACAGGCACACACGTGCGGTTTTTAAATGCAAGCACGGAGGCACTAAGAACCTAACAGGTCTCTATCCAGGGACAACGTAGAGCCTCCCAATGTTTGGCTTCCCTGCCTAAGGGCTATACTATAATACACCCACTTCCTTCCAATGGGCACTTCAGGTTTACAGGCCTTCATGCACGTCTCTATCCAGGGACAACGTGGAGCCTCCCAATGTTTGGCTTCCCTGCCTAAGGGCTATACTATAATACACCCACTTCCTTCCAATGGGCACTTCAGGTTTACAGGCCTTCATGCACGTCTCTATCCAGGGACAACGTGGAGCCTCCCAATGTTTGGCTTCCCTGCCTAAGGGCTATACTATAATACACCCACTTCCTTCCAATGGGCACTTCAGGTTTACAGGCCTTCATGCACGTCTCTATCCAGGGACAACGTGGAGCCTCCCAATGTTTGGCTTCCCTGCCTAAGGGCTATACTATAATACACCCACTTCCTTCCAATGGGCACTTCAGGTTTACAGGCCTTCATGCACGTCTCTATCCAGGGACAACGTGGAGCCTCCCAATGTTTGGCTTCCCTGCCTAAGGGCTATACTATAATACACCCACTTCCTTCCAATGGGCACTTCAGGTTTACAGGCCTTCATGCACGTCTCTATCCAGGGACAACGTGGAGCCTCCCAATGTTTGGCTTCCCTGCCTAAGGGCTATACTATAATACACCCACTTCCTTCCAATGGGCACTTCAGGTTTACAGGCCTTCATGCACGTCTCTATCCAGGGACAACGTGGAGCCTCCCAATGTTTGGCTTCCCTGCCTAAGGGCTATACTATAATACACCCACTTCCTTCCAATGGGCACTTCAGGTTTACAGGCCTTCATGCACGTCTCTATCCAGGGACAACGTGGAGCCTCCCAATGTTTGGCTTCCCTGCCTAAGGGCTATACTATAATACACCCACTTCCTTCCAATGGGCACTTCAGGTTTACAGGCCTTCATGCACGTCTCTATCCAGGGACAACGTGGAGCCTCCCAATGTTTGGCTTCCCTGCCTAAGGGCTATACTATAATACACCCACTTCCTTCCAATGGGCACTTCAGGTTTACAGGCCTTCATGCACGTCTCTATCCAGGGACAACGTGGAGCCTCCCAATGTTTGGCTTCCCTGCCTAAGGGCTATACTATAATACACCCACTTCCTTCCAATGGGCACTTCAGGTTTACAGGCCTTCATGCACGTCTCTATCCAGGGACAACGTGGAGCCTCCCAATGTTTGGCTTCCCTGCCTAAGGGCTATACTATAATACACCCACTTCCTTCCAATGGGCACTTCAGGTTTACAGGCCTTCATGCACGTCTCTATCCAGGGACAACGTGGAGCCTCCCAATGTTTGGCTTCCCTGCCTAAGGGCTATACTATAATACACCCACTTCCTTCCAATGGGCACTTCAGGTTTACAGGCCTTCATGCACGTCTCTATCCAGGGACAACGTGGAGCCTCCCAATGTTTGGCTTCCCTGCCTAAGGGCTATACTATAATACACCCACTTCCTTCCAATGGGCACTTCAGGTTTACAGGCCTTCATGCACGTCTCTATCCAGGGACAACGTGGAGCCTCCCAATGTTTGGCTTCCCTGCCTAAGGGCTATACTATAATACACCCACTTCCTTCCAATGGGCACTTCAGGTTTACAGGCCTTCATGCACGTCTCTATCCAGGGACAACGTGGAGCCTCCCAATGTTTGGCTTCCCTGCCTAAGGGCTATACTATAATACACCCACTTCCTTCCAATGGGCACTTCAGGTTTACAGGCCTTCATGCACGTCTCTATCCAGGGACAACGTGGAGCCTCCCAATGTTTGGCTTCCCTGCCTAAGGGCTATACTATAATACACCCACTTCCTTCCAATGGGCACTTCAGGTTTACAGGCCTTCATGCACGTCTCTATCCAGGGACAACGTGGAGCCTCCCAATGTTTGGCTTCCCTGCCTAAGGGCTATACTATAATACACCCACTTCCTTCCAATGGGCACTTCAGGTTTACAGGCCTTCATGCACGTCTCTATCCAGGGACAACGTGGAGCCTCCCAATGTTTGGCTTCCCTGCCTAAGGGCTATACTATAATACACCCACTTCCTTCCAATGGGCACTTCAGGTTTACAGGCCCTCATGCACGTCTGTATGCAGGGGCATTGGTGAACCTCACAATTTAGGACTGCCCTGGCAAAGGAAAATACTACAAAGACTCACTTCCTCAAAATGGGCACATTAGACTCAAGAGGCCTTCATGTACGTCTCTTCTCAGGGACATCGGAGTGCCACACAATGTTTTCACGTAAAATCTTTCATGTATTGATCTCAAAAAGTAACATACACCAGCTCTATCTCACTATTGGGTATGTGCCCTTAACATTTCCGCCATGAAAAATCATTTTGGGGTCATTTTGGAAGGTTTTCTGGTGAGTCCGTAAAAATGGCGTAAAACGCGGACAAAATTGTTCACAGCTGTGACTTTTGAGTGATAAATGCTTCAAGGGGTCTTCCCCATGCTGTTGCCATGTCATTTGAGCACTCTTCTGAGACTTTTGTGACATTTTTAGGGTTTCTCCATGCTGCCGGGAGGTCATTTCACAAAAATACTCGGGTCTCCCATAGGATAACATTGGGCTCGTTGCTCGGGCCGAGTACACGAGTATCTTGGGAGGCTCGGCCCGAGCTTCGAGCACCCGAGCTTTTTAGTACTCGCTCATCACTAGAGGCTATGCATTACAGAGCTATGATTCCTAAACCCTTTCTCCGATGTGGATGTGAAAACTCTCATATTGCAGCTGGGAGTGTGCACTTTCAGCCCATATTATATATATAATTGTATTTCTGAACATGTTTTTGTAAACAGCTAAAATAACAAAACTTGTGTCACTGTCCAAATATTTCTGGACCTAACTGTATATGGAGGATCTAACTTCATCATTACACAACTCATATGAGAAATTTTGGGCCACGTGGAGGGAGTGGATGGACTTCCAGCACTCGGAGGACTATGGTGCTCTGGTGGGCAGTGTTGAGGCGGCTGAGGGAACCACAGAAGGTAGTACATAAGCGGATCCCCAGACCCCCCCCCCACCCCTTGTTACCCTCACCTGGCCCCTCCACCTCCCAGCCCCCCACCACCCCTTCTTACCCTCACCTGGCCCCTTCACCTCCCAGCAACCCCCCCCCACCCCTTCTTACCCTCACCTGGGCCTTCCACCTCCCAGCCCTCCCCCCCACCACCCTCCTCCTTTTCCCCAGTTTCTCACTCTTTTCCATTCTTTGTTTTATTTCTCTTGCTTTCTTTCTGGTCTTTTCTTCTTTTGCTTCTTACTATTCTTGGTGAGTTACGTATGTTACCTGTTAAATGTGAATTTATTCTTTGAAAAAGCTAGATGGAACCTTGAATGTCTATACACCTGAAAGGGGGCATTTGCGGGAACATTTTCTGTCACAATGTAAAAATGTAAAGTGTGCCTTATGTCCTATTTTTTGGTGTGTTGAATGTATCTTACAAAAGGTCCATTTGATCTTAAGAACTGTTACGTGTACTGTTAAAGGATTACATTTATAAATAAAAGAATTTAAAAAAAAAAAAGTGCTGCCAGTTTTAGGGCCATAGTTTCATTGTCAGGGATATTATGTGAGGGTTCCTCTGCTGACAATTTTGCTATACCACCTCTGCATTGTACCCCACCTGTCCATTTTTGCTACGTAATTGTAATTGCAAAATGTGATGCCAATTTTAGGGCCATAGTTTCATTGTCAGGGATCTTACGTGGGGGTTCCCCTACTGACAATTTTGCTATACCACCTCAGCATTGTACACCATCTGTCCATTTGTGCTACGCAATTTTAATTGCAAAAAGTACTGCCAGTTTTAGGGCCATAGTTTCATTGTCAGGGATATTACATGAGGGTTCCCCTGCTGACAATTTTGTTATACCACCTCTGCATTGTACACCACCTGTCCATTTTTGCTATGCAATTTTAATTTCAAAAAGTGCTGCCAGTTTTAGGGCAATAGTTTCATTGTCTGGGATATTACGTGAGGGTTCCCCTGCTGACAATTTTGCTTTACCACCTCTGCATTGTACGCCACCTGTCCATTTTTGCTACGCAATTTTAATTGCAAAACGTGATGCAAGTTTTAGGGCCATAGTTTCATTGTCTGGGATATTACGTGAGTGTTCCCCTGCTGACAATTTTGCTATACCACCTCCGCATTGTATGCCACCTGTCCATTTTTCCTACTTAATTTTAATTTCAAAAAGTGCTGCCAGTTTTAGGGCCATAGTTTCATTGTCTGGGATATTACGTGAGTGTTCCCCTGCTGACAATTTTGCTATACCACCTCCGCATTGTATGCCACCTGTCCATTTTTGCTACTCAATTTTAATTTCAAAAAGTGCTGCCAGTTTTAGGGCAATAGTTTCGTTGTCTGGGATATTGTGGCGCCCTGAACTAGCCAGGTCGTCACAGGTACTACAACACAACACCCCTCACCCCAAGATAGGCACATCAGTCAGACACAAATCCTTGTTGCCTCCTTCCAGGGGCTGATTTCCACACCAGGTGGGGTGGAGCCAGGTGGTTGGCCACACCCACTGAGAAGTTCACAGTCCTGGAGGCGGGAAAGGAAGTTAGAGTTCAGTTAGGGAAGTGAAGGAGTAAGGAGTAAAGTGGTAGTAGAGGAGCAAACTGACTGTGTCCGGGTACGTGGCCCGGGCACCAAGAACAAGGTTGGCAGACGGTGGTGGCCGTCTGCAGGAGAGGCAGATCAACGCTGAACCGTAGGACCGGGGACGGCGGTGGCCCGCCGGTACCGAACCACCGGGGAGCGAAGTGAAGCCAGCACAAACCGGCAGGGCCTGCGGACCCCGACCAGGCTTGGAGTCGTCGTTAAACAGGTCAAATCCGTTAGTGACCGGAACCTTAGGGGTTTATAAACAGCCAAGACCCGATTGAAGGCAACCGTCCAACCAGCACAAGGGAAATACAGCTACCGCCACAGCTAGAGTTCCCAGGGCCAGAGCCTGCGAGCAAAAGGGCTCGTCCAGCCCCTATACACGCTGGGGAGCGGGTTACCGGTGGGAAGCCATCGGGACCGAAGATACACAACAGGTGCAGGGAAAGGCAGCCACCACCAACCGTCCGGGAGAAACCACAGCAGCCGGCTGCGGGACTCATCCATCCAGCCATTTGTTTTACCAGAGACTTGCATCCGTTTGTGGCTGAGAGAATACTACCGTGCCGTCCGGCACCGCGCTGCGCAGTCCAAGCGCCCCCTGCACCTTGCCCAGCCCTGCTTCCCCGTCACCTCACCGGGCCCCGGGACCACCAACCCCCTGCCCACGGAGGGGGAGACGACATCCCAGCTGCTCCCGCCATCGCTCCCGGGATCCCCGTCAACAGCAGCAGTGGTGTCCAACCTCACCACAACCCGTGGGTGGCGTCACAGACCAAATCCCCAAACCAAACCACCCCTTTCACTCACGGGCGAGGAGCGCCACTAGAGTCCCCGGATCCGGCCCACCACTCGAGCCACCGAGCAGCAGCAGCGCCGGACCCAAGCGCCAGCGAGAGCGCAGCAGCGATGGCTCCCTCCCCGCCCACGACAACTTGGCGTCACGAACAGGATATTACTGTTCTACCGGCTGGTAGAAGTGCGCCTTGTGTCCCGCCGGCGGTGTTTGGCCGAAAAATTTCAGATGCCGCCATCTTGGGCGCGAAGATTTTCCCGCTCGAGCGTCTTCTCGAGCAGTGGAGGCGCGAAAGCCGAAGCTCCGCCCCTGAAGAGGAGGTGCTGAGAAAAGACCAAGGGGGGCGGAAAAAGATGTCTGCGCCCGACGAGGCTGCTGGAGGAGCGGCGGTCGCAGCCGCAGCAGCGCCCATGAATGAGAATGGGCCAGGCCGTGCTCCGGCCGCACGAGCAGGGGAGGCCGCGGCCCTCGCCATTGCCCAGGTGATGCCGTTCTTCTTGCCCTATGTGTCCAGAGCTACCTGGCTGCCGCAGTACGACGGGAAACCTGACGCTTTGCAGGTTTTCCGGAAGAAGCTTAACCCGGTCCTAGAACTATATCCCCTCACCGACAAGCAACGTGCGGCGGTAGTGCTGGGGCAGTTAACCGTCGCGGCTGAGCAGGAGACGGAGACCTGGACCGAGGGGGACCGGTCCTCCGTGCCCACCATCTTTGAAAAGCTACAGATTGCCTTCGAGACCTACACTGAAGCCGAGCTGCGGATGCAGTTTTACCAATGCTGACAGCAGCCTGCAGACAGTATTCAAGACTATGCCTTGCGCTTGCAAACTTCCCTCCGCACACTGAAGCGGGTGGATGCCATTAGTGATGCAGACAGCAACAAAATGTTAGTCGAGCAGTTCGTGCAGGGGATGGGATCAACGGAGGACCGCAAGCAGCTCCGGCTGTGGGCCCTAGAACACACGAATGTGGACTTTGCCGTGCTGAAAGAACGGGCCATCAAAGCTCTGCAACCCCCAGCATCCGACGTCCCGGAAGCGGCCCCATGGCCAGCTGAGACGTCTCCCATCATGGTAGCCCCTTCTCTCCCAGCTCCCTCGGTGCCTGCAGCCCCTGGCGGAATGATGGAGGAGCTGGCTGCCCAGGTCCGTCGCATGGATAGAGACCTCGCCAAGATCCTCGCCGCACTCCAGCCTCCGACGAGACCCAAGCCCCCGGGGAGGATGCAGCTCGCCGACAGCCCAGAGGACGTCCCCTGGATGCAGCGAAGAAGGGCCAATAACTCACATTATGGACCTCCAATTTGTTACAGGTGTAGCAAGCCCGGACATTACTCCTGCCGGTGTCCGTTAAACGAGCAACCCCTGGGGCCACGGGCCAATCCTCAGGAGTAGAACCCAGTGGCCCCCCAGACTGGTGGGACCGGTACATCGGAGCCAGGCCCATCATCCCTCTGGCAGTAGACGGCATCCCGCTGATGGCCCTCCTGGACACTGGATCCCAGGTAACCACGATACCATACACACTGTATCAGCGGTATTGGGGGGGATGATGAACTTGCCCCTCCAGACAGTAGCATGACACTGATCGCAGCTGATGGACTCCCATTGACCCAAGTGGGATATAAACAAGTGGCCATGACCGTGGGACGGGCTGAACTGCAGCACCAGGGAATGATTGTGATAATGAATGAACCCAGCGACCATAACCCGAAGGTAGTGCTAGGGACTAATGTGATGGAGCATTGCATGAGTGATGTGCTGACCCTACTGCAGCAGCTGGCAGCCACCGCAGCAGGAGGCCGACAGAGGGCTGTGCAGCGTGAGATCCGGGCCTTGATGTAATCGGCAGCAAGTGAACTCAACAGGAGGGGAGATTGGGGGAGTGAGAGTGATGGATGCGGCCCCTTTGATTGTGCCTCCCCGGAGTGAGATGATGATTTGGTGCAGGGCAGCAGTAGGTCCCCAGGGGCGGGATTACCCAGCCATGGTAGAGCCCATGCCCTCTGAACACTGGCCCACAGTAATGGCCGCCCGAGGGGTGGTAGATGTCAAGAAAGGGAGAGTGCCCGTAAGGGTGTTAAACTGCGGGGAGGAGGAGGTCAGGCTTCCCCGATACGCTACCCTCGCCAAGCTGCTTACTCTAGACCCTCACACCATCCAGGAGGCCGTTCACCCGACCTCACCGCCTCCTGCCAGCCACCCCCCATCCCAGGAGCGGTTAGATGAGTGGTGCCAAGAGTTACATGTAGGCACTGATGACACCCCTACACATCACAAAGAAGGGCTATACAGGGTGGTACAGGAGTAAGAGCAGGTCTTTAGCAAACATTCCCTAGATTTTGGGCGGATTAAAGGGGTCCAACACCACATCCCCACCGGTGAGCACCCCCCCATTAAGGAGAGATACAGACCTATTCCCCCTGCACACTACCAATGCGCCAAGGACATGTTGAGGAACATGAAGGAGGCGGGGGTTATAAGGGATAGCTGCAGTCCCTGGGCCGCCCCACTGGTGCTGGTAAAGAAGGATGGCACCATGAGGATGTGTGTGGACTACCGAAAGATTAACCAGATAACGCATAAGGATGCCTATCCTCTGCCCCGTATTGAAGAGTCCCTGGCAGCGCTAAAAACCGCTAACTACTTCTCTACCCTTGACCTCACCAGTGGGTACTGGCAGGTGGCCGTGGCGCCTGAAGACCGTAATAAGACCGCCTTCGCAACCCCCATGGGACTCTGTGAATTCAACAGCATGCCGTTTGGGCTGTGCAACGCCCCTGGAACCTTCCAACAACTGATGGAATGCTGTCTGGGACATCTGAATTTTGAGACCGTCTTGCTGTACCTGGACGATGTAATTGTATACTCACAGACGTATGAAGCCCACCTGGAGCACTTAGCGGAGGTGTTCGTGTCCCTTGTCAAGTGCAGGATTAAATTGAAGCCCTCCAAGTGCCATCTATTGAAGCCCAGAGTGCAGTACCTCGGACATGTGGTGGGCGCAGAGGGCGTCGCCCCAGATCCCGAAAAGATCACTGCCATTCAGGACTGGCCGAGGTCGACCACGGAGAGAGAGGTGAGGCAGTTCCTGGGCCTGGTGGGCTATTACCGCCGCTTCATTAAGGGGTACACGAAAATGGCCGCCCCCATGCAAGACCTCCTCGTGGGACAGACCAAGGGTGGTAGGCCCCCTGCAAACCCCGTTGGCGTGGGAAGGAAAACATGAAGAATCATTCTGCCAGCTGAAGACGGCCGTGACCGGGGAAGAAATCCTGGCGTACCCCGACTACAGTCTCCCATTCATCCTCTACACCGATGCCAGTAATGTAGGCTTGAGAGCAGTCTTATCCCAGGTCCAGGACAGAAGACAGAAGGTGATCTCTTATGTTAGCCGGAAACTCCGACCTACGGAAAGAAACCCTGAGAACTACAGCTCTTTCAAGCTTGAGCTCTTGGCACTGGTGTGGGCCATCACCGAGCGGTTCCGCCATTATCTGGCGGCAGCCAAGTTCACCGCTTATACGGACAACAACCCGCTCACCCATCTGGATACAGCTAAGTTGGGTGCATTGGAGCAGCGGTGGGTGGCCCGGTTGGCTAACTATAACTTCACCATCAAGTACCGGGCCGGCTGTAAAAATGCTAACGCAGACGCACTCTCCCAGATGCCTCACCTGCTGGGAGAGGGGCTGGACGAGGATGACCTCGAAGAAATCGAGTTGCCCGCGTTCCACCGGCCGCCAGCCGAGAAGTTACATATCCATCAACAACAGGTGAACTTGAACCCGCTGCCCAGCCAAGGGTGGAAAGAAGCCCAGGATCAGGCACCTGCTCTCCGCTTGGTCAAGACCCTGGTGGAACAAGGCTCCGCCGGGATAGACCCTGCCGCCCTCGCCGAGGCCCAACGACTGTGGAAGGAACGAGTCCAGCTGTATCTGCACCAGGGGAAGCTGTATCGGGAATTGATTAACCCGAAGACCCACGAGAAGGTCCGCCAGCTGGTGATCCCCCAGGCTAACGTGCCCACTGTCCTACGGGCATACCATGACGGTGCCGGGCACTTTGGGTGGAAGAAGCTGGAGATGCTGTTGAGGGAGCGATTCTATTGGAGCGGGATGCGGGAGTCTGTGGAGGCCTGGTGCCAAGAATGTGGCCCTTGTGCATTGAGAAGGAGGGACGAAGCTAGCCAGAAGGCCCCGTTACACCCAATCATTACGCATCAGCCGCTGGAACTGGTCGCCCTCGACCACGTGAAGCTCACCCCTAGCCGAAGTAGGTACACCTACGCCCTGACCATTGTAGACCACTATTCAAGATTCATGGTGGTTGTCCCAGTCAAGGACCTGACCGGCCGTACCGCCGCTAGAGCATTCTAAACCTATTTCTGTCGACCACACGGATACCCGGAGAGGGTGCTTACCGACCGGGGCCCGGCGTTTGAAGCGGAGGTGTTTCAGGAGTTCTGCCAGTTGTACGGCTGCAAGAAAATTCGGACCATGCCTTACCATGCCCAAACCAATGGCATGTGCGAGAAGATGAACCATCTGGTCCTGGGTCTCCTCAAGACATTACCGCTGGACGAGCGGAACCTATGGCCAGAAAAGCTACCTGACCTGGTCGATATGTACAACAACATCCCCTCCAGCTTTACGAAATGCACCCCGGCATACCTGATGATAGCTCGGCCCGGTCGGCTGCCAGTGGACCTGGAAATGGATTTGGAAGCCCCAGAAGCACTCCCTTCGACTGCTGGATGGGACACTCGGCGAAGGGCGCAGTACCGACAGGTCCATGAATACGTAGAAAAGAACTTGTGCTGGAGTTGGGGACAACAGGAGCAGTGCTTCAACAGGAAGGCGCCTGCAGGTCCCTTCCAGCCTGATGTAGTACTGAAGAGAAAGAGAAGAACCCATAAGCTGGATGATCAATGGGAGAAGACCCCTAATGTTATACAACCGACCGAATGGGAGAATGGGAAGGCCTACCAGGTCAGTCATGACAAGGGGAAGACTGTGGCCACGGTTTCCAGGGACTACCTGAAGAGGTGTCCACAACCGTTGAGGGTGGCAGCTGAAGCTCCGGTCCCCAGGCCGGCTGGGGAGAAGGAAAAAGGGGTAATCCACACCATGATGGGCGATTTCCCGGCAGATTGGCCTACGCAGAACGGGGCAGTGATTCTTCCAGTGATACTGTTCCCACAACCCGTGGATGAAAAAGAGATGGAAGTAGTCGACGATGAGCCAGTGCCCAGGGATGTACCTTTACCCAGCTCCCCTATGTCTCCGCCTGCCCCACACGATAGACGGGAAGAGGAACCAGTTGTTCCCTCTGCCCCACTGCCTGTCACCATTGACATTGGGCCCCGAAGGTCCACACGTCCCAACCTAGGTCGACCCCCGCTTAGGTACAGGGAAACTACCATTTAGGGGTGTGATACGTAGAATGTGTGAATGAGTAAATGAATGATGAAAGTAATCAACCGAAGATGTTACCTGATTATCGACTGTGATTGACCCGGCCTTAAGGGAAGTTCATAAATATGCTTTTATTGAATGTTTTCATATGTTTTTACCTTTTGCAGTTTTGAAAAAAAAATAAAACCGGTGATGGACGGGCAGCCCGCGGACGGTCTGCATTTAACCAAGGGGGCATGTGGCGCCCTGGACTAGCCAGGTCGTCACAGGTACTACAACACAACACCCCCCACCCCAAGATAGGCACATCAGTCAGACACAAATCCTTGTTGCCTCCCTCCAGGGGCTGATGTCCACACCAGGTGGGGTGGAGCAAGGCGGTTGGCCCCACCCACTAAGGAGTTCACAGTCCTGGAGGCGGGAAAGGAAGTCAGAGTTGAGTTAGGGAAGTGACGGAGTAAGGAGTAAAGTGGTAGTAGAGGAGCAAACTGACTGTGTCCGGGTACGTGGCCCGGGCACCAAGAGCAAGGTTGGCAGACGGTGGTGGCCGTCTGCAGGAGAGGCAGATCAACGCGGAACCGTAGCACCGGGGACGGGCGGGGGCCCGCCGGTACCGAACCGGGGAGCGAAGTGAAGCCAGCACAAACCGGCAGGGCCTGCGGACCCCGACCAGGCTTGGAGTCGCCGTTAAACAGGTCAAATCCATTGGTGACCGGAACTCCAGGGGTTTCCAAACAGCCAAGACCCGATTGAAGGCAACTGTCCAACCAGCACAAGGGAAATACAGCTACCGCCACAGTTAGAGTTCCCAGGGCCAGAGCCTGCGGGCAAAAGGGCTCCTCCAGCCCCTATACACGCTGGGGAGCGGGTTACCGGTGGGAAGTCATCAGGACCGAAGATACACAACAGGTGCAGGGAAAGGCAGCCACCACCAACCGTCCGGGAGAAACCACAGCAGCCGGCTGCGGGACCCATCCATCCAGCCATTTGTTTTACCAGAGACTTGCATCCGTTTGTGGCTGAGTGAGTACTACCGTGCCGTCGAGCCACCGAGCAGCAGCAGCGCCGGACCCGAGCACCAGTGAGAGCGCAGCAGCGACGGCTCCCTCCCCGCCCGCGACAATATTACGTGAGGGTTCTCCTGCTGACAATTTTGCTATACCACCCCTGTATTGTACGCCACCTGTCCATTTTTGCTACGCAATTTTTATTGCAAAAAGTGCTGCCAGTTTTAGGGCCATAGTTTCATTGTCAGGGATATTATGTGCTGACAATTTTGCTATACCACCTCTGCATTGTATACCACCTGTCCATTTTTGCTACTCAATTTTAATTTCAAAAATTGCAGCCAGTATTAGGGCCATATAGTTTCATTGTCAGGGATCTTACATGAGGGTTCCCCTGCTGACAATTTTGTTATACCACCTCTGCATTCTACACCACCTGTCCATTTTTGCTACGCAATTTTAATTGCGAAAAGTGCTGCCAGTTTTAGGGCAATAGTTTCATTGTCAGGGATATTATGTGAGGGGCTCCCTGCTGACAATTTTGTTATACCACCTCTGCATTGTACATCACCTGTCCATTTTTGCTACTCAATTTTAATTTCAAAAATTGCAGCCAGTTTTAGGGCCATAGTTTCATTGTCAGGGATATTACATGAGGGTTCCCCTGCTGACAATTTTACTATACCACCTCTGCATTGTACACCACCTGTCCATTTTTACTACGCAATTTTAATTGCGAAAAGTGCTGCTAGTTTTAGGGCCATAGTTTCATTGTCAGGGATATTATGTGAGGGTTCCCCTGCTGACAATTTTGCTATACCACCTCTGCATTGAATACCACTTGTCCAGTTTTGCTACTCAATTTTAATTTCAAAAAGTGCTGCCAGTTTTAGGGCCTTAGTTTCCTTGTCAGGGATATTACGTAAGGGTTTCCCTGCTGACAATTTTGCTATACCACCTCTGCATTGAATACCACTTGTCCAGTTTTGCTACTCAATTTTAATTTCAAAAAGTGCTGCCAGTTTTAGGGCCTTAGTTTCCTTGTCAGGGATATTACGTAAGGGTTTCCCTGCTGACAATTTTGCTATACCACCTCTGCATTGTACACCACCTATGCATTTTTCCTACGCAATTTTAATTGCAAAAAGTGCTGCCAGTTTTATGGCTATAGTTTCTTTTTTTTTTTAAACATATTTTATTTGATGTCAGCAAGCACATATCATCAACAAGAGAACATGTTGTTACATTCCATAAAATTTCTCCGTATCGTACAATGCTTCTGTTACATCATTTTCTTTTACATTGTCACAACAATTTCATCTCCATAGAATTATCTTAACAATAATTTACTTAACAAACTAACATATTTGTTCAATTCAGTTGGTCCTTTGGATGCTCCCTATCTTCAGTGTCCCTAGTGTCCCTGCAGTGTCTTGCAAACAATACCAAGACATGTGTTCAAATGCTTTAATTAACTGGGTGATTTCCGTCTGTATGAAGCTTTGCTCAATAAATGTTCTCCACTTTTTGAAGAATCTTTTAGTGGACTTCTCCTTATGTTTCTCCGAATCCAGTTTTTCGTACATCATTATTGTTTTTAGGGTATCAACTATTTCTGTATTTCTCGATGTCTGTCTTATCAGCCAATTCCTAAGTAGGCATTTTTTGACTACAAGCAATACTACGTGTATTACATCTGGAATGTGAGCACTTGCTCTGTCAGTTTCTGTAGGGGCTTCTATACAGTGAAACAAACAGGCCTGAGGGGTGACGGGTATAACTACTTTCCAAATCCTCAATATGTACGCCACCGCTTCCTCCCATACCCCCTTCACTCGTGGGCATTCCCTTATGCAGTGAAACAGTTTTGCTTTATGGAGTCCACATTTAGGGCAATGGTCCAAGAAATGTACTGGTGAGCTGCTATGTGATATAGTAAAGGCGTATGTTGCGTTGTGTACTAGCTTAAATTGCATCTCCCTGCATTGTTCGTTTATCATTACGTTCTTAACAGATTCCAACCCCCTTAGAATTTTATCATAGATGTCCGGATCGCCTAGAGCAGTCTCCCAGGTTTTAAATATTTGCTCTTTCCAGGGGCCCTGTACTTGATCTCTCAATCGTTGGTATATGATCGAAAGGGATTCATGTCCCACACCCTGACCAATCAATACATCAAAACTCCCCTTCTTTTCAGCCTTCTCGACCTCTTTTACCACTGATGTGTAATGTGTTGTTATTTGTAAATATTGTAGGTAATGGTTATTTTCCATGTTAAATTTTTCCGATACCTCCGCCCATCTCAGAACTCTCCCCTCCTCCGTTTTCAGTAAATCACCCAACCTCCGAATCCCCCTCTGCTTCCATCCTTGAAATAATTTGTTTTGAGACCCTTGAATAAAATTTGGATCCTCCCTTAACGGGGTAAATTTTGAAAGACAATAAGGGAGTCTATACAGTTTTCTCAGTGCTCTCCAGGCCCCCACCATGTCCTTTATTAAACAGCTCTGTTTCACGTACGTTGGTATTTTATCTAGCTTCATATGTAATACCGCTACCAAGTTAAAAGGGCTTGTTAACTTCCGGTTCCGGCGCTGTGATGTGAGGACGCGGGAGACAGAGCTCCGCACGTTCCTCAGCCCCACACACCGACTACAGGAGCCCCACGGCCGGCGAGGAGGCGGAGAAGGGGAGGCGTGGAGCTGGAGGTTACCTACCGTGCATGGAGCGGTACCTCCTCCGGAGTGGTGGCAGACAGCTGGAGCAGGGTGCTGCAGAGAAAGCAGTGCACATTGAGCGCAAAATGGTGGCCGCGGGCCGCAGCGGTGTGCAGGGAGGTGAGCGGGGACGGATGGAGGAGGAGGAGGGGGAGCAGCTGAGAGAGCAGCAAAGAGCTCGGCAACACGTGCAACAGGCAGCCGAGCAGCACGAACAGCAGGCAGCCGAGCAGCACGAGCAGCAGACAGCCCAGCAACTCCAGCATCAGACAGCCCAGCAACTCCAGCAGCAGACAGCCCAGCAGCACCAGCAGCAGACAGCCCAGCAGCAGACAGCCCAGCAGCACCAGCAGCAGACAGCCCAGCAGCACCAGCAGCAGTCAGCCCAGCAGCACCAGCAGCAGACAGCCCAGCAGCACCAGCAGCAGACAGCCCAGCAGCACCAGCAGCAGACAGCCCAGCAGCACCAGCAGCAGACAGCCCAGCACCACGAGCAGCAGACAGACCAGCAGCAGATAGCCCAGCAGCACCAGCAGCAGACAGCCCAGCAGCAGACAGCCCAGCAGCATGAGCAGTTCCCAGGCCTGCAAATTGATTATGACCGTCTGGCTGGAGCAGTGACAGTGCACCTGGCAGACAAGATCAAAGACTCTCTAGAGGCTATGGTGGGGGCAGTGCTAGCACCCTTAAAGGAACAGATCACACAGCAGGGAGCCAGGATGTCAGAGATGGAGCAAAGAATCTCTGACACAGAGGACGAGGTGGCAGCATTAAAGGGGCAGCTGCAGGAGATGGTGGAGGGATCCCAGGCCATGAGAGACAAACTAGAGGATCTGGAAAACCGCTCCAGAAGAAGCAATTTAAGGCTGGTGGGTTTGCCGGAATCTATAAGCATGCGGCAATTGGACAACATATGTGAAGCAGAGCTCCCCAAGGCGCTAGGTCTAACGCACAAATGCAGGGTGGAAAGAGTGCACAGAGTGGGCCCTGTAAGAGAGCGTCCAGGCACAGGAGGAACAAATGGGAAGGAAGACAGCACGGGAGTGACGGGACCAGCCAGGCCGCGCCAAGTGATAATAAAATACTTGGAATACAAAGACAAAGAAGAGATACTGCGAGCGTTTAGAGGAAGGAGGACCCCACTGTCTCTACAAGGGCATAAGGTGCTGATCTTCGGTGACTACTCGGCGGAGGTTACACGCAAAAGGAAAGCCTTTAGTAAGATTTGTACCGCACTGTATCGTAAAGGCATAAAATTCCAACTGCTGTATCCTGCAATACTGAGAGTAACAAGACGTGATGGATCCCTTTTTGCGATGAAAGACTTGAGTGAGGCGGAGAGATGGATGGAGAAGATGGAGAACAGAAACCAGACGGAGGACTTCCTGGAGAGGCAACATACTCGGCAAGGAAGAGAGGAGGAGAGCCGGGCATCGGGCCGGAACGACTGGATGGAGGTGAAGGAGATACATGCAGGAAGTCCAAAAGCAAGGAGGTCGCCGTCGCGTTGGCCTGGAGGCCAGAAGAGGGGAGCGCCATGAGAGAGGATGCAGGGAGAAGAATTGATATTTTTGAACTGAACTGAGGGGCCCAAGAGAGAGGGGACTGACGGAATGCAGGGGATGAATAACATCTACTGTTTATTATTGCATCTTTACTTTCTGCTTCCGCTTCCTACTTCCTCTTCCACCTCATACTGCCTCTTCCACTTCTCTTGCACTTCCTTTACCATCCCATCTACCTCTTCCTACTTCTTTTTCCACTTCCTCTTCTAATTCCTACTTCCTCTTCTACTTCCTCTTCCACATCCTACTTCCTCTTCCTACTTTCACCTCCTGTCCCACTTCCTTTCACTTCTTACTTCCTTTTCCACTTATACTTCCCTCTTTTACTTCCTTTTCCACTTCCTACTTCCACTTCCTCTTCCACTTCCTACTTCCTATTTCCTTTTCCACTTCCTTTTCCACTTCCTACTTCCTCTTCCACTTCCTTTTCTACTTCCTTTTCCACTTCCTTTTCCACTTCCTCTTCCACTTCCTACTTCCTCTTCCACTTCCACTTCCTTTTCCACTTCCTACTTCCTTTTCCACTTCCTACTTCCTTTTCCACTTCCTACTTCCTATTTCCTTTTCCACTTCCACTTCCTACTTCCTCTTCCACTTCCTTTTCAACTTCCTCTTCCACTTCCTTTTCTACTTCCTACTTCCTTTTCCACTTCCTACTTCCTTTTCCACTTCCTTTTCCACTTCCTACTTCCTATTTCCTTTTCCACTTCCACTTCCTATTTCCTTTTCCACTTCCTACTTCCTTTTCCACTTCCTTTTCCATTTCCTACTTCCTCTTCCACTTCCTACTTCCTCTTCCTTTTTTTCCCCCTCTTGTAGGCTTTTCCTTTTTCTCTTCAGTTCCCCTCGCCTCTTCAATCTATATGGACCAAGGTGCCCTGCCCCATCGGGGGTGTAGGGGATCCTAACATCTATGGGAGACCGGGTTTCTCTCTCTTTAGTATCTACTGATAAATCGCTCTTCTGGTAGCCAGGTCACTTATGCTGATGGGAGGTGAAGTGAAATTGAGACCAGAGGTAACAAATAATAGGTATGGGCAATGAGGGAGGGAGTATTGTATGCTGGCACGGTTATTGACCAGGAAGGCCTTGCTCTGGTGGGTTAGATAACAGAACAATGGGGGACAGGCCATATGTAAATGTGAATCAGTAGGCTGAGAGGGGATTGCGGAGCCAGGAGCATCACAGAAAAAATGGAAGTGACGAGACGATTGATTGTAAAGGGGGGGATAGTTGAGGGGTTGTTAGTTGACCATAGATTTAGGTTGAATAGTTGGGTTCAGGGAAAGCAACGCTATAAGAACACCGAAAGAAAACTGAGGGCAGTTGGGGGGGTAGCCAACAGGTTTATAGTTAATGCCAAGAAGAGGACACAAGGTTGCGCCCAGGCAATACATAGTTGTCAGTACACAGCGGAGTTAAGGCAGGGAAAAGACCAGGGAAAGGCGCCAAGACACACACAAGTTAGAACATATAGCGACATAAATGCCCCGAGATGTTGGGATAATGGTTAAATTAGTCACTTGGAACGTAAAAGGTTTGAAGTCTCCACATAAGCGCATGATGATATTACGACACCTTAAAAGACTGAAGGTAGATATCGCACTACTGCAGGAGACCCACCTGCAAAAAGGGGATTTTTTTCGTATGCAAAAATTATGGGTGGGGGCGGTAGTCGGGTCAGGATCCCAGGGAAGGAAGGCAGGGGTAATGATCTTAATAAACAAACACTTTACTCACGAAATAGTGTCCCAAGACAGTGATGATGGTGGGAGGTACATACATATCAAATTAACTAGCCCGCAGGGAGAGTTTAGTATACACAATATATACGCCCCTAATACCAAACAAAAAGCCTTCTTTGACTTTATCACCAACAAATTGGGAGTGGATGTAGACCCAAATAAGATAGTGGGGGGAGATTTTAATGCAGTAGTTTCAAAAGAGGAGGATAGGAGGTATGGCAAGGAACAAGGTAGGCAGAGTAGGAATATAAAGGGTTTGATGGCCAAATTACTGGAAGACACAAATCTGCAGGACAGTTGGAGAACGCAACACCCATATGAACGTGAATTTACACACTACTCACACCCACACGAAGCATGGTCAAGGATTGACTTTATGTTAGTAGACCAAAGACTCTGGCACAGGGTCAAGGATGTAGACATAGAGAACATGGTTATATCCGACCACAGCCCGGTGACCTTAGACTTAAATGACAGAATACAGAGGGGCTCGGATTATATATGGAGATTTCCATCATTCTTACTCAAAGATAAAGATTTTATTAAAACATTAAAGGAGTGGTGGGAGGAATATTGCGGCACTAACAGCGGGCACGAGGAAGAGGCAATGCTATTCTGGGAAACAGCGAAAGTAGTATTAAGGGGGAGACTGATGGGGCATGTAGCCAAAATCAGCAAACAGACGCAAAAACATTACCAGGAGGCAAGCACTAGTTTGAGAGAGAAATACACAAGGTACCTAGAAAACAAATCCCAAAAAGCAAAAGAAGAGTGGAAGGAAGCAAAACAAGAGTTTGACATGTGGGTAGGAAAACGAGACGAACTAGTAAGGTCTCAGCAGGAGGTTGACTTGCACCGATTTGGCAATAAGGCAGGTAAACTGCTGGCTAACCTGGCAAAGGGAAGACGACCATTGACGTTAATAGCTAGTATGACAAGACAGGATGGGACCAAATCGACGAATCCACAGGAGATCAACCAGATCTTGGGGGAATACTATGCCAAACTATATAGTAAAGGGGATGAAAATGGAGGGAGGGAGTGGCTAAAGACATTAGGACTTACACAAATAACCGAGGACGAACTGACTAGACTGAACGCGGACATCACAATAGAAGTGCAAACAACAATAGGAGAACTGAGAATACATAAAGCACCGGGGCCTGACGGGTTCAATGGGGAATTCTATAAAGTACTAAAGGAGGAAATATCACCAACGCTGACACGTATGTTTAATAAAATGTTAGGGGGTACGGGAATGTCTAGCCACCTTAACACTGCATATATAAAACTTTTACCCAACTGAGACAAAAATTTGGACAATCCAACGAATTATAGACCAATCTCACTAATCAACCAAGACCTTAAACTAGTGGCCAAATTGATGGCCAATCGATTAGCAGAGGTATTACCAAGGCTAATTTCTCCCGCCCAATCGGGGTTTGTAAAGGGGAGAGCAGCCGTGACGAACGTAAGAAAGGCCATGATAGTAATGGACGCCATCAGACACAGGGATCTACAAGGAGGGGAATTTCCAGCCATGATCACGTTGGATGCTGAAAAAACGTTTGATAATGTGCAGTGGCCATGGCTGGAAACAATCCTATATAATATGGGCTTCAGGGGAGCATTCAGAACATTTATAGGTATACTATATGCAAACCCTCAGGCAAGAGTGGCGACACCCGGATTTTTGTCACGACCCTTCTCTTTGACCAAAGGGACGAGACAGGGGTGTCCGCTGTCTCCTCTCTTGTTCAATCTAGCCATTGAGCCATTATCAATACTGATCAATGGAGGAGACTGCTTTGAGGGTATTAACATTGGAACGGAAAAAGTACATTCAGCTCTATTCGCGGACGATATCATATTATTCATGAATAGACCACAGAATGACCTTTTAAAAACAATACAACAGATAGAGAGATTTGGGTCTATGGCAGGTTTTAAATTGAACAAGACAAAATGTGAAATACTGTTTCTGAATGAGCGAACCATGTCATCCCTGAAAACCTATGGAATAGGGGATAACATATGTGAGATACCGATAGCAAAAACTCACCTTAAATACCTGGGGATCCAGATGGGACGCCAGCCTGCCTCCATTTATGAATTAAACTTCAAACCGTTGATACAGAAAATAGAACGAGAGCTAAAGATGTGGGAGGGGCTGCCGCTATCCCTGCTAGGTAGAAACCACCTCTTAAAAATGATGAGTTTCTCGAAGCTGCTATACCCAATGCAGACTATCCCTATATTATTAAAGCATGCGGATGTAAATAGACTGAATAAAGCATTTACAAGCTTCCTATGGAAGAGAAAAAGACCAAGAATTAGGGCGGAAAAACTAATGCTACCACTGGAAAAGGGAGGAATCAAGATGCCAAATGTGAGAGGCTACAACCTTGCATGCTTGATGAGACATGTAATAGACTGGCTGAGGAAGACAAATAGCTATTCTAACATAAAATTGGAAAGTGAGTACTGTAGACCATGGGACTTGGGGGCAATATTACACACGTCATTGGCCAATATTCCGAGGAAAATTAAGCGGAGTGCTGGTATGTATGGATACGATAATGGCGTGGAAAGCAGTGAGGAAAAAGTTTAACCTGTCCTGGCGAATCTCCAAATACCTAAATATCTGGAATTTTCCGGAATTCCCAGCAGGGAGGGAAAACAAACTATTTCTAGAATGGAGAAATAAGGGGATCAGTGGGGTGAAGGATCTGCTCCATGAAACGGAACATAGGTGGTTGACCCTTGAGGAGATGGTGAACAGGTACGGGCTTTCCCCATTCCAAATCATACAATACAAACAGGTGGAAAAGGGAATAATGGGACTATTAAGGGATGTTAGAAAAGAACAGGTAATGAATGAAATGGACCAATTTATAATGAAGGATAAACAGGAGATTACTATCTCCTCCCTGTACAAAGATCTGAGAACAGCACTGGTACCACTGCACTCGGACCAGGTCTGGGGAGCATGGGCACGACAACTAAAAGATACAGAGGCAGGGGAAAAGATACAGCAGGGATGGATGAGGATGAGGAAGGAGGTGATTAATGAGGGCTGGAGGGACACACAGTTTAGATTAATGCACAGAGCAATTTATGGTTTTAACATCCCCACCAAGCAGACTATGAATAAAATAGAACATTGCCCCAAATGTAAACAGCCGAAAACGGACTTATACCACGGGATTTGGCAGTGCCCACAAAGTCAGAAATTTTGGGGAAAAATGAAGACACTTATAGAAAAAGTATGGGAAGTGGAAAATGGAACTAGACCCATTGTTATGGATTTTCCACCACAGGACTAAAGAAAAGGAAGGAGGAGGAGATACACGGGGGACCACAATTCCAAGACTCTTTCAAAATATTGCTATGATAGAGAAAAAGGCCCTACTACGCAGATGGCTCGAGGAATCTGTTCCATCAGAGGAGGAGGTGGTCAATCAGATTGAAAAGCTGCTCAATATTGAACAGTTGGAAGCCGAAAGAAATAAGGACGAACTAACGGGAAACTTTTTTAAAAAATGGAAGAGATTTATAGTACAACAGTATGGAGTTGCAGAAATACGGAAAGTGGTATCTCCTTTCACTAATACAGAATGGTATCTACTGGGAGACTTGCAAGGCACATTGGGAAAGCTGAAAATACACACGCAGTAGAGACACAACAGTAGGGCGAGACGAGGGTTTCAGAGAAATAGGGCTTCAAACGGGAATCAGAATATAGAGGAGCTGTGTGTTCTTTTGCGACTTATACCTGGTGTTCAGCGTATTAAAAATGTTGGGGGGGATAAAGTGGGACTTAAAGAGGGTGGGTTAAGACAAGGGTGGGTAAATTGGTAAGGTGAATTTATTCTTGTTCAAATGTTAGACATATTGTAATAATTCTGAAAAATGCAATAAAAACTTATGTTTAAAAAAAAAAAGGGCTTGTTAGCTCCCTCTCCAGCTGAACGTTAGAAAAGAAGGTTGTCCCATTGATCCAGTCTTTTATATGTCTGGCAAGCGCCGCTAAGTTGTACAATCTAATCATGGGCATTTGTACCCCTCCATCTTTTTTCTGTAGACACAGCTTTGAGTAGGATACTCTTGGTCTGTTTCCCTGCCATAAAAATTTTACAAACGCTTTTTGCAACTTGTTGATATCGGTGTGTTTCAGCAGTAAGGGAATAGTTTGTAGAGGATAGAGCAAGCGGGAGAAGCTGATCATCTTTATCAGATATGCTCTGCCAAACAGGGACAGGGAAATATTTTTCCACCTGTCTAGCTCTTTAGTTATTTTTTCAATTAGGTGTGGATAGTTAAGTCTATATAATGACATTGAGTCTCTGCCTATTTTAATTCCTAAATAAGTGATGTAGTGGGGGGCTATGGCTACTTCTATTCCCTCACCTTGCCTATTTCCCAGGGGTGTCAAATATAGAATCTGACTTTTACTGATATTTATCCTGTAGCCTGAAAAGGAGCCAAAGTACGCCAGTTTGTCTATTACCTTCTTCAGATGGTTGTCTGGGTCTAACATAAATAAAAGCATATCGTCTGCAAAGCAGGATAGTTTTATCTCACTATTCCCCACCTTGATTCCTGAGAAATCTTCTGATTTTATTAAGTATTGGGCTAGTGGTTCAAGGGCCAAGTCAAACAGAAGAGGGGACAGGGGGCACCCCTGCCTAGTCCCCTTCTGTAGCTGAAAAGATTTTGACAGAAAGCCCATTGTGGAAATGCTAGCTTCAGGCGTAGCGTAAAGTGCCTCCATATAGTTCCGAAAAGTACCCATTATGCCAAATCTATCTAATACTAGCCCTAACCAATGCCAATTTACATTGTGAAAGCTCTTTTCCGCGTCTAAGGCCAATAACGCAGGGTTCCTCTTTATCAGGCGCGGTCTTTTTGTTTCATCTAGTACTGCCAACACTGTGCGAATGTTGAATACTGCTGACCTATTTCTAACGAACCCCACTTGATGTGGTCCTACTATCGATGGGAGGATCAATGCTAGCCGGTCTGCCAGGATTTTAGAGATTATTTTAATGTCTTGATTTATCAGCGATATGGGCCAGTATGATGAAGGGTCCGAGGGGTCTTTTCCTTGTTTGTGTATTACCTTTATATACGCCATATGGCCAGACTGTAGTAGAATTTTATTTTGGAGAGTGTAGTTGAAAACTTTTAAGTCTAAAGTGGGCATAACATCTTCCTGTAGTATTTTATAAAATTCCCCCCGTCATTCCATCGGGGCCTGGGGCCTTGTTATTTTTACGGTTTTTCACAACTGTTCTCACTTCCTCCTCTTTTATTGGAGCATTTAACATTTCCCTGTCCAATTCCGTAATTGTGGGTAATGACAGATTGTTTAGGAAGGTGCCTCCTTCTGTGTCATTTGCTGGCCCTTGTTCATACAATTTTTGTAGAATTCTCCAAATATGTCATTGACTTTCTTTGGGTCATTATGGCTAGCCCCAGATGGGTCCCTCAAATGAGTTATGGATGTTAAAGGAGTTATTCCCTTTGACATTCGTGCCAGAAGCTAACCTGCCTTGTTCCCGAATCTAAAAAAATGTGATGCAATTCTCTGGCCACTCATCCTCTCTGCCCTGTCCACCCACAAGTCAAATTCTGCTTTCACTTTTATCCACTTGTTCCTATTACGAATAGATGGAATCTTAATGTAGTTTGTGTATGCTTCTCTGGTCCTTCTGCTGGCTTCAGTGTATGCTTTAGTTGTTTTGTTTCGCAATGCTTTCACATATCCCATTATTCTTCCCTTAGTACTGCCTTAGCTGCGTCCCAGTATAAATGGGAGTTCTCCTCATGCGCCTTATTATCCCATGTATATTCCTGCCACCACATTTTCACCAGTTTTTGGAAGTTCTCGTCCTGGGCTAAGTGTGAAGGGAATCTCCACAGTATGTCTGTTCCCTTGGGGTAGGTTTCTTCTAGGTCTAGGAGTAATGGGGCGTGATCTGATATCACCAGATCTTGTATGTCGATCCTCCTCATTTTGTTGAGTAGACCCTGTGTTAGTAGAAAATAATCTATTCTGGACCATGTGCTATGGACGTGGGAGAAATGAGTATACTCTCGGTCTGCCGGGTGCGAGTTTCGCCAAGCATCTATTATGCTAGTATGTTCTGTGAATAGATTCAGCACCCTGTCATGTGTCCTGGCTACCATGCGTTTGTGTCCTGTGCCCGACCTATCTTCTCTGACGTTCATTACCGTATTAAGATCCCCTCCTATTATGTTCCTCTCAGGGTCCTCCAAAACCTGCCTCTCCAACTCCTGGAAGAAAATCTTATTACTCTCATTTGGTGCATATACATTATAGATTTTGAGTCGTCCACATGGGGTATCAAGCAAAGCTTTTTGTATTCTCCCATCTCGATCATTTTCCTGTGTTATTACCTTACAATTTGCCTGCTTATGGAGTAGTATTAACTTTGGGCTGAGGATCCCATCACTTCTCCCACCCACATTTTGCACATTCTGGTGAAATCCTGATTTTTCAAATGGGAGCTCCTGAAGTAGGGCAATGTCTACTTTAAGCTTCTTTAAGTGCCTCAATATCATTGGTCTTTTGTGTGGCGACTGCAGGCCTTTAACGTTCCATGACACAATTCGCATCCTTATATATTACTTGAAATCCTACTTCTTATCCTATCTTAACTAAAACCTTCTTAAAACCTGTCCATAGCGTCTCTCTCTGGTGGTGCAAAAAAAAAAAAAAAAAAAGAGAAAAGAAGTCAATTAAACCACGAAAATAACACCGCTATCCTATATCCTTTGTAGGAAAACAGAGTTGCAGACTTCACTTTTTTCCCGCATGTATGTAGGGACTCCTACTGATCCCTCTCTCGCTCCTCAAAATATTTTCGCTTTCTTGAGCTTCCACACTTCACTTAAAGGCATGGTAAACATAGCTTCAGAAATATATACAAGTATCCCCAATCCCTGAGTACTGAAAGTAGGTTGAACCTCGACCCAGTATATAGAGGCTCATTCCCAGGAAAGATGAAGGAAAAGAAAAGAAAGAAAAAGGAAACAAGAGGAAGAAAGGAGGGAAGAATGGAGGAGGGGTCCAGAGGATGGTTATGGGAAGGAGAAGGGTTGTGAATGGGGCAGGTGTGAATGGGATGGGGGAGTTGATTGGGACGGATTGGGTGGGAGAAAGTGTGTAGTGGGGGGGGCAGGAGAGGGTTTGTTTGTGGGTGGCAAAAGGGGGTGCGGGTGGGAGGGGGTGGAAAGTAGTTTGTGGGTGGGGGAGTGTAGTTGGAGGGAGTGGGAGGGGAGTGTGGGTATGGGGGTAGAGGGAGGCAGTTATGTGTGGGAGGGGGGTGTGTTTGGGTGATGGGATAATAAAGGGGTTGGGCAAGACAGGGAAAGAAGAAGGAAAGAGGAAGAAAGAAGAAGAACAAGAAGAAAAAAAAAAAAAGGGAGAAGCGTGGGTATGGAGAGGGACTGGGGGTGTGTGGGTTATGGTAGAGTTAACGCTTTCAAGCCCACATCATGAACTCCAGACCCCCATACAAATCACCCTCCCCCATTGCTCCTTTACAAACAGCATCAATACTCCACATTGAACATTAGCAATTTTGCCCCTGTATGGCCTATTTTATGTCCTCACCCCCTCTGGGGAGTAGCATCCCCACTCTTTGCCAGGGGTGACGATTTTGCAAAAGTCTTGTCCACATAGCATCTTGCCTGATCAGGGGCCGTGAATGTCTCTGTACCTCCTCCTGGGGCAAAGATTTTAACGATGGCCGGGAATTGCAAAGCAAATTTTATCTTCTTTCTGAAAAGCTCTGTGCAGAAATCGCTGAAGGCTCTTCTTTTCTTTGTGACCTCCGCCGAATAGTCACTGAATATCAGAATCTTATGTCCCCTTACCACCGTGGAGGATGTCTTCTTCCGAAATGCTTATAAGATGTTAGTTTTATCCACAAGGTTCAAATATCTGACAATCACTGGCCTGGGTCTTGGAGGTGTGTTTGCACTTGTGTGCTGGGCTGGGGGTCCCACTCTGTGTGCCCTTTCAGCCTTGAGTGTATCAGCAATCCCCAGAGCGAGAGGTATGTCCGTCATGCATATCCCCATTAGCTGGTGAGGGGTGATAGTTTCTGGGAGCCCAATGATTCTTAAGTTGTTTCGTCTGGAGCGATTCTCGAGATCATCAATTTTATCTGCAAGTTGCTGGTTCAGCGGGTGACTTTTTGCAGCTCGGCCTGCACCTCTCCCAACGTATCCTCTGCAGTACTGAGTCTATTCTCCATTGTAGCCAGTCTGATTGCTGTGAGATGGCTTCCTGCATTTGCTTCAGGGCATCAGACACTGTCTGCTCCAGCATTTCCTGAAGCTTGGGGGTTAACATCTTGACCCTGGAATTGTAGATTCCGGCCAAAATTAAGCACACACACCCCCTTTTTCAATTCCCCCTTATCCGCTAATAACCACTCAGACACCAATTTAACTTTTGGATAATTTTGGCCATAGCAGCCATTTATTAAACAAATGCATAACGTAAAAATTTGCATTGTGGTAAGGTCCTTGAAGCTAAAGGCCCTGTCACACAGAGAGATAAATCTTTGGCAGATCTGTGGTTGCAGTGAAATCATGGACATATTGTTCCATTTGTACACAGCCACAAACCTGGCACTGATTTCCACAATTTCACTGCAACCACAGATCTGTCGCAGATTTATCTCTGTGTGTGACAGGGCCTTAAAACCCTGGTGATTCACATAACCAAGCCATATAACCAAATTGCTCCCAGCCGTTACCCACACTGGCTCAGGAGCACCAAAGTGTAAGGGTTATTCCTTCATTAACCACCAAAACACCCATGGGGGCCCCCGACATACCCTGTCGGGATCCCCCAAAAATCACCAGGTGACCAACCATTCTGCCAATGAGGGGATCCATACCCGGATGAGTTCCCCGAACCAATTTAAAGCCAACTTCAAGGACCCACCAATAAACCTGCTACCAGGCCACTACGACCCGATAAACTTACATACCGTCTCCCACAAAACTTACAGCCCATTGCGAACTCAAAATCTTTAGGGAGGGCGGGTGGGGCTCTCACTGGTGTCCCAGAGCGGGAAAAGTGCCGCTCCTCCCCCAGCTTCACCTTTTAACTGTACCCTGACTTACTCCCCCTCCCCCACTCGTGACACCATGACCTCCACTCCAATCAGTGTCATGCTGGCCTCCACACATGCCCGGGGGGAGAGGGGTCAGTGCTCCGGCCATTCTTGGCTCTGGAATTGTAGATTCCGGCCAAAATTAAGCACACACACCCCCTTTTTCAATTCCCCCTTATCCGCTAATAACCACTCAGACACCAATTTAACTTTTGGATAATTTTGGCCATAGCAGCCATTTATTAAACAAATACATAACATGTAGAAATTTGCATTGTGGTAAGGTCCTTGAAGCTAAAACCCTGGTGATTCACATAACCAAGCCATATAACCAAATTGCTCCCAGCCGTTACCCACACTGGCTCAGGAGCACCAAAGTGTAAGGGTTATTCCTTCATTAACCACCAAAACACCCACGGGGGCCCCCGACATACCCCGTCGGGATCCCCCAAAAATCACCAGGTGACCAACCATTCTGCCAATGAGGGGATCCATACCCGGATGGGTTCCCCGAACCAATTTAAAACAACTTCAAGGACCCACCAATAAACCTGCCACAACGAGGGCACCTTGATAACCTTCAAGTGTCTGAGACCCCCCGCAATAGCAAAGCTCGCTCAATACCTCCCTGCAATCCAAGGGCCCACAAATCAATCCTTACTGCATTCAAATGCACCCCATCCGCCTACCAAAATTCGTCATCCTCCCGTTCCAGCTCAAAATGCCGAGCTGCAACTCCCCCGTTGCAGCCAACAAATTTTTCAGATAACCCTATTAACCTTCACCCACGCCTTATTCAGCTTCTCTACAGACTGCGCTTTCCGCCAAAACCCTTCTCGGAACCATGTCCAACCACACAATTGTCAAGCCTGGAAAAGACACCCATAACCGCAACAAGTCATGCTTAATATCTTTTATCAAAATGCGAAAAAGCCGCTCACCCAAATAATTTCCTCGACTCGTAAAACCAAAATGTCAGGGGGCCTGCCCAAATGTGCATAGTTATGCACTCCCCTGCAACACCGTATTCCACCCCGTACTCCTGATCCCAAGCCAACCGACAAGAGCCCCATCCTTCTGAAAAAACTAGCTGTCTCCTGTTCCGTCTCGTAACTGCTCTCTGTGCTCCCCAGTACACATTAGAATGGCCCGGGATCCAGACCAGGCAAGACAGGGGGGGGGGGGGTCTGAAAAACAAAAAGCACTCGCAAAAATACCAAGTAGCTCCAATACAAACACAAAAAATGACACCCCCCCCCCAAGCCCACTCTATCAGAACCAGTCTTCCGATCAATTGCCCATGAAAACCATTGCGGACCTACGACTTACAACGCTGAGACTTCCATCAACCAATCTGTTTAACTGTCTCAGCATGGAGACCACACAGAGGCTTCCGTCGCCGCCCCAATACGAAAAAAATGCAATGCAAACATCGCCGAATCCAACCCCAATGATCTCAAACATGCCCAAAAACACTAATGAACTGATATCTGGACAAAAAGACCCATCCTCGCGACATAATGCGCCAACCTGACTCGGGTGGACCCTTGCAAAACTCAAAACACACTGCAAATGGCACATACCCGATGCCGTAACCTTCCCTAAATGGATCCAAAATTCGATCCCCATGCTCCAAAATTAGGACGTCACTATTACCCAAGCCCCCGGGGCACGTCATACTGGGAAATACCAATTCGCCAATACGCAAAGCCCCGAAAAACCGCCAACGAAAAGCCAGCCGGAACAATGATACCTCAATGGAGATGTACAAACTACTCGCAATTCCCTACCCAAACATTCCAATAAGCTGAATAACACAGGCAGTCTACCATCACGCGGCCTATGGCCCCTATGCAAACCCTTCAACGCCTGAACTACCCAAAAATTCTTTGTCAAATCCTGTACACCTCGCAACCTGAAATTGAATGCCAAACCTGCAATCAAACGACTCAGCTTCGTGGAAGATCAACCTGTTATCGCCACTTCCCCTCGATTTTCCCAGGAACACTCCTAACTGATAATCCTCAGTCAGCATGCACCCACCCAACCACTACTCCCAGAGAACCCATGTGGCCTGATACGCCGCCCACGTGGTACCAGCCAAACAAGCCCGAATCAGTGATCTTGCTGCTTGAAGACCACGCTCCAAAGCTGCGCAGGGGACTACAAGCTGCTGCCGTCCGCCTCCGCAGCACAATCCCGGAAGCAATCTCACTGAAAACAAGAGAGGAAATTCGCTATTAAGTTCTCTATACCTGGTACCTGGGCTGCTGTGACACGTATTAATTTCCAAACAAATAAACACCAGCTGCCGCAACACCAGAACAACTGTGGGAGAAGATGCCGAGCCGTTATTAATCGCCAGCACCACCCCCATATTGTCACAGTTGAACCGGATCTACTTATTCGACAACTGGTCCCTCCCCAAATGAAGTGCAACCATCATTGCAAAAAATTTCCAATACCGACACATTCCTTGTCACGCCCTCCACCATCCAACTTTCTGGCCACCAATCCGCACACCACTGACCCTGAAAAAAGGCCCCGAAACCTGACTCACCCGCAGCATCCATAAACAATTCCACTTTGAAATTATCCACTACCTCATTCATTAGCAACGAACGATCATTGTCCTGCTCCCCAACAACTCTCCCCGAACCGACAAGTCCGCTCTATGTTCCGCCAACAAACGTATGTAGGGGTGAGGAGCAAGCACTCCAGCTGTAGCGCAAGCTAGCAGACATGAAAAAAACTCGGCCCATTGACATTACCCAACGCGCAAAATTAAGTTTTCCCCAATAGTGCTTGAACCTCCCTTAATAGTAATTTCTTCACCCGGCATGCCCTTGCTACCTCAACCTTAAGCGTGGCAACCTATCGTCAGGAAGCCGAACCTTCCAAATCACTGAGTCAATTACAGTGCCCAGAAAACAAATACAGATATTTGTCCCAACAGTTTTTTCAGGTGCCAAAGGCACCCCAAAGCCTCTTGCTACCCATTCCATTGCTGCTAGAATGGTGGTGCCTGTGCTGAATCAGCCAATCCCACACCCCCAAAAATTCATCCCGGTAAGGTACCAGTGATGCCAAACCAGAAACATCACGCCCCACCCATTCTAAAAAAGAACTAAAGGTTTCAACAAATGTGCACAATACTGCACAACTCATTGGCAAGCAGCGGTCTCCAAAACAATCTCCCTCCCAAAAAACAGCCCAATAACCGAACACATTTTGGATGAACTGGTAGGAGCCGGAAAGCTGCCTCAATATCTGTCTATTGCCATTAACGCACCCCTCCCACAACTTTTTACCTACATTGTAGCCTCAAATGACGTATAAACCACCTAACGAAGCTCCGCCAGTATACCATCATTCGCTGACCTACCCCATGGATGAGACAAATGGTGGATCAGCCGAACTTTACCTAGCTCCTTCTTGGGCCCCACCCCGAATGGCGAAACCACAAAATTAGAAAAAGGGGGGGTGACTAACCGTGCCCCCCATTCTCCCCAATGCCACCTCCTTTCCTAACTTTCCACCTACCACCGCCACATGTTGATACGCCGAGGGAGATTCCTGGTTGTCCCTGGAACTTCAAAAACAGGGGAAGGAATCCTGAAACCCTCGCCAAAACCTAAGCTCACCGATGTCTGACCCTTGGACGCCCCATGGGATGCTCCGTTAGAATGGGTGCAGAGGTGTTTAAACAACGGCAAGTGGCACCGAACTTGCATTCCCCCTCATTAACTTACCAACACGAACCCGACTTCTAGGACCCTGTCTGTCCGTACTGACCACTGGCACCCCGGCTTCCTGACTGGCTGGAGAACCCGGCCCCGCCCTGAAATGACTGCCCATATCTGGCGGCTGCCATCGCCAGCAACCACAAGCCTATATCCTTCTGATCCCATCTTATGGATGGACGGTAGCCTTCCTCTGATGAAACTGCTCGTCATAACGGATCCAGGTCTACCCCCCATAAACCCTATAGGCCTCACCAATCTAACCCATATAGCAAAACAAATTAAAACAATTCTCCAGCGCCTTTTCGCCAATTACTCTTGCCCAAACTGCAGCGCCTGCAACCAATTAGCAAATGCCTGAGGAATCAAGCGCCATTGCCACTTCTCCACATCTCCTTCTTGCTATCGTCTTTTCCCCTTTGTCAAAATAAATTTTGCCACCTCCTTTCTCTTTTCTGTTTGAACTGACACTAATACTGGGGAAGAGATACTCCCAACCGTGGACTCACTAGCCACAATGACGGACGAATTAACCCAAGCCGCCACTGGCGCCGGGGTTTTCCCTGGCCCCCAATCCGCTCCTGCAACTGGCGAACGCAACTTAAATTCTGACAACTCCCCACTTAACGCATTCCCCCCGACACCCGCTGGCACTCCCAATCCTAACCCCAGCTGACCTGTCACCCCCCCCTTACTGTGTACCTGACCAGCATGTGAAGACAAACAAGACATTGAATCATACTCACCAGGCTGCACAAAGGTAGAGACCCCGCCAGCCAGACCACCTGCATCCTGACGTCCCTCCTGCCGATCTAGCATGACTTGGCTCCACCCATCTGACTGCTCCATTGCTTTTGTAGCCGCGAGGCCCGAGGACCCCACCGGCCGCATATCCTGGACCTGACGATCAGTAGCGCCGACCAACAGAGGGTGCTGCGTATTATCTTCAGGGCTCTCCAAGCACGGGCCCCCTGCCCCGCTCCATGTGGCCCCTCTTCCAGACAGAGCCTCTGTAGCCGCAGGCCCTGAATGCCAGGCCCGATGTATTTCCGACCGCAGCCGCCTGGTTCCGCCCACCTCACAGGGATCCATCCGGGATACCATCGCTGCAGGGAGGAGGGGCTCAGGGCGCTCGGCAGGCACATCACCAGAGCGCCCCGCTGCACGGCTGATGTCCCTCGCAGACAAGGCATCAGCAGGCCCCGCCCCCAACTCCAGCGCAGGCCTGCTAACCGTCGCTGGGCCGAGCCGCCCGTTAGAATTCCTCAAAGGCCGAGGCCTGCTGAACCTCTCAGCTTGCGGTGTCTGGCCTGGAGGGTCCCCGGAGGGGCTTCTGTGGCGACGCTGGGCCCTGGGAGTCAGGTCAGGCGACAGCCTCTTTGGCGGTCCAGACCTCCGGGGGCGCCGCTGTTGTAGGGATGCAGTCCCTGCCCCCTCCGGACTCCCACTGGTGATCCCCGCTACAGTGTTCTGCAGCTACCCGGGGGGATGGTCGCCGGCAGCAGCTCTCATGCTCCAGGAGCTAATCCACAGATGGGGATGGGGACTCTCACTGGTGTCCCAGAGCGGGAAAAGTGCCGCTCCTCACCCAGCTTCATCTTTTAACTGTACCCTGACTTACTCCCCCTCCCCCACCCGTGACACCATGACCTCCACTCCAATCAGTGTCATGCTGGCCTCCACACATGCCCGGGGGGAGAGGGGTCAGTGCTCCGGCCATTCTTGGCTCTGGAATTGTAGATTCCGGCCAAAATTAAGCACACACACCCCCTTTTTCAATTCCCCCTTATCCGCTAATAACCACTCAGACACCAATTTAACTTTTGGATAATTTTGGCCATAGCAGCCATTTATTAAACAAATACATAACATGTAGAAATTTGCATTGTGGTAAGGTCCTTGAAGCTAAAACCCTGGTGATTCACATAACCAAGCCATATAACCAAATTGCTCCCAGCCGTTACCCACACTGGCTCAGGAGCACCAAAGTGTAAGGGTTATTCCTTCATTAACCACCAAAACACCCACGGAAAGGGGGGGGGGGGTCAGTGCTCCAGCCATTCTTTACCACCTCATCTGCTAGGGACTTGTAAGAAATGCTGAGACCTGCAGTGCTTATCTCCTGCTCACCCCCTCCCTCCTGCTGGGTAAGCTGATTACCAGGTTTATTGCTTTTCCTGGGCTTGGTCACCTCCAGAGCCATTTTAGCAACACTATTCCTCTGGGTTAGGGGGCTCTGTCCTGCTGTCCCATTCTTGTGCACATACCTCTCCATTATGTCTGAGGGGCATGCACACTATCTTATCTCCTCTTTCCAACCTCCTTTCAGCTGGTTTGTGTGCTAGGACTGCAGGGGTCTTGATAAAGAAGCAGGAGCTCTCTTCACATGCTGCCTTCCATGCCAGCGCAGAACCCGAAGTCTCAGGGCTATAGTTTCATTGTCAGGGTTATTACGTGAGGGTTCCCCTGCTGACAATTTTGATATACCACCTCTGCATTGTACACCACCTATCCATTTTTGCTACCCAATTTTAATTGCAAAATGTGCTGTCAGTTTAAGGGCCATAGTTTCATTGTCAGGGATATTATATGAGGGTTCCCCTGCTGACAATTTTGCTATACCACCTCTGCATTGTACACCATCTGTCCATTTTTGCTACTCAATTTTAATTGCAAAAAGTGCTGCCAGTTTTAGGGCCATAGTTTCATTGTCTGGGATATTACGCGAGAGTTCCCCTGCTGACAATTTTGCTATACCACCTCTGCATTTTATACCACCTGACCATTTTTACTACGCAATTTCAATTGCGAAAAATGCTGCCTGTTTTAGGGCCATAGTTTCATTGTCAGGGATATTACGTGAGGTGCCCCCTGCTGACAATTACGCTATACCACCTTTGCATTGTACACCACCTGTGCATTTTTGCTACGCATTTTTAATTGCAAAAAGTGCTGCCAGTTTTAGTGCCATAATTTCATTGTCAAGGATATTACAAGAGGGTTTCCCTTTTGACAATTTTGCTATACCACCTCTGCATTGTACGCCACCTGTCCATTTTTGCTACTCAATTTTAATTTCAAAAAGTGCTGCCAGTTTTAGGGCTATAGTTTCATTGTCAGAGATATTACGTGAGGGGTGCCCTACTAACAATTTTGCTATACTACCTCTGCATTGTACACCACCTGTTCATTTTTACTACGCAATTTTAATTTCGAAAAGTGCTGCTAATTTTATGGCCATAGTTTCATTGTCAGGGATATTACGTGAGGGTTCCCCTGATGACAATTTTTCTATACTAGCTCTTCATTGTACCCCACCTGTCCATTTGTGCTACTCAATTTTAATTGCAAAAAGTGCAGTCAGTTTTAGGGCCATAGTTTCATTGTCAGGGATATTACGTGAGGTTTCCCCTGCTGACAATTGTACTATACCACCTCTGCATTGTACACCACCTGTGCATTTTTGCTACGCAATTTTAATTGCAAAAAGTGCTGACAGTTTTAGGGCCATAGTCTCATTTTCTGGGATATTACATGAGGGTTCCCCTGCTGACAACTTTGCTTTACCACCTTGCATTGTACACAACCAGTCCATTTTTGCTGCGCAATTTTAATTTAAAAAAAGGCTGCCAGTTTTAGGGCCATAGTTTCATTGTCAGGGATATTACGTGAGGGTTCCCCTGCTGACAATTTTGCTATACCACCTCCGCATTCTACACCACCTGTCCATTTTTGCTACCTAATTTTAATTGCAAAAAGTGAAGACATGACCACTGAGGAAGGATTCTCCGGTCGTGATGGTTAGTATTCCCAACTTAACCTAATAAATAACACACCGACTGCATGCGACTTGGTTAAACAAATTGGCCACAGCAGCCTTTATTACCTATTATTAACATTCTAACACAAGGGGGCGCCATCCAACGGGCGACCCCAAACAAATAGGTAACACATAAATAATAACTGTACATGTAACCCCATGTAGGCCCGGTCCAGAAACCACTTCCTCCACCAATATCCCTGGCCGCAACACTCCGACCCAGAGATGAGGTATTAATCACCCCGTGGATTAATACCCCCCAAACTTTGCAGAACCCCGTGCCTGCAATTTACCGGAACCTGGAGACACCATACCAAGACAGTGCCTCTCAGTCCAGCCACCAATCCCTTACAACCGCCTCTGGACCAGACCTACCCCCGCTGCTTCGACAGAACATACGACTTTTTTTTTTTTTTTTTTTTTAAATTCTTTATTTTGAAAGCCAAACTCGAAACAGTACAGGGTATCTCCTGCTCCACACAGGGCAGCAAATAATCATTATGGCAAAAATTATCATTTAACAATGACATGCATAGTATCAGTCTGCTCACAGACACCGCTCTTGACCCCGCACCTGCTCGAGTCTGACCCAATTTAAACATTTTATAAACCAACCCAACAAAAAGAAGATAGAATACACAGCTGAAAGAAGATAGCAAACCCAGAAAAAAGCTTGAAGCGAAAAAAGAGAGAAGGAAAAGGAAAAAAGAAAAGAGGGGGTGGGGAAGAAGGAGTTACGGAGAGGGTAGGAAGGAGGGGAGAGGAGGCGGGAGGGGGAGAGGAGGCGGGAGGGGGGTGTGTGTTTCTCCGAGGCCTCACAACTGCCGCGGAACAGAGAGCAGTCTGGTGTAATCCGCCGAATAGGTGAACTCTAACCAAGGAAACCAAGTCCTATGGAACTCGTCCTGGAGGTCATTGATAAAGGATGTCAGGTCCTCCATATACATGAGATCGTTCACCTTAGAGACCCACTGTGTCAGTGTGGGGGGGGTAGTGGACTTCCAACCAAGCGGAATGCAAGACCTGGCAGCCATGACCAGAAATCTCAGCAAGGAACGCTTGTACTTAGGGGCCGGAAGTTCTGATAGCTGTAAAAGAAACAATTCCGGGCCCAATGTAACATTCGTGCCGATCACCAGTCCAATGACATCCCCCACCTCCGACCAAAACCGCTGTAGAGAAGGGCAGGACCAGAAAATGTGCACATAATCACCCTCCCCTGAGCCACATCTCCAACAGATGGGGTCAGCTGAGGGGAACATCCTATGAAGTCTAGTCGGGACTCTGTACCATCTAGTCAGTAATTTGAAATTGGCCTCCAGCTGTCTGGAACTAATTGAAGTTTTATGCGCCAGCATTAAGATGTTCTTTCTTTGCGAGTCAGATGGACCTAGGGATCGCGCTCTTTCCCACTGCAGTAAGTAGGCCGGGGGGGGGGGGGGGCAAGTTCCCAGGATCCGATAACAAGTCGTACGTCAGGGAGAGTGAGTGCCGCACGGCCCCCTCCCCCAGACACAACTTCTCAAATCTCGTAAGAGGCCCAGCGTACCGCGTGAAGCAGGGAAGGGAACACAAAGTGCCTTAACTGCATAGCCCTCCATCTCCCCAACAGGTCAGCAGGCAGGAGACCACTAAGAGGTGACAGAGATGGCCAATCTCCCTCACCCCCCAAGTGACAGGCTCTGAATCTACCCTCCTGAACCCAGTTCCGAAAGACAGGATCTGAAAGGCCAGGACGGAAATCCGGATCGCCTATTATGGGTGACATGGGGGAAGGCACCGGCAAGAGGAGGCGACGGACCTCACCTCTCGAGCAACATTCCAAAGTAGCGCCAATAGTTGGATGAGATCTCAGAGAGGACGGGGGCAAGCTCGAGAGCCAAGGAGCGGCTGGAAGAGGGATGTCCGAAAAACTCTGTTCCAGGGTGACCCACGGCTTTATCCTAGCATGGCGGCACCAATCCAAAACTCTGACCATGTGTGTAGCGCAGTAATACTTTTTCATGTCTGGCATCCCTAGACCACCCCTGCTCTTGGGTCTGCACAAAAGGGAACGGGAAAGTCTCGCCGGCTTATTCGCCCAGATGAATCTGGTGTGTAGTGAAACCAGTTCCTTGAAGAAGGAGCTCGGAATCTTGATCGGTAGGGACTGAAAAAGTTATAGGAGACGTGGCAATATGTTCATCTTCAATATTGCACATCTCCGAAACCAAGTGAAGAGGCCTCTACCCCAATTTGCGCAGTCTGTTCTAATGGATTGCAGGAGGGGGAGATAGTTCAGCTTATATAGTTGGCTGTTGTCCGCGGCCAGCTGGACCCCTAGGTACTTCAAAGATTGACTGGCCCACCTAAACCCGAACGCAGATTGCAACGAGATAACCTGCTCCTGGGGAAGCGATACATTCAGAGCCTCCGATTTTGACATGTTAATTTTAAAATTAGAAAGGAGGGAGTATGTTTCTAGTTCTCTCAGAAGATTGGGGAGGGAGACCCAAGGGTTAGTTAAAAAGAAAAGTAAGTCATCAGCATACGCCGCGATTTTGTAGGTGGAATCAGCAGCTTTAGGGCCAGAGATGTTAATGTTTCAAGGGCGAGAGAGGGCAGCCCTGCCTGGTACCATTAAGAATGGGGAAGCTATCTGAGAAAAGACCGTTCACCCTAACCGCGGCCGAGGGATTACTGTACAATGAGCATATCCCTTGGAGCATCATCCTCCCCAGTCCCAGCGCCCGCAGAACCTCTTCCATAATACCCAATTGACTGTCGAACGCTTTTTCTGCGTCGGTCGACAGGAGCATCAAAGGCAACCCATCAGATTTAGCCTTGTGTATTAAGTTCAACGCCTTAGTGGTGTTGTCTCTTGCTTCCCTTCCCATCATGAACCCAGCCTGGTCAGGGTGAACGATTCCCCCCAGCAGAGGAGAGAGTCTATCTGAAAGAATTTTGGTAAAGAGCTTCAAATCTGTGTTAAGAAGGGAAATGGGTCGGTAGCTGGAACAGGAAGTAGGATCTTTACCCTCTTTGGGGATGACTACTATGTTAGCAGCCAGAGAGTCCCTCGGCAAGGGGGCCTTTGCGGAAAGTGGGATATTATTAAAGGCTGAAAGAAAATGGGGAGAGCAGTAGGGAGTTCATCTTTTTGTAATAAAGCAAAGGGAACCCATCTGGGCCGGGGGCCTTACCCGAGGGAGAGTTTTTAAATCGCTGCCCAATAATCCTCCTCCGAGATAGGTCTTTCTAAGGCAGCCGCGTCCTCGGGTTTGAGAGGTTTCAAGCCCGAGTTCGAAATGTACTTCCGGATCCGTTGGCGCAATTCTGTCCTGGCCCTCTCAGACCGTCCCTCATCTATTGAGTAGAGGGAGGAGTAGAAATCTTTAAAAGCGGAGGCTATATCCTTCGGTAAGGTGGCCCACCTATCCCCAGAAGTTTGTACTCTGGGGACATAGCCCCTCGCTCGTTGTGTCCGCAAGGCTCTAGCCAGGGTCCTGCCACTTTTATTGCCGAATTCATAAAAGTGTCGCCTACACTTAGCCAGTGCTCCCTTAGCCTTATGGTATAATAAAGACCGTAATTCCTCCTTCTTCCCATACGACTCTTTTTAACCTGTATTCCTTTTTTTTTTTTTTATAAAACTGCATCATTCCATTTTCTCATTTTGGTTTCTTTTTTTTTTTTTTTTAAACAGCCAAAACGAACTCGCAAAACACAAGGACGGGTATCCTTTGCTGTCCGGAGTCACAAGGAAGGTAAGACCCCTCCCCTATAGCTTATATACTAGCCCCCTCCCCACCCAACAGTGACCCTATTCCACCAATCCCCTATAAGGGCCCATAATGCCCTTTAATTTACTTTCTTAACCCATCACTCCCTCCCTTCCCTCTGGTCATGTCGCCCCTCCCCCCTATGGGGGTCCATGGCTTTCTTGACCACTGAGGAAGGATTCTCCGGTCGTGATGGTTAGTATACCCAACTTAACCTAATAAATAACACACCGACTGCATGTGACTTGGTTAAACAAATTGGCCACAGCAGCCTTTATTACCTATTATTAACATTCTAACACAAGGGGGCGCCGTCCAACCCCAAACAAATAATAGGTAACACATAAATAATAACTGTACATGTAACCCCATGTAGGCCCGGTCCAGAAACCACTTCCTGAACCAATATCCCTGGCCACAACACTCCGACCCAGAGATGAGGTATAAATCACCCCGTGGAATAATACCCCCCAAACTTTGCAGAACCTCGTGCCTGCAATTTACCAGAACCCGGAGACACCATACCAAGACAGTGCCTCTCAGTCCAGCCACCAATCCCTTACAACCGCCTCTGGACCAGACCTACCCCCGCCACAGGACAGGACACGTGACACCTTACGTGGCCTGGACCCGCCACACACCCAAGGCTTGCTCCCCACCATCACGCAAACCCAGGGCCCATAGATCAGAACCAATATCATTAAGGTGAACCCCATCACCCCTCCTAAACTGCCACTTCGGCGACTCCAGATCCACGTGTCGCACTACAATACCGTCGTTTCTCCGCACGAAACGCGCAACCACCCTGTTCACTTGAGCCCGGGCGCGATTAAGCTTCTCAACTGACGTTGCCCCCCTCCACACCAATCTGGCCACAATATCCGACCATACCACTATCAAACCCGGATACCTGGTCCATAAACGCAATAGATCCATCTTGATGTCCCTGATCAAATCACGTGATGCCCGCGCTCCCAAGTCATTGCCCCCCACGTGCAAAACCAACACGTTCGGAGGTCTATCCACCCTGCAATAGTATTCAAACTCCGGCACGACCCTGCTCCATTCCATGCCCCGCACACCGATCCACTTGACCGACGCCAGCGATCTGTCCACGCCCAACTGCCGACCATTCGGGCGAGCGTCGGCCCGACGGGCCCCCCAAAACACAAAGGAGTGCCCCAGAATCCATATCAGGCAGATTCCTACAACCAAAGAAACAATTTTAATAAACAAAAACCCCACCAACTCCAACTTGCAGCAAGGAACCCCGACAATGCCAGAACCAACAAACTCTATAAAGCCCTCACTGGGACAACAACTGTGGGCGCACATAACCCCGAAAACGAGAAGACTCCCACCGACCGATTCGTCTCACCATGTCATCACCCAGGCCCCAACACGAAGCCTCTGTAGCCGCCCCGATTCTGAAGGAATGAGACCCGTAATCTCCCAGGCATTCCCCCGCACAGCGCAAACAACTCCTCAGTACGGCCACAAACTGGTAACGAGACAACCAAGTCCCATCCACGTGCCGTAACAGCGGGACCGGAAGACCGCCCCGCAGGCCGCAAAACTTCGTCACCATCTGCACCGGGCACAACTCATCCCCTTGCACCGCGTACATCACAACCAACCTGCCTCGACCCATCTGGTCTGTTTTGGACTGCCGAAGCCGACACTCCACTCTCCGTCCCACCACTGCCACATCCTCGGACATCAGACCACCCCCCCTGAACCTGGAAGGGCTCACCAACTCCCCGACCCGAAAGGCCCCAAAAAAGGCTAACACAAAAGCCGTTTCAAAAAGCACCCTCTCAAACTGAGAAACAAATTTCCCGCAAACCATCCACCAATCGCCGTAACAAAACCAAAGAAATGGGCCGCCTAGTGTCCCGCTCCTTTGCCCCTTTACGAAAACCCTTCAAGGCCTGCCGCACCCGAAAATCCCGCGACACGTCCCGGTCACCCCTGACCTTCAACCAAAAGGCCACAGCCGCCACCCTAAGTGTCACTGCTGATGCTGACTTCCCAGCCCTGAAATCCTCGCTCACCAATGCCAGTAGCGCCAACAAGTAATTCGCTCGCCCATCACCAAACATCACTCCCAGCATCTCCTGCCACTCCACCCACACTTTAGCATAACGGCACCAAGTCACCTCGGTCACCGAATTCCTAATTAAACCCGCAATCAATGCCTCACCAGCAGGTCTGTATTTGGCCTTCATGCTGCCCTAGGCACTTTAAGTGGTCGCGCCCCTTAGTGAGAACGTAACACTAAGTTTTCGCACACGACATCTGTTTAAGGCAGATCTACTCTGTAAAACACTTCAAAAAGTATCAATGAGAAACGAAGGGCACTAACCCCCCCAATGGGGATCACCACAGGCACATCAAAACATAGCATGAGTATAAAATATTCCCACCACACTGTCCCCACTTATATACTGTGACTGTCACACTGCCCCTAATAAACTACACACTGCCCTCCCTTATAAATTATACCCACCACACCTTCCTCAATTATGAAATATGATCTGCACATTGACCTCACATCATATTGCCCCCTCCTCACAATGTCCCATGCATGCTGCCCCCTCCTCACAATGTCCCATGCATGCTGACCCTCCTCACAATGTCCCATGCATGCTGACCCTCCTCACAATGTCCCATGCATGCCGCCCCCTCCTCACAATGTCCCATGCATGCCGCCCCCTCCTCACAATGTCCCATGCATGCCGCCCCCTCCTCACAATGTCCCATGCATGCTGCCCCCTCCTCACAATGTCCCATGCATGCTGCTCCCTCCTCACAATGTCCCATGCATGCTGCCCCCTCCTCACAGTGTCCCATGCATGCTGCCCGCTCCTCACAGTGTCCCATGCATGCTGCCCCCTCCTCACAGTGTCCCATGCATGCTGCCCCCTCCTCACAGTGTCCCATGCATGCTGCCCCCTCCTCACAATGTCCCATGCATGCTGCCCCCTCCTCACAGTGTCCCATGCATGCTGCCCGCTCCTCACAGTGTCCCATGCATGCTGCCCCCTCCTCACAGTGTCCCATACATGCTGCCCCCTCCTCACAGTGTCCCATGCATGCTGCCCCCTCCTCAGTGTCCCATGCATGCTGCCCCCTCCTCACAGTGTCCCATGCATGCTGCCCCCTCCTCACAGTGTCCCATGCATGCTGCCCCCTCCTCACAATGTTCCATGCATGCTGCCCTCCCCTCACAATGTCCCATGCATGCTGCCCCCTCCTCACAGTGTCCCATGCATGCTGCCCCCTCCTCACAATGTCCCATGCATGCTGCCCCCTCCTCACAATGTCCCATGCATGCTGACCCTCCTCACAATGTCCCATGCATGCTGCCCCCTCCTCACAATGTCCCATGCATGCTGCCCCCTCCTCACAATGTCCCATGCATGGTGCCCCCTCCTCACAATGTCCCATGCATGCTGCCCCCTCCTCACAATGTCCCATGCATGCTGCCCCCTCCTCACAATGTCCCATGCATGCTGCCCCCTCCTCGAGCTCCTAATGCTGCCTTTCTCTTTTCCATAATGACACCTCCATGCTGCCCCATTCATCATACTAAGACCACCACACTAACGCTTATGCTGAGACACCCCTTCCACACACACACACACACTACGCCACTCTTGATATTGACTCCCCTACATTGCTCCACTCCATACTGAGCCCACACATGCTGCCCCTTCTCCATAATGAGCTCCCAATGCTGCTCCCCTCTCATTCTGAGTCCTTACACTCCCCTCATCGATTTTGTCATTGCACTATCCCTCAACCCTTGTCCTCTGTCTCTAGCATTGGCCCCTCTCTCCCATTCCCCCATGAGTATAAAATATTCCCACCCCAGCGTCCCCACTTACATACTGTGACTGTCACACTGCCCCTAATAAACTACACACTGCCCTCCCTTATAAATTATACCCACCACACCTTCCTCAATTATGAAATATGATCTGCACATTGACCTCACATCATATTGCCCCCTCCTCACAATGTCCCATGCATGCTGCCCCCTCCTCACAATGTCCCATGCATGCCGCCCCTTCCTCACAATGTCCCATGCATGCCGCCCCCTCCTCACAATGTCCCATGCATGCTGACCCTCCTCACAATGTCCCATGCATGCTGCCCCCTCCTTACAATGATCCCATGCATGCTGCCCCCTCCTCACAATGATCCCATGCATGCTGCCCCCTCCTCACAATGTCCCCATGCATGCTGCCCCCTCCTCACAATGTCCCCATGCATGCTGCCCCCTCCTCACAATGTCCCATGCATGCTGCCCCCTCCTCACAATGTCCCATGCATGCTGCCCCTCCTCACAATGTCCCATGCATGCTGCCCCCTCCTCACAATGTCCCATGCATGCTGCCCCCTCCTCACAATGTCCCATGCATGCTGCCCCCTCCTCACAATGTCCCATGCATGCTGCCGCTCTCCATGAGCTCCTAATGCTGCCTTCCTCTTTTCCATAATGACACCTCCATGCTGCCCCATTCATCATACTAAGACCACCACACTAACGCTTATGCTGAGACACCCCTCCCACACACACACACACACACACACACACACACACACACACTACCCCACTCTTGATATTGACTCCCCTACATTGCTCCACTCCATACTGAGCCCACACATGCTGCCCCTTCTCCATAATGAGCTCCCAATGCTGCCCCCCTCTCATTCTGAGTCCTTACACTCCCCCCATCGATTTTGTCATTACACTATCCCTCAACCCTTGTCCTCTGTCTCTAGCATTGGCCCCTCTCTCCCATTCCCCCAGCAGCAGCCTCTCTCCCCCGCCTTCAGCAGCAGCCTCTCCCCCAGCATCAGCCTCTCTTCCCCAGCCCCCCCAGCATCAACCTCTCTCCCCCAGCTTTCCCCAGCATCAGCCTCTCTCCCCCAGCTTCCCCCAGCATCAGCCTCTCTGCCCCCAGCATCAGCCTCTCTGCCCCCAGAATCAGCCTCTCTTCTCCCAGCCTCCCCCAGTATCAGCCTCTCTCCTCCCAGCCTCCCCCCTCCCAGCCTCCCCCAGCATCAGCCTCCCCCCTCCCAGCCTCCCCCAGCATCAGCCTCCCCCAGCATCAGCCTCTGTCCTCCCAGCCTCCCCCAGCATCAGCCTCCCCCAGCATCAGTCTCCCTCCTCCCAGCATCAGCCTCTCTCCTCCCAGCCTCCCCCAGCATCAGCCTCCCCCCTCCAAGCCTCCCCCAGCATCAGCCTCCCCCAGCATCAGCCTCCCTCCTCCCAGCCTCCCCCAGCATCAGCCTCCCTCCTCCCAGCCTCCCCCAGCATCAGCCTACCCCAGCGTCAGCCTCTCTCCTCCCAGCCTTCCCCAGCATCAGCCTCAGCCTCCCAACCTCCCCCAGCGTCAGCCTCCCCCAGAATCAGCCTCCCCCCTCCTAGCCTCCCCCAGCATCAGCCTCCCCCCTCCTAGCCTTCCCCAGCATCAGACTCTCTCCTCCCAGCCTCCCCCAGTATCAGCTTCTCTTCCCCCAAGTCTCCCCCAATATCAGCCTCTCTCCTCCCACCACATGCGCAGATCTCCAGTCTGCATTAGAGACACCCCCACGCTCCTTATGAATCTTCAGCTCTGCGAGCACTTACCTGCTCCAGGGCCCGCTGTCATCTTCCTGGCTCACGTGAGTATCCTCCTCTGACACCGGCTTCCATTGCGGCGTCCTCTGCAGCATCCTGCTGTGAGCTCTGCATGTGAAATCCACACAGCATTGGATGCAGCACAAGCACAGAGGAAGGAGCTGATTGGCGCGCCTGTGACCCCGGAAGTGCAGGTGCCGGTCAATCAGCTCTCTGTGCCCGGCCGCCGCAGTTTGTCTGCATTTGCGTCCCCGTCCAGGCCGCTGCTGCCGCCGGCGCGCACGCTAAACTCTGCAACAAGCCCAGCAACTGACTAAGCAATGCTGACCCCTCCGGCGCTGCCTTGCCCGCAGCCACCTCCCCAAACCCAGCAGCCCGCGCCGCAAGCAATGCCGAATCCACGGCTAGCTCACCCAACCGTGCCGCAGAAATGGAAATCGGTACCGCGACGTCCTCTGCCATCTGCTCGTCAGATTCGTCCCCCGACCTGAGGGCTCCCTCTTCTTCCTCGCTGTAGCCGTCCTCCACCGTCCCAGCTCCAGAGGACGCAGCCGATGCATCCCCTCCACCACGGCCGCCCTCCTGGGCCGCCGTGTGGGCACTGGCGGTGGGCGTCCTTCTCTTCCTATGCGTCGACATCCCGCGAGACCGTCCCATCCCCCGGGCCGCCGCTGACCGAATCCTTTTCCTGGAGGAGCCTCTCCCCGAGCTCAGGGGGCTCCCCACCATCGCCTCCAGCCCTCCAGGGCCCCAACTGTGGCATCCCACTGGGTCCTCCCCTGCTCGGGGAAGACAGCTGCTGCTGGGCGCAGTACTGATGACCTGAGGGACCTGGCGGTTACCGCAGGGCTCCCGCCGTCCCTCCCGCTCCCCGCAGCCTCACGGGTATCCTGGTGCCACCTGCACACACCGGTCCCCCCGCTGGCTGCCTGCGCTCGGCCCCCCCGCTGCCAACGGGGGGTACTGCTGACCTCATTCGACTGCTGGGCCCGCTCCCAGTTGGAAGCTGCCGCAGGGCCGTGTCCCACCGCAGGGTGCCAGTCACCAGGAGCAGGCCCCAGGCTGGGCACGCCCCTCTCGAAGTCTCCGATCTCCGTTGGGCACGCCCCCGGTCCCGGGCTGCCGCTGGCCTGTTAAATTGAGCCCGAGGCCTGGGACTGGAAGTAGGCCCCAGGCCGGGCCCGCCTCCGTTAAGGCCACTGCTGGCCTCAGATCGTCGCCGGGCTCGCTCCCGGCTGGGAGACGCCGCTGGGCTCCTCACTCCAACCCGAGGCCCGACACCAGAAGAAAGCCCCGGGCTGGCCACGCCCCCTTCGCGGTCGCCGCGGCCTCGCCGGAGATTCCTCCCTGTGGCCGGGGCAGACGCTGGAAGCAGCTGCTGCCCGCCCTGCCGCAGAGGGTCCCGAGGGGGGCTCTCACTGGGCCTCCTTGCCCCCCCTGCGCCCGGGGAATACCTGATGGGGGGCCTGGAACGCCGCCCGCGGCCGAGGGGGGGACAAGGGGCAGGTGCTGACGGGGAAACCCAGGCAGCCCTCAAGTGGGACTGCACTGCCTGGGCCCCGTGCACCGCCATTGCTGCCCGGATCATCCTGTCCAGTTCCTGGAGGTCCGCCATGTCGCTGATCAGTTGGTCAGGTCGGAATCCTTTGCTGTCCGGAGTCACAAGGAAGGTAAGACCCGTCCCCTATAGCTTATATACTAGCCCCCTCCCCACCCTACAGTGACCCTATTCCACCAATCCCCTATAAGGGCCCATAATGCCTTTTAATTCACTTTATTAACCCCTCACTCCCTCCCTTCCCACTGGCCATGTCGCCCCTCCCCCCTATGGGGTCCATGGCTTTCTGTTTTAGGGCCATAATTTCATTGTCAGGGATATTACGTGAGGGTTTCCCTTTTGACAATTTTGCTATACCACCTCTGCATTGTACGCCACCTGTCCATTTTTGCTACGCAATTTTAATTTCAAAAAGTGCTGCCAGTTTTAGGGCCATAGTTTCATTGTCAGGGATATTACGTTATGGTTCCCCTGCTGACAATTTTGCTATACCACCTCTGCATTGTACCCCACCTGTTCATTTTTGCTACTCAATTTTTTTTTTTTTTTTTAACTTCGTTTTATTAACAATTTCAAACATGGTACAACTGACATTTGCCATATAAAAATAGCTCATATAACCACATATACCACATTTTTTGTTTATAAACCTCAGGATAGCACCTATCTATCATAGAAACCACTTATATCCTTAACAAGAATATTTCGATGCTCATATTCCTTAAAAAATTCATTTTTATTTATAGCAAAAAATATTTAAAAATACAGATATGGACAATAGGGTACAGCAAGGAAAGAAGAACTACCACTGCGACTCCCATTCATTGGGGAGAAGGAGAGTGGGGGCCAGCAATATCCCTCATTTATAGAACAGGTCCTATTGACCAGGGAGCATAAATATACATACAATTATCTTAAACAAAATATATAAGGTCTCTGTACGTGTGGAGTTAGTTCAATATGTAATATCCAGCATGATAAGCAGACATCAGGCTGTTGATATCAACCTCACATTACCTATTAACCTAGTGATTCCATAACACAGACTACCAGGAGTCTAGTATATTACATTACACCTGGTCTATATCTCTCACAGTGATATACCAGGAAGATGAAGGAATCCCCACCCACTGGCTCCAAGTCTGCCAGAGAGTATATTAACCGGCCTGCATATGACTATACAGTCAGTAGGCTTAGCTTGGTAAAGGTGCTAAGGCAAGTCCATATCCCTCAAGATAAAATATCAGAAAAATAGGACAATCGCCAGCCTCTGACTCATACAATCTGAGTCAGAGAACACCCATATCCACCAGCCAACATCTAGATGGTATATCACATAGGCAGTCTCATGTCACATCCTCCCCCACCCATATCCACAGGGCGGTCAAGTGTGTATTATTATTGCCAGTCCACAATTCTCAATCAAACTCAGATGTATGCTGCGGACTGCAGCCACATCCCCCACATACAATAACCAAAACAGCATATAATGTAGCTAGAGTAGTTCGTACAGACCTTACAGCAGTGATTGCGGCTCCCACCCTCCGCGCCTCAACGCGTTTCACCACCTGGGCTTCATCAGGAGGGTTGAACTAACCCCACACGTACAGAGACCTTATATATTTTGTTTAAGATAATTGTATGTATATTTATGCTCCCTGGTCAATAGGACCTGTTCTATAAATGAGGGATATTGCTGGCCCCCACTCTCCTTCTCCCCAATGAATGGGAGTCGCAGTGGTAGTTCTTCTTTCCTTGCTGTACCCCATTGTCCATATCTGTATTTTTAAATATTTTTTGCTATAAATAAAAATGAATTTTTTAAGGAATATGAGCATCGAAATATTCTTGTTAAGGATATAAGTGGTTTCTATAAAAATAGCTCAGTATATAGATAGTAATATTTAAATATAACAATAAACAGTCATATAAAGTCCATAATATCTTTAGCAGTTAAGATAGAACAATGTTATTATCCATACTACTTATCATTTGCATATATATCTAATTTTATATTGAGCATAAGAACAGCTCTAACTATCAGCATGACCATATTTTGAAAACAAGATAGAAAGAGGAATAGAAAAAGGAAGAAAGAAAGAACAACAACAGCCACATTGCATTATTATACCTCAATATACCATTGGACAGTGTTTCATATCCCAACATCTAACGGGAACCACCATTATCCGCATAATCTCCCTCAAACCTCCGCAAGTGTGTCTGGAGAAGAATTCCACAAACCCCAGATTTTGTTAAATTTTCCCGGGCACCCCCTATTATAATATACCACCCGCTCATAGACTATGGTTGCATTGACTAGTTTAACCCAGGACCGCACAGTTGGATTCGAATCTCCCATCCACCTCAGAGCTATTAATTTCTTAGCCAGAAACAATGCCTCTCTGAGGAATATTGTCATGTAATGATCCCAGGACTCTTCCTCCACCACCCCAAACAGGCATATCAAAGGGTCACACAAAACAGGAATCGACACAATCGATGTCAGCAGAGATATCTCTCCCCGCCAGTACGAAGATATATTGGGACAGCTCCAGATCATATGTATGAAATTTGCCCCTGAGAGATGACACCTCGGGCACTCCGATGTACGAGAACGGCCCATACTAAATAATCGAGTTGGAGTAAGGTATGCCTGGTGGACAATGTAGCATTGAATCAACTTATTATTAACCGAAGGGGATACCGCAGTCAGAGATTCCAATATCTCTTCCCATTCCTCTCCCTGTAGAGAGGGAATTAGAGATTTCCCTCTATCCTGGGCTGGCAAGGGGTCCGACTCCACCCCCACCGACAACAGGTAAGTATATATAGCTGAGATGAGGCCTCGAGGTCTTTGTGATTTTAGAATACCTATCATAGGAAGTGATGATATCAATTTCCTCACTCCAATTTTCTGTATGTGGGATTGAATCGCTGTGCGAATCTGCAGGTACAAACAATTTTTATTGATTTTACAAATTCTATACAATATCGTATCATAAGAAGTATGATTTTCAGGTTACATTGTCAAAGTCAAAATTATAAAAATCCGAACATAACATTGATATAGAAGGGTTAATAGTTTCTCTATTTCTTCATTAAAGATTTATTGTTATTAGTAAGTATATCTGATGGTAGCTTATAGTCATGGAGCCTACGGAATAAGAGACAGTCTCAAGGATTATTATTGTCTCTAAATGTTCTTCTTTTCTTCTTATCTCATATGCATGACTCTACATTTTTGTTTTGCTAAAACTTAAAGGTCATATGAGCAAACTTGTAAAGTCCAGCTAGAAGCTTTATTTTGCAATATCACATTGATCTGTAAATGGTATAAATAAACTGTACTTTGGTTAAATAAACAGAAGAAATTGATCATGCCCACATGAATGCAGGTCTTTTTTCTCCGAGCGCTCGATCTTGATTAGGTCTGAAGAGGCCTAATTCAGAGGACCTCACTGGTGATCCCATAAGCTGACTTGTGACAAAACAGAACAGCTACAATAGTTTTTGGTGCCCAACGTGGAGCCGTGGCCAATCAGCCTATTCGGAAGAAGTTTTGGGGACTCTTGAGACAGTGAAATTTCAGCTGCAGCAAGGTGAGAAGCTTTATTCTTACACTTTATTTCACTCTCTCTGATTTCCCGAATATTCTGGGTAAGGCTGTACACACGGTTCAAGAACTCTGGCATCACCAGTGAGTATTGTTTTTTTCATGCATGTCTGAATGAGAGTTGAAATATAGAGTAATAAGATAATCTGTTGTCCGTCCATTAACTGATTGCATAGATTGCATAGCACGGAATTTGGGACAGTCTCTGTATAATTACATTTGCTGTGTTGCTGTGTTTTGTGTTTTGCTTTGGCCATCTTTGCATCTAGCACAGATAGTGCAAGAAAGAGAAGGCAAAGAAGCAGTGAAAAATGTCAGACGGATACTCAAAAAGGCAGACATGCCAGAGTACGGATGTTTGGATGTTGAGAAATGGCACAGATTCAGGGAAGAAAAGAGAGGTTGGATAAAAGATAAGAGGGTAGAGCAACAAGTAAATAAATGGTGTCGTGTGGCTGAAGAGGTGCAGCATTGTGGATACAAAGAGACCACAGCGGGAGATAAGGTGTATTATGAATGTTTTAATGCACCAAAAGCAGGAATTGTGACTGCTACCGCCCCCCCCTTCACATAAGCAGAAACCCAGACCAGATGAATGGACTTGTAAACATTGTAGTCAGAAAAACCGAGACTGGAGAGGTACTTGTGCTACGTGTAATGTTACTCTCCCTAAGCAGATTGCACTAAATCCTGTTCGAACCAGGTCACATGTGATGACAGAGGACGCTGACACTGAGACAGAGGTAGTGAAGGAATTGAGTTTTGGGGAGGAAGCTGACGGTGAGGAAAGGAAAGAACGCCCTGGGACCAGTACAAAAAAATCAGATACATCCCGACCGAGGAAGGTCACAAGAATCAGACAGACACAGGAATATTACCCCTGGAGCCCCTCTGACCAGCTAGCTATGTTAAAACAGTTACCTGACCCTGAAAACCAACCTTTCCCATTTTACAGGCAAATACAGACAATACAGGTGACTTATAAATGCACTTGGGCAGACCTCGAGAGTTTGGTGACTACAAAGGCAGGTGACGTGCTGGGACACATAATTAAATCACATACTGATATGATGAAGGAGCAATCATGGGTCATGGATGTTCAGTCTGAGAGGTCTGGAATGACGTACTGTGAGGCATTGAAAGGATGGGCTACAAAGAAACAAACAGAGCAGTCTGTACTGATGACTGACGTGACACAGCAAAAAGGGGAGAGTATAGAGACGTACTTTGGGAGGTTACAGCTGAAGTGGACAGACATGGGGTACAGTGCAAGAAACGACCTTGATATCAAAATATTGGTGAATACATTCATTGACGGTATGAATAAGTTTTTACGAGAAGCAGTACAGACAGCCAGACCTGAGTGGAGAAACATGGACCCAACAGACCTTCTGCAAGTAGCTAAGGGGGTTGAACTGACAAAATGCAAACGACCAGTTATGTATGCTAGAGAATTGGGATTCTGATCTGGCTTATATATCCTGAGTCATATTGCAAAGGATTGTCGAAAATCCACTTGTGACTTTTAGGATCGCTACTTCCAATAGGTGGCGCTGTGCTAGAGTTTGTCTCCTTTACTGGAGAGACAATTAGAGCACAAGGAAGACAGTGGAAGCAGAGGGGGGGGGGGCACCAGGTGACCGAGCGACCCTACAGTGCTGGAATTGTGGACAGAATGGACATTATGCCAGACAGTGCAAAAACTCCAAAAAGGAGAGTGAGCAGACTGATTTCCCTCCTCCCTTGCCTCTGACCTAGGAAACTGGCAACCCAGTGACAAATGTGTACCCTGTTTTCGTTCCCTCAGGACCTGGTCCCACCTTACTTACGACCATAACAATGCCAGGGGGGAAAGAGGCAGAATTTTTAATTGACACTGGGGCAGCCGACACTGTGGTACATAAAGACCTGATAAAGCCAGATATGATTACTGACGAGACTGTGGAGTGTGTCGGGGTGGAGGGATTGGTGTCTGAAACTCCCTTGACAAAACAGATGAAGCTGAGATTACAAGATAGCCAGGAAATTCTCACAAAGCTTATTGTTAGTGAAAACACTCCTATGCATTTGCTGGGGGCTGATGTATAAAGTGCTATCCAGGCTACCATACAATACACCCCAGAAGGTATTACAGTCACAAGTCCCCTCTCTGACAAACACTTGTGCAAGATTGCAGCAATGGTGTACATGTCCAAATCTGCGAGAGTATCCGATACCAGAACTAGTGAAGACCTAGCAATGCAACAAGTTCCAGACATTGTATGGGCAAAGGGAAAAACTGATGTTGGTCGGCTTCCTATTCCCCCAATCATGATCAAATTAAAAGAAGGCTCCACTCCTCCTTGTTTAAAACAGTATCCCTTAAGTCCAGCCAAATCAATGGCCCTGACCAGAGATATAAGAGAATATGTGGAAGCAGGGGCTCTAGTACAAAAGGTCCTCCCCCTGTAACACTCCCTTGTATCCAATCAAGAAAAAAGGGCCCAAAGGTTCCCCTGATACATACAGAATGGTGCATGATTTGAGAGCTGTCAATGCTGTCACTGAGAGTGTAACACCAATTGTTCCAAACCCACATACCTTACTGTCACAAATCCCAGGGACCTCCAAATGTTTTACAGAAATTGATTTGGAAAAAGCATTTTTCTCTGTGCCTCTACACTCTGACTGTCAGTATCTTTTTGCCTTCACACATGAGGGGAAACAGTACATGTGGACAGTCCTCCCGCAAGGAGGAATGAATTCACCTACCATTTATTCTACAGCTATGGCAGGAATTCTGGAGCAGTGGCAACCGCCTCATCCACAGGTTACGCTATTGCAGTACGTGGATGACCTTTTGCTCTGCTGTCCAGACCAGACGTCCTGCAAGGAAGCCACAATTTCTTTGCTGTGTTTTCTAGCAGAGAATGGTTGCAAAGTTTCACATGAAAAATTACAGTACTGTAAGAAAAAGGTAACCTTTTTGGGTCACTGTATCTCTGAAGGTACGAGACATCTGACTGAGGAGAGAAAACAAGCAGTCCAAAATCTCTCCTTACCCAGGTCCCACCGGCAACTGCGCACCTTTTTGGGCTTAGTGTCATACTGCAGGCCTTGGATAAGGTCTGCCTCGCAAATGATGCAACCCCTCTACGATTGTCTGTCATCTGACCCCTTTGACCTCACTCAGGAAGCTATTGATTCCTTTCATTCCCTTAAACTACTCATTGTATCTACCCCGACCCTGGGTATTCCAAATTACGATCAACCATTTTTCTTGTTTTGCACAGAACAGGGAGGGCATGCGACAGCCGTCCTCACACAGCAACATGGTGACAAACAAAGACCAATAGCTTACTACTCAGCGCGATTGGACCCAGTTGTCAGAGGGTCGCCCACGTGTGTCCGTGCTGTAGCGGCTGCTGCAGTACTGCTAGGGAAAGCTTGCGAGATCACATTGACATTTCCCTTAACAATTTACTCCCCGCATGACATCCATGCTATACTTGTGCAAGTCCAACCAAAACACCTGTCTATGGCCAGACAGCTCAGACTTGAATGTGCCCTTCTGATTCCTCAGTATGTCACCCTCAAGAGGTGTAATGTTCTGAATCCAGCCACCCTTTTGCCAGTAGATTCAGAAAAGGGGGAATTGGTGACAATGGTAGCAAGTGAGGATGAATACTTTGACATGACGCACGAGCATGACTGCATAGAGCTGATGAGTCAGGAGACAGCAGGTTTTCCACATGTCTATGATACACCTATTACTAATGCAGATTTTGAGTTTTTTGTAGATGGCTCCAGATACCACCTGGATGGGAGATTCTACACTGGATATGCAGTAGTATCCTCACATGAGGTAATCCGAGCTGAACCACTCCCGCCGCACATGTCCGTGCAGGAGGCGGAGCTAACAGCGCTCATTGAGGCGTGTAGAGCGGGATCAGGTAGGAAAATTAATGTTTATTCAGACTCAAAGTATGGATTTGGGATCTGTCATGATTTTGGCCCTATCTGGAGAAGTAGAGCTTTTCTTACGTCAGCTGGTAAGCCTATTAAAAATGCAGAATTGGTAAAACGGTTAATGGAGGCACTAATGTTACCAGTCCAGGTTGGCATCATTAAGGTGAAAGCACACACAAAAGGTGACTCATTGGAGGTAGCGGGCAATAGAAGGGCAGATGCGGCTGCGAAAGCAGCGGCAAAGAGGCCTAGAGATCAGAGGATAGTGGCAGGGAGCCAGCAAGTCTCAGCCACAGTGAGTCTGGATGTCCTGAAATCCCTCCAGCATCAGGCTGCCCAAACAGAGAAGGAACACTGGGAGAAAATGGGAGCTGGGCTGAACTCGAATGGAGTATGGGAAAGTAAGGATAGGTTGTGTTTACCAAGGTCCCTGTTCCCTATGATGGCACAAGCAACACATGGCCCCACTCACGCCTCAAAAAGTCACATGTGTAACCAGGTGAATGCCTTCTGGATCGCTCCTGGCTTCAGTTACGTAGCCTCCAAACACGTACAATCCTGCATTATCTGCGCACAACACAACCCAGGTAAAACAGTAAAAGTCCCTAAGAAAGCAACACCCAGACCGCTCTACCCGTTTCAACGACTGCAAATAGACTACATACAACTACCCAAGGTAGGAGTGTATGAATACGTCCTGGTATGTGTAGATCTCTTCTCAGGATGGGTTGAGGCCTATCCAGTAAAATGTGCAAATGCTAAAACAACTGCAGAAAAACTGATGAAGGAACTAGTCTGTCGGTATGGCATCCCAGAAGCCATAGAAAGTGACAGGGCTACACACTTCACTGGAGAAATAATGAGGGACATTATGCAGGCTCTGGGAATAGAGCAGGCATTCCATACCCCTTATCCACAGAGCAGTGGAAAAGTAGAGAGATTAAACGGGACACTTAAACTAAAAATTCAAAAGGCCATGGCAGAGACAGGAAAGAATTGGGTAGAGTGCTTATCCCTGGCACTCTTTTCAGTCAGACACACTCCAAATAGAAAGACAGGCTTGTCTCCTTTTGAAGTCCTTTTTGGTAGTGCCCCAAAAACAGGTCTCTACTTTCCACAAGTGTTACAGATGCAACACGGCACTATGACAGCCTACGTCCAGGCCTTACAGGAAAGACTTAATGTGGTGCATAAACATGTCTTTTCATCCATTCCAGATCCCAATGCAAGTGCAGATGTGCATCAGCTGAATCCAGGTGATTGGGTGGTCGTGCGCAGACACGTGAGAAGGAGCCTAGATCCACGCTTTGATGGCCCATTCCAAGTCCAGCTGACCACATCCACCTCAGTGAAACTTGAGGGAAAACCCACCTGGATCCACGCCAGTCACTGTAAAAAGGTCACTCCACCGGCAGAATGACAGTTTTGCTAATTATCCTGCTAGGTGTAGCAGGGTTGCTGCGCCAAACAAAGACACTGAGCGAACTTTTAAATACGGACTGGGATAATAAACTCATTCGCCACCATATTTCTCTTACTGAGGACATGGAAGGAGAAAAGCCAAAAGACTGTTGGATCTGCACACACAGTCCTATTTCTTCAAAGACTATGCCTTATTTAGCCTTACCTCTGGAACCACAGGAGGTGTTGGTACCAGACTGTATACACAATGAAACCTGGACTCAATCTAGATTTTTGGGAGAAGATGTACCTCGTGATGTATCTGCTACATTGACTATAGTTGGATGGGTCACTAAACCCTGCTTCCAGCTAAATATCACACGACCCGATGGATACTCGTGGTGGATGAAATACGATTCAGACAAGGGCATAATTGCCAAAATAAAGACTAATATTCCTCATTCGGGCCCCATTCCTCATGATGGATTATGGTTCAGTCTTCAATACAATGGTGTTGGAAATTGTGGAAAAGACAATAACTGTTTCTATATACATACACATGACTTAACCAAGGACAATGAGACAGTATATCAGAAGGGTATTGAGGGCTGTACATCATCATTTATTAGACGGACTTTTAGGAGGGAGCGGGGTAGCTGTATCTCGGGTATGACCGGAAAACAAATGAACAATACATGGTGTGCTCATAAAGTCATGAAGGGGCTTCTGAATCTGCTTTATTGTGTACAAAGTCAAACTCACTTTTGTATTTTCCCAGAGGGAGTGTTTTTGGTTTGTGGGAATAGTGCTCACAAGTGGGTGAGCCCTGACATGAGAGGGGTTTGCACACTTGCCAGACTTACACCTGCCACTTTCATAGTTCCTCATAGTAAAGTAGATGTAGCAGCTGTCCCAATTCATACCTTGTATAAACGAGCAGCAGATAATAAACCCCGGCCAAATGGTAGGCCTCATGTAGTAGAAATGGGAAAAGCAAATAAGGTATTTAGTGCTATTTTCATACACCCTTTCTTAATGCAAATGTGGGACAAGCTAGTAGAGTCCACTGACTACCTGGATGATCAAATTTTTCGGGTTCTTGAGATTCTAAATGCTACCAATGCTATACAAAAACAATTAATTGTAGTCACTAACCAGCATACTATAGTGCTAGACTTTGTGACAGCAAAAGACGGCGGAATGTGTCAAATAATTGGTCCTGCCTGTTGCCATTACATTGACCGTGCAGGCAATCTCCAGATTAGAGCAGATATACAGAAAACAAGTGAACTTAGGGATAAATGGTTAAAAGAGCACGATGCCAACAAGGACTCCTGGTGGGGAAATACATTTTCTTTTATGAATCCAGCCAATTGGTTTAAGGGCCTAGCAGGTTGGGTTTCTGGCATTATACAAACCTGTATGCAAATATTGTTGTTCTGTCTACTGCTTTATATAGCTGTAAAAACATTGATATATGCATTACCTAAACTAATGAATAATGTATGTTCTAAGAGTCCCAACATTGAACCCTCTGTAGTTTACTACGGACCCCAAATGGCCTCTGCTGACCGGGAGTAGGTGTCCACACTGAGGGTGGATAGGTGAAGTGGTAGGAAGACCCCTCATGGGTACTAGGCCCATGAGCCAGCAGCTCCTGTTTGGACGCCTACTGACCCTGTAGTGAAGGTTATACCATTTACAAAAGGGTGAAATTGATATAGAAGTGTTAATAGTTTCTCTATTTCTTCATTAAAGATTTATTGTTATTAGTAAGTATATCTGATGGTAGCTTATAGTCATGGAGCCTACGGAATAAGAGACAGTCTCAAGGATTATTATTGTCTCTAAATGTTCTTCTTATCTTCTTCTTATCTCATATGCATGACTCTACATTTTTGTTTTGCTAAAACTTAAAGGTCATATGAGCAAACTTGTAAAGTCCAGCTAGAAGCTTTATTTTGCAATATCACATTGATCTGTAAATGGTATAAATAAACTGTACTTTGGTTAAATAAACAGAAGAAATTGATCATGCCCACATGGATGCAGGTCTTTTTTCTCCGAGCGCTCGATCTTGATTAGGTCTGAAGAGGCCTAATTCAGAGGACCTCACTGGTGATCCCATAAGCTGACTTGTGACAAAACAGAACAGCTACAACAACATCATGAAACAAACCCTTGAGCCCCTGTGCCATTCTTTAATATTTCTAATGTTGATGCCGTGCCTTGATCATGCCATACCATCTTACCATTGTCCTTCACCTTATTCCCCGCTAAGTAATCCTCAACTTTCCCAAGCTGCCCTGGATTTCATTCAGAAGGTACCACTCCGTATGCCTAAAAGGTGCCACTAAATGGTTTATTTCTTCCTGTTTGAAATAAACTTCAATAAAAGTTTTCCATCTCCTAAAAAACTTGGTAGTCTTATTGTCTTTGTCCCTTTCTGCTTCTAGTTTCTCCATCCTCAAAAGATTATGTAGTTCACCGATGACTTCCCCTGTGAATGGAGCCTCCTCCTGTATCCAGTGCCTTAGAATGCACCTTTTAGCTATCATGGCTATGTCATGTATGATTGCAAATGTCTTTTTGTCCTGAGGATTCAGTCCCCCTCTAACTCCACCCTCAAATAAGTGAAAAATATATATAGCATAGTATAGCAAAATTGTCAAAAGGGAAACCCTCACGTAATATCCCTGACAATGAAATTATGGCCCTAAAACTGGCAGCACATTTTGCAATTAAAATTGCATAGCAAAAATAGACAGGTGGTTTACAATGCAGAGGTGGTATAGCAAAATTGTCAGCAGGGAAACCCTCACGTAATATCCCTGACAATGAAAGTATGCCCCTAAAACTGGCAGCACTTTTTGCAATTAAAATTGCGTAGCTAGCACAATCATCAGTCAAATACCTGGGAGTGCATATAGGAAGGACGGTGCAATCAATTTATAAAATGAACTATGGTCCACTGATCAGAAAAATCATAAATCAATTGAAGGGCTGGAAGGGACTACCCCTGCCATTATTGGCAAGATGCCACCTCATACTCCAAGTTACCTTCCACCAAAACAGGAGGAGGAGGGTCACTGACTGGGTGAATGGGGACACGATATAAGTTGAGGAGGGACTTATGGAACACATTCAATATCTTGAAGGATGAGGGGAGTTGCAGGCGGAAAGCTGTGGGATTAATTACCTCAATTATCTCGTAAGGTCCAATAAATTTCCGACCCAGCTTAGCAGAAGGGACCTTGAGTTTAATATTCTGTGTGGATAACCATAACTCTAAGGCTAGGGCCCTTGGAACGTCTCTTGTTAGCAGAGGAGGCTTGACCAACCTTTGCTTTCTTCAGGTTCTCTTTCACCTCAGACCAGATAGCCTTCAATTTGTCCACAGTTGATTCAGCCTCAGGAGTATCCACCACAGCGGAAGAAAAAGAACCAAAACGTGGATGCAACCCTAAATTGCAGAAAAAGGGGGTAATCTTGATGGATTCCTGATACTGATTATTGATGGCGAACTCAGCCAGCGGCAGATATTCCACCCAGTCAGACTGACGGTCAGACACATAACACCGGAGATATTGTTCAAGGGTTTGATTGGAACGTTCGGTCTGACCATTGGTCTCTGGGTGGTAGGCAGATGAAAAAGATAGCTTTATATGGATCTTTTTACAAAACGCCCTCCAGAATTTTGAGACGAACTGTGTTCCTCGGTCAGAAACAATATTTTCCGGAACCCCGTGTAACCGTACAATATGCCTAATAAACAACTTGCTAAGAGTTTCAGAATTGGGTAATCCGGATAGAGGAACAAAATGACACTGTTTGCTGAATCTATCCACTACTACCCAGATACAAGTCTTCCCTTCTGAGGGTGGAAGGTCAGTGATTAAGTCCATGGAGAAATGTGTCCAAGGGCTTACTGGAGTAGGTAGGGATTGGAGAAATCCGGCAGGGCGGGTACGGGGTGTCTTGGCTCGAGCACAAGTTTCACAAGCCAGTACATATTCCTTACAATCTTTCGCTACGGTTGGCCACCAAAAATTTCTGGTTACTAATTGGAGGGTATTGCCGATACCAGGGTGACCTGCCAGCACAGAATTGTGGGATTCCTGGAGTACCCGTAGGCGCAGTGAGGGGGCGACAAACAGTTTATGGACAGGGGTGGTTTCAGGAGCTTGGTCTTGGGTATTATGGACCTCTTCTATCAAATCTAAGGAAACCGATGACATAATAATGCCTTTAGCTAGAATATGCACTGGTTCAGAGTCTTCGGACTGAGAGGGACAGAAGCTACGGGAAAGTGCATCAGCTCTGGTGTTCTTGGTACCGGGCCGGAATGTTACCACAAAATCAAATCTGGAGAAGAACAATGCCCACCTAGCTTGCCTAGGATTGAGTCTCTTAGCAGATTCCAGATAAGTGAGGTTCTTATGGTCTGTGATGACTGTGACCTTATGTTTGGCGCCTTCGAGGAAGTGGCGCCATTCCTCAAAGGCCCATTTAATAGCCAACAGCTCACGATTACCAATGTCATAATTTCTCTCTGTGGGAGAAAACTTGCGGGAAAAGAAGGCACAAGGACGAAGCTGAGTGAGAGACAGAGTACCTTGTGATAGCACCCCTCCCACTCCCACCTCGGATGCATCAACTTCCACAATAAACGGACGCATAAGGTCAGGCTGAACCAGAATCGGGTCTGAGGAGAAACATCCTTTTAATTTTGAGAAGGCATGGATCGCCTCTGGCTTCCAATTAACCACATCAGCCCCCTTTTTAGTCAAACTGGTGAGGGGTTTGGCAATTTTTTTGAAAAATCTCTAATGAATTTGCGATAATAATTAGCGAATCCAAGGAAACGCTGCAAGGCTTTCAGAGACTTGGGTTGCACCCACTCCTTAATCGGTTGAAGCTTAGAGAGATCCATGCGGAAGCCTTCTGCAGACAATATATAACCCAGGAAATTAACCTCTGCCTCAAAAAAAAACAAAAGACATTTCTCATATTTAGCAAATAGGGAATTCTCCCTGAGTCTCTGGAGTACAGTGCATACATGTTGGACATGTGACATAGCATCAGGAGAATAAATCAGGATATCATCCAGATAGACCACCACATATTGACCACAAATATCTCTGAAAATGTTATTAACAAAGTTCTGGAACACAGCCGGCGCATTACTTAATCCAAAAGGCATTTCTAGGTACTCATAATGTCCCTCTGGAGTATTAAATGCAGTTTTCCACTCATCCCCTTCTCTGATACGGATAAGGTTATATGCTCCCCTGAGATCAAGCTTGGTGAACCACCAGGCTCCTATGAGCTGGTTAAACAGATCGGGGGATGAGTGGCAGAGGGTACTGATTCTTTACAGTAATAGCATTCAGTTCACGGTAGTCAATACAAGGTCTGAGGCCACCATCTTTCTTAACAAAAAAGAATCCAGCGCCGACTGGTGACCTGGATGGTCTGATGAACCCTCTCTGCAGACTGTCTGCTATATAATCTTTCATGGCCTGACGCTCCGGACCAGAAAGATTATACATTTTACCCTTGGGGAGTCGGGAATTGGGGACCAAATCTATGGGGCAGTCATAATCTCTGTGCGGAGGTAATTTTTCAGATTCAGATACAGAAAACACATCAGCAAATTCCCTGAATGCATAAGGTATGAAGATAGGTTCAGCTCTAGACAGGTTCACAGATAAAGACATACACGTCTCCTGACACTCAGGGCTCCAGCGCACAATCTCACCCTGGTGCCAGTCTATGACCGGGTTATGTTTACGCAGCCAAGGCATGCCCAAAACCACCGCTGACATCAGATTCTCAAGAACAAAAAATGACAGATTCTACATGCAGAGCACCAACAAGCATGGAGATCTCTGGAGTTACAAAAGTAACCACACCCTGCGTGAGGGGTGTACTGTCAATAGCAGAGATTCTAATAGGTGCATTTAAGCTTAGCAAAGTCAAACCCAGCTCTTTTGCTACAATAGTGTCTATAAAATTAGCTGCAGAGCCACAATCAACAAAGGCCTGCAGCCGTACAGATTTTCCCTGGTGAGACAATGAGACAGGTAACATTAACCTCATAGGGTCTGCAGGAAGTACCTGGGCACCTGAGCGGGTATCCTGGGGTCTGCTCAGGTGGTGCTGCTGCCTTGGAAGCGATTGCCTCTCTGATCCAGGCACTCCACCACGTGATCTGCTCCCTTGCAGTCGACGGGACTCTGGACATGCTGAGGTAGGTACTGCAGCGGGGGCTTGGACCTGAGCAGACCTGAGGTCCTGCACTTTCTGTGTCAGTCCATGTACAAGCCCAGAAAGGGTGTGCACCTGATTTAGCACAGCATGGAGAGAATCCATTTTTTTTTTCTCTCTCCTGGTTAGAAGGCCAGATATAGTGTAACGCCTGCCTGGATCCACAGACTCAGATGGGCTGTAAAGGGGAGGCTAGAGGGAAGCCACTCACCAAGTAGGACCCCCAGAACCCTGAAACCCTTTAACCCCTATACAGGGATTTGGAATTACACAGGGAACTGGAGATCACTACCTGTGGAAGGCTGCAGTCCGATGAGAGTAGTAGTCAGGCAGGGTCAAACCAGGAACTGCGGAACAGGGACAGAATCGTCAGGCAGTGACGTAGTCAGCAAACGTAGCAGAGGTCAGATCCGGGTCGGGCAGCAAGGTATAAAAACAGTAGGCAGAAGGGTAGTCAAAAACACGCAGAAGTCAACACACAGGACTCACCAACAGAATAGGACGTAACAGGAGCCAGGAAAAATCAGAACTATATCTGGAAGTAATCATGTGACAGGAGGGGAAATAAGAAGGGTGTGGTGTCTTCCCATTGGCTGTAGCCGAACGCTGGCAACTTCAGCTGGAAGACACATGCCACCCACAGTCAGCCAGCGGTACTGCAGATCCCAAGCTAACCCAGCCCAGTGGATGATCGGAGCCTGCGCCCACTGGTGCCGCTGGCATCGACTTCTCTCCCATCACCAGCACCATCCAAGGCAGGAACACGGCGTCGGGGGGGCGTGGCTAGACATGGCCGTGTAGAGACGTGCAGCTCCTGAGCTCCGCTGCAGAATTCCACGATCCACCGGCATCCCCACACCAAAATGGTGCGTACCGCTGCCAAGAAGGCCCGGTCCCGCTCTGTTGCCCGCCCGACGTCCCCACAGCCCACTATGGAGGCTTACCTCACCAATCCGGGGAGTGAAAAACCTGGGGCCTCCATGCGTCCTGCCCAGGGACCAGATTATCCGGCTGAATCCGACGTGGCGGCGAGCGGAACCCGGGCACCAGAGGAAACGGGAGGCACCCCAGCGCAGACCCGGAGGAATGGGACCGGAGCGATTGGGACCCCCATACCGGAGGTGGAGAAGACTGGCGCGGCGGCGGCGCCATTCCAAGATGGCCGCCGCAGCAGCTCCCCAGCCAAGACCGACCGGGTAAGCAGGCCCCAGACCCTGCAGCTGCAGCAGCTGACAAGCGGCGGCCAGGTCGCACAAGAGGGAGGGGGAGGACGATGCTTGAAACACCAGTCGCCTCTGCCCCTGATGGAAAATCCGGAGTCACAGAAGGGAATAGCTGGAATCTGTCCAGCCCCCCCCTCCACCCCAGACTACGATCCCAATAGGGGTGGAAACACAGAGCCCGGGGTCTCACAGAGAGCTGGGGACGCTTGCCCCCTACATATGGGAGAGGGGGATGGGGAGTCCCCCATGCAGAAAGAGGAGGCTGTCATGCAAGAAGTGTTGCAGAGGGAGGAGGCAGCATCAAGCTCCCCAGCCAGATGGTCCACTGGCTCATCATGGGCAGACAGTCCCCCCGCCAAGCACCCAGCCACACCTGAGAGGCATCCCACCCTGCTTCCAGAGGGCCCTGACACTCGAATGGTACCTCACGCCCCAATCATGATCGCAACTCCGAGAGAGGGGAGACCACAAATATACAGGCCACAATCAAGCTTCCATACCTCCCATGTGGCCTTCTCGCCGACTGCAGGGGGTGAGGATAGGCCGGCCTCCCTGGCGGACCTCCGGGCATTCATGCAGGCGATACCTACCAAAAGTGACATCGCGGCTCTAGCAAACCAAGTTGTTGCGGAATGCAAACTGGAATTTGCCCAATTCAGAGCGGAACTCTCATCTCTAACAGATAGAGTGGATACGGTTTCCACGATACAAGAAAATAACTCTACCTCTATCCATGCCTTACAAGCTACAGTGACAGAACACGCCAAACAATTGTTCTCCCTGCAGCAAAATATGGATGACCTAGAGAACCGCAATAGGAGAAACAATCTCCGTGTCAGAGGATTGCCAGAATCTATTGCTTCCGTGGATGTACCGTCGGTGCTCACCACAATTTTCAACAGGCTGCTCGGGCGCCCGCCAGGGGTCAGAATAGAGTTGGACAGAGCTCATAGAGCACTTCGCCCTTTCAATCCGGAGGACCCCCACCCAAGGGATGTTATCTGCCGGGTCCATTTCTACGCTCTCAAGGAGGCGATCCTACTGGCAAGCAGGAAAAAAGCTGACCTCTCCTATAATGGGACCCCTATTAGAATCTTACCGGACCTTTCTCGCCACACACTAGCTCAAAGAGCGGCCCTCAAACCTCTATTAGATGTTTTAAAGGATAAAGAGATCCAGTTCCGGTGGGGATTCCCTTTCTCCCTCTCGGTCCGCCAGGGCTCGAAGTACTTCACCCTCCGTACACCCGAGGACTTGCCCTCTTTTACGTCGGGCCTTGGCTTGCCGCCGATTCTCCTCCCCCAGTGGCCTAACACGCTGCTCCGCCCATGGGGTTTGGGGCTGCGCACGGGTCCTCTTGAGAACCCCTCCACAAATCGGCAATCTGTGGGACTACCGCGGAGAGAGGAGAGATTCCGGGGCAAGAGACGCCCACATCTGAGCCGCGGTAGTCCGGACCGCGCCTGAAGGAACCTCTCTAAGATATCTATAGTACATGATATTGATTTATATGGGATGCCGATGGTTTCGTACCATGCTAATGTTTTTTTGCCTCACTATATTCATGCTCAATTGGAAAGGAGTTGTCTTTTGGTGATGTCTGACCAGATTCTCCCCCCAATAGGTTGGAAGCCCCTGCCCCGCCGGTGTGCGGCGGACATGCTCCTGTTGTTTGTATTAACTTGCTTAGTGTTAAGTGTGGAGGCTCTCCCTCTGCTTTTGTTTTGTTCCTCTGAATTGTCTTCCTTCCTCTTTTCTCTCCTTTTCCTAATCTTTTTTCTCTGTACTAGACCTCGCCATGGGGACCGTCCACCAAAACTGCAAACCTGCCACCCTTCCATTGCAGCATCCGGATTCCCTTCTAAATGGCAGACCTGAATATTGCATCCTTCAACGTGAAGGGTTTCAACACCCCAGAGAAACGGGCCCAGATCCTTTATCACCTGCACAAGCGTAAGGTACACCTGATCTGCCTCCAGGAGACGCACTTTAAAACTAACCACACCCCAAAGATTAAAAACAAATACTACACCACATGGTTTCTTGCCAACAATCCAGAGACACGCTCAAAGGGGGTGGCGATAGGGATACACAAATTACTCCCTCACCAAGTATTGGACGTTAAAATAGATGAGGCAGCACGTTATATTGTCTTATCATTATCTCTTAGTGGACAGGAATTTACTATACTTAATGCGTACGCACCTAATCAGAACCAAGACTGCTTTGTCGCCGGATTGGTACGTTCGGCCCTCCCTTTGGTTAGGGGCTCAGTGGTTCTCTGTGGGGACCTAAACATCACGCTCGATCCGGCTATGGATAACTCCAAGGGTCGGTCAAGCCTCTCCTATGCACTAATTAAACGAGTTAAAAAATCTTTATTACAGCTCCAACTGTATGATGCGTGGCGCATACAGCACCCCTCGGACAGGGATTACAGCTTTTACTCGCACCCGCAGGACTCATACAGCCGCTTGGATTATATCCTGGTGCAGCACAATGTATTATCTTGGCTGTCCCATACCGGGATTGGAAACATCCTATGGTCGGATCACGCTCCAGTGTTCTGTTCCATGCATGTTCCATCCATGGCAAAGACGGCAGGATCCTGGCGGCTTAACGAGTCACTGCTTTTGGATGAAGGCTGCACCTCAGACATTTGCACCTCTATCACAAATTTTGTGGGGGACCACGCATCAGACACCACTGCGCCTGTGTTTAAGTGGGAGGCCCTAAAATGTGTCCTTCGTGGGACTTTCATTAAACACGGCTCTCGAATTAAAAAAAGTAGGGCACAAGCCATTAAAGACGCTCTTCAAAAAGTCACAACACTTGAACTCCTCCATAAACGTGCTCTGGCGGCCTCGACACTCCAAGCACTTCTAAGAGCGAGGTTGGAGGTTAGGAAATTACTGGACTCCTCATATAGTCACATTATTCAATTGGGTAGGAGCAAATTCTACGAGTTCGGCGACAAACCAGGCAAAATGCTAGCCAACGCGTTACGTACCAAAAGGGCAACAAACCTGATTCCACATATTCAGGACTCATCGGGTGGCCTGGTTCATACTACCCCTGAGATTTCAAATGCCTTTCATAACTATTATTCTAGGTTGTACAATCTACCCCCTCCTAGGGTATCCCCCAACGCCTCAACAGATGCCCCCCCTTCCCCCTTTAAAAAACTGAATAGTGCCATATTAGAAAATCTTGAGGCCCCGTTCACGATAGAAGAATTATTGCAGGTTATCCAGAGTGCTCCTGGCAATAAAAGTCCAGGTCCGGACGGGCTAACAGCAAAATTCTATAAATCCTTTTCGACCCTACTTGCGCCTCTGATGTTGGAGTCTTTTAATTCAATTTCAGACACCGCCCTCTTTCCAACAGACTCTACAGCGGCGCACATCACAGTCATTCCCAAAGTAGGCAAGGACCCGGGCGTTTGCGGTAGCTATAGACCGATTTCCCTGCTCAATGTAGATATTAAGTGCTATGCTAAACTTATTGCCAACAGGCTCAATCCTCTCCTTCCGGATCTGATCCACCTAGACCAGGTTGGGTTTGTCCCGGGACGAGAGGCTAGAGACAATACCCTTAAAACTCTAGATATTATTCAATTTGCTCGCAACCGAGGGATACCATTGATGATCCTGTCCTTAGATGCCGAGAAGGCCTTCGACAGGATTTCATGGGAGTCACTCGCCCAAACATTAAATCACCTGCAGCTGGGCCCAAACCTAACGGCTAAAATACTTGCACTGTACCACACCCCGTCGGCGCGTATAAAAATCAATGGCACCTTATCGGACATTGTCACCATCCATAACGGGACGAGACAGGGATGCCCCTTATCCCCTCTTCTATACATCCTAGTGATGGAGCATCTCATGGCGGCCCTGCGAGCCAACCCAGACATCCAAGGGATCAAGATAGCGAACCATGAATATAAATGCTCGGCTTTCGCCGACGACCTCTTAGTTTATCTCACTAACCCGCTTGAGGCTCTCCCATCCCTGATGTCAGAGTTGGATAATTTTGGAAGATGGTCCAATTTCCGGATAAACCTCGACAAATCAGAGGCTTTGAATGTCTCCCTTCCTCCAAATCTAGTTTCTTGCCTACAATCCAAACACCCTTTTAAGTGGCCACAAAACAATAGTATCCGATATCTGGGTATCACCATTCCATCCGACCTGTCCAAACTGTTTTCACTTAACTTCCAACAATTTCTTATCAAATCAGAGAGGGATCTAGCCACCTGGCATCAGGGGGTGGTGTCCTGGTTTGGTAGGGTTGGCGCCCTCAAAATGACAGTACTGCCTTGCTTATTATACCTTCTGCAGACGGTACCCGTCCACATCCCCGCGTCATATTGGTACAAAATTCAACAACTATTTATCCAGTTTGTCTGGGCCAAGGGCCGACCCAGAATACGAGGTAGTGTTCTGACCAGACCAAAGGACGCGGGAGGGCTGGGACTGCCGGACTGCCGAAAGTATCACCTAGCAGTGGCCCATGCCCGTGTCCTGGACCTGTTGCATAATGAGGGGTCTAAACTATGGGTGCGTCTGGCCCATGATCTATGCTCTCTGTCGGCGCCAACTCTGCCTTGGACGTGGCCACGGCTGAACCGTCGCAAACTGGTGGTGGGGTACAGTATCGAGCAGACTCTGCGCACCATACACGCCCCTGGTAGGAAATGCGATCTGATTCGTGCATATGGACCGCTGATGCCGGTGACCGATAGTCCGGATTTTCTTCCAGGTGCCTCTGTCACTCGCTTCCTGGAAGGAACTAAACGGACGCCTCTTCGGCTCATCCATATTGCCCCACAGGGACGGACACTACCACTCTCTACGATTTTGGGGGAGAAACCCCAAAAACTACGCCACAATTTCGAATACGCCCAACTCCAGCATTTTATTACATCACTCACACAGACGCACGAGCTTGCACTCTCTCCATCCCCTTATGAGGCCATGTGTACAACAACGACTGCCCCGAATCACAACATTTCAGTTATATACAAATTGCTGGTCTCCGGGGGCTTGGATGATCTCCCCCCCTTTTGCGGAGCATGGGAGGGGGAGCTCAACCAAACATTCTCTAGAGAACAATGGGGGCGATGCTTCCACTTGTCACACAAGTCGGTGACTGCTACTAAGTCCCAGGAGACCAGTTATAAAGTTATATCACGATGGTATCGGGTCCCTTCCCTCCTGCATCGGTGGTGGCCTGAGACCCCAGACAATTGTTGGAGGTGCGGAAGCCAGGGGGGCACCATGACGCATATATGGTGGTCATGCTTAGCCTTGCAGTCCTTTTGGGAGGGGGTGCTAGAGGCGATCAAAGAGGTTTCAGGAGTGACCGTGCCTAGACACCCTGAGGCAGTTCTGCTTTACATGTTCCCTATGCCGCAGGCTGCGTACAAAAAATCTGTTCTGCGACACCTCCTACAGGCGGCCAAGACGGTTATACCCCGTCACTGGAAGAAGGCAGACTCTCCAACCCTGGAAGAGTGGACTGACGAGGTGAATGCAATATACCGGATGGAGAGGGTTCTGGCCCAGTCGCGGGGGGATGCAGAGTCTGTGGTCACAAAATGGTCCCACTGGGAGTCTTATTTGGCAGGATCTGGCTCAAACCCATGACATGACCCAAATCCCCTTTTTGATCGGAACCTTTTACCTCCTTACATAAACATGGCGGGCAGGTGAAGGCCCCATGGCACCCTCTTTCGATACTCTTTCTCCCTTTCTGTCTTCTTCCCTTTCTCTTTCCACTTTCTGACCTTTCTTTTTAGGAGTTTCTTTTATGGTAAGTTTCCTTTAGGAGAGTGAGAGACGGGTGGAAGGGGGACTCTGTGCGCCAGGAGCTTCTCTAGGTGTTGTAGTGGATAATTGTCACAATATCGCCTGCGTGCAATGCCCTCCAGCCCCCTCTCTCCCCTTCTTTCCTTTACCTGTTGGACCTCATGGTCCTGGTTCTCATAGTTGTTATGCAATATGTATCTGTATGACATGACCCGTTTTGTTGTCCTTTTTTTCATGAAAACCAATAAAACACTTAAATTGAAAATGGAACACGGCGTCGCCTGGTGATCGGAGCAGAAGTCGCTGGAGCAGACTCTGGCGGTGACGTAACAGTACCCCACCTGTCCATTTTTGCTACGCAATTTTAATTGCAAAAAAGGCTGCCAGTTTTAGGCCCATAGTTTCATTGTCAGGGATATGACGTGAGGGTTCCCCTGCTGACAATTTTGCTATACCACCTCCGCATTCTACACCACCTGTCCATTTTTGCTACGCAATTTTAATTGCAAAAAGTGCAGACAGTTTTAGGGCCATATATTCATTGTCAGGGATATTACCTGAGGGTTCCCCTGCTGCCAATTTTGCTATACCACCTCTGCATTGTACCCCACCTGTCCATTTTTGCTACGCAATTTTAATTGCAAAAAGTTCTGACAGTTTTAGGGCCATAGTTTCATTTCCTGGGATATTACATGAGGGTTCCCCTGCTGACAATTTTGCTTTACCACCTTTGCATTGTACACAACCTGTCCATTTTTGCTACGCAATTTTAATTGAAAAAAAGGCTGCCAGTTTTAGGGCCATAGTTTTATTGTCAGGAATATGACGTGAGCGTTACCCTGCTGACAATTTTGCTATACCACCTCCGCATTCTACACCACCTGTCCATTTTTGCTACCTAATTTTAATTGCAAAAAGTGCAGACAGTTTTAGGGCCATATATTCATTGTCAGGGATATTACCTGAGGGTTCCCCTGCTGACAATTTTGCTATACCACCTCTGCATTGTACACCACCCATCCATTTTTGCTACGCAATTTTAATTTCAATAAGTGCTGCCAGTTTTAGGGCCATAGTTTCATTGTCAGGGATATTACGTGAGGGTTCCCCTGCTGACAATTTTGCTATACCACCTCTGTCCATTTGTGCTACGCTATTTTAATTGCAAAAAGTGCTGCCAGTTTTAGGGCCATCGATTTATTGTCAGGGATATTACCTGAGGGTTCCCCTGCTGACAATTTTGCTATACCACCTCTGCATTGTACCCCACCTGTCCATTTTTGCTACGCAATTTTAATTGCAAAAAGTGTGCTGTTTCTATTTGTCTTAGTTAAAACTGTTATTTAATGTTTTTCATGCTTGTCTCTGCTGCCATCTACTGGTCAGACCTTTTGGCTCCTCTGTTTCTTTTGTCCAGCCTATGGGAGTGTCTGATGACCCTCTTGCATCACATCCTGGTATGTTCATTCCAGCCAGAGTTTTGTGAGAAACACATCCCTTATTGGAGCGGCTGAAGCAAAGTTTTCTGACCACGTAGTAGCTTCAGAGGCAAGCATCACTGGAGAATTACAATGCCAAGTACTTGGATTACTGCACTCTGCATGTCCTAACCTTTGGAGAAAATAAACCACCATTGTTTCATCTCAGCATGTGCATGTTTCACTCTGGAGTGCTCTGGTCCTGTCTGCCTCACCTATAGGAAAAATGAAGGTAAGATTCTCAAAACCTCTCACAACTACGCACCTTCCATCGCCTTTAAGTGGGGACAGAACAAAAAGTGCTGCCAGTTTTAGGGCCATAGTTTAATTGTCAGGAATATTACGTTATGGTTCCCCTGCTGACAAATTTGCTATACCACCTCTGCATTGTACACCACCTGTCCATTTTTACTACGCAATTTAATTGCGAAAAGTGCTGCCAGTTTTAGGGCCATAGTTTCATTGTCAGGGATATTACGTGAGGGTTCCCCTTTTGACAATTTTGCTATACCACCTCTGCATTATTCACCACTTGTCCATTTTTGCTACTCTGTTTTAATTTCAAAAAGTGCTGCCAGTTTTATGGCAATTGTTTTGTTATCTGGAATATTACGTGAGGGTTCCCCTGCTGACAATTTTGCTATACCACCTCTGCATTGTACCCCATCTGTCCATTTTTAATACGCAATTTTAAGTGCAAAAAGTGCTGCCAAATTTGGGGCCATGGTTTCATTGTCACAGATATTACATGAGTGTTCGCGTGCTGACAATTTTGCTATACCACCTCTGTATTGTACACCACCTGTCCATTTTTGCTAGGCAATTTTAATTGCAAAAAGTGCTGCCAGTTTTAGGGCCATAGTTTCAGTGTCAGGGATCTTAGGTGGGGGTTGTCCTGCTGACAATTTTGCTATACCACCCCTGCATTGTACACCACCTACCCATTTTTTCTACGCAATTTTAATTGCAAAAAGTGCTGCCAGTTTTAGGGCCATAATTTCAATGTCAGGGATGTTACGTGAGGGTTTCCCTTTTGACAAATTTGCTATACCACTTCAGCATTGTACACCACCAGTCCATTTTTGCTAGTCAATCTTAATTGCAAAAAGTGCTGCCAGTTTTAGGGCCATAGTTTTATTGTCTGGGATATTACGTCAGGGTTCCCCTGCTGACAATTTTGCTATACCACCTCTGTTCATTTTTGCTACGCTATTTTAATTGCAAAAAGTGCTGCCAGTTTTAGGGCCATAGTTTCAGTGTCAGGGATCTTAGGTGGGGGTTGTCCTGCTGACAATTTTGCTATACCACCTCTGCATTGTATACCACCTGTCCATTTTTACTACGCAATTTTAATTGCGAAAAATGCTGCCAGTTTTAGGGCCATAGTGTCATTGCCAGGGATATTACGTGAGGATTCCCCTGCTGACAATTTTGCTATACCACCTCTGCATTGTACACCACCTGTCCATTTTTGCTACGCAAATTTAATTGCAAAAAGTGCTGCCAGTTTTACGGGCATACCTTCATTGTCAGGGATAGTACGTGAGGGTTTCCCTGCTGACAATTTTGCTATACCACCTCTGCATTGTAAACTACCTGTCCATTTTTGCTATGCAATTTTAATTGCAAAAAGTGCTGCCAGTTTTAGGGCCATAATTTCAATGTCAGGGATGTTACGTGAGGGTTTCCCTTTTGACAATTTTGCTATACCACTTCAGAATTGTACACCACCTGTCCATTTTTGCTACTCAATTTTAATTTCAAAAAGTGCTGCCAGTTTTAGGGCCATAGTTTCATTGTCAGGGATATTACGTGAGGATTCCCCTGCTGAGAATTTTGCTATACCACCTCAGCATTGTACACCACCTGTCCATTTTTGCTACACAATTTTAATTGCAAAAAGTGCTGCCTGTTTTAGGGCCATAGTTTCATTGTCAGGGATATTACATGAGGGCTCCCTGCTGACAATTTTGCTATACCACCTCTGCATTGCATACCACCTGTCCATTTTTACTACGCAATTTTAATTGCAAATAGTGCTGCCAGTTTTACGGGCATGTGGCACCCTGGACAAGCCAGGACGTCACAGATACTGCAACAACACACCCCACTCCCCGGTTAGGCACATCAGTCACACACACAAATCCTTGTTGCCTCCCTCCAGGGGCTGATGTCCACACCAGGTGGGGTGGAGCCAGGCGGTTGGCTCCACCCACCGAGGAGTTCACAGTCCTGGAGGCGGGAAAGGACGAGAGTGGAGTTAGGAAGAGTGAAGTGGAAGGAGTGAATTGGTAGTGGAGAAGTAGACTGACCGTGTCCGGGTATGTGGCCCAGGCACATACAGCAAGGTTGGCAGACGGTGGTGACCATCTGCAGGAGAGGCCGATTGACGCATAACCGTAAGGACCGGGGACGGGCGGTGGCCCGCCGGTACCGAACCGGGGAGCGAAGAGAAGCCAGCACCATTCGGCAGGGCCTACAGACCCCGACCAGGCTAGGAGTCACCGTTAAACCAGTCAAATCCGTCAGCGACTGGAACCTCCGGGGTTTCCAAGCAGCAAAGACCCGACTGAAGGCAACCGCTCAACCGTGAAGGGAAATACAGCTACCGCCACAGCTAGAGTTCCCAGGGCCAGAGCCTGCGGGCAAAAAGGGGCTCCTCTGGCAAATACACCGCTGGGGAGCAGGCTACCGGTGGGAAGCCATCGGGGCCGAAAACACATCACAGGTGCAGGGAGAGACAGTCACCGCCAACCTACCGGGAGTGACCACCGCAGCCGCCTGCGGGACCTGTCCATCCAGCCGTTTGTTTTATCAGAGACTCCGTGTGCGTTATTGGCTGAGTGAGTACTACCGTGCCGTCTGGCACTGCGCTGCCTCCTCCGCGACCCTGCACCTCGCTAAACCCCGTCATCCACTTTCCAGTCACCATCACCGGGCCCCGGGACCACCAAAAACCCCCTACCCATGGAGGGGAGAGAAACATCTCGGCTGATCCCTGTCATCGCTCCCGGGATCCCTGTCCACAGCAGCGGTGGTGTCCCAACCTCACCAGAACCGTGGGTGGCGTCACAAACTGACTTCCCAAACCCCAAAAACTATTCCCCTTTCACTCACGGGCGAGGAACGCCGCTCGAGTCCCTGGATCCGGCCCACCGCTCGAGCCACCAAGCAGCATCAGCAGCAGCAGCCGGACCCGAGCCGCGAGCGCGGTCGAGCAGCGCACCCCCCGCCCGCAACAGGCATACTTTCATTGTCAGGGATATTACGTGAGGGTTTCCCTGCTGACAATTTTGCTATACCACCTCTGCATTGTAAACCACCTGTCCATTTTTGCTACGCAATTTTAATTTCAAAAAGTGCTGCCAGTTTTAGGGCCATAGTTTCATTGTCTGGGATATTACGTCAGGGTTCCCCTGCTGACAATTTTGCTATACCACCTCTGCATTGTACCCCACCTGTCCATTTTTGCTACGCAATTTTACTTGCAAAAAGTGGTGTCAGTTTTAGGGCCATAGTTTCATTGTCTGGGATATAACGTGAGGGTTCCCCTGCTGACAATTTTGCTATACCACCTCTGCATTGTACCCCACCTGTCCATTTTTGCTACGCACTTTTAATTGCAAAAAGAGCTGCCAGTTTTAGGGCCATAGTTTCATTGTCAGGGATATTACGTGAGGGTTCCCCTGCTGACAATTTTGCTATACCACCTCTGCATTCTACACCACCTGTCCATTTTGCTACGCAATTTATTTGCAAAAGGTGCAGCCAGTTTTAGGGCCATAGTTTCATTGTCAGGGATATTACGTGAGGTTTCCCCTGCTGACAATTTTGCTATACCACCTCTGCATTGTATACCACCTGTCCATTTTTGCTACGCAATTTTAATTGCAAAAAGAGCTGCCAGTTTTAGGGCCATAGTTTCATTGTCAGGGATATTATGTAAGGGGTAAGGGAGGCAACAAGGATTTGTGTTTGACCTAGATGTGCCTAGCCGGGGTGTGGGTGTGTTGTTGTAGTACCTATGACGTCCTGGCTTGTCCAGGGTGCCACATTCCCCCTTAGTAAAATGCAGACCGTCCGCGGGCTGCCCGTCCATCACCGGTTTTATTTTTGGTTAACTGTAGAAAAGGGGTAAAACATATAAAACATTAAAACATGCATTACTTTATAAACTTTTCTTAACGGGAGGCACGGTTCTTAAACGTTGCAAACGGTAACGGTTTCCGCTCTTCTCCCACCCAAACAACCTGGCCCTGATGCTGCCCCTAAGAAGTGGGCAGCACCCCTTGCCCCAGTCCATCACCAGGCTGCCCGAGCGGGTACGGTCTCTTTCAGGGGACCCGCGTCCATGGGGACCCCTGAACCCCCGGAGGATCGCCACCGCTTTCGGTAGTGGCGGGCCTGGGCCATCCGTTTCCTCCAGGCCCATCCTCCCAAATCAGCCTCTCCGGAGGCGGTAACGGTATCAAGCCAAAACATTTTTATTTACATCCCACTAGTTTGTGGTTGCCCTGCAAGTTCTCGGGCTTGTCCGTAAGAAGTCCCTTACGCAACGGTTGCAGGAAGTCCCCACGGGGACTGGTTGCCGGCAACGGCCGGTTTAATCAAAGTGCCAATCTGGTTACATCTTCATGTGATTCACTCTTATCATTCACAACTTTTAAACTGGTGGTCCCAACGGGGACAACTGCTGACAACGGTGGACCGCTGACTCACTCCAAATCCACGGTGTCGGCCGGGGGAGGGGGCCGGACTGGTACTCGGGCCTCTTGACCGCCCCTTAGCTTCGCGTCCAGAGCAAACCAACCCCTCTCCCCACAATGCCGAGTGTATTGGACCAGGTCCCCCGGCATCAGGTTGCGGCCCGGGTGGTCCTCCGGTAGATGGGCATTGACGTCCCGTTGGGCTACAAAGATTTCGGCCTCCAGGCCCGGCTCATATATAAACCCGTACCCCCGACGGACGTCAAACCTCCTCACTTGTCCTTCATAGAGCGGGCCCCGTACATGGAAGGTGGCTTGGCGGAGGCTTTCTTTCTCCTTAATCGTGCGGGCTACCAGCTCCGCCTTCCTCCTTTCCCTCTCCGCGATCTCCTGGCCCAGCGGGGTCTGTTCCCTGTCCCAGTAAGGGGCTACTGCGGGCCCCAGCGCACGGGTCGGGCCCCGCGAGACCTCCTTCACGCTGCCCAGTACTGGCATTCTGGGGGGAAGGTCCCGCGGTGTCATGGCCTGGGGTGCTGCCTTACAGCGGCAACCCGGCGCGGCCTCAGCCGAGGCGTGGGGGATGGGCACAGGGACAGTCTCCCGCTTAACCTCCTGCACGGAGCGGCCTGTAGGAACCGATTCGGGCTCAGGCATGATCATTACAGGTGCCTCCGGTATCTCTCCGCTGACGGCCTCGGATTTCGGCATCTTCCAAGGGAGCGGCTCCGGGCGGTCACGGGCCCCGGCTGCAGGTCGGTCCACCTGGGCGGATTGGCGGGGTACCGCTACCTGTTGTGGTGGTAGCGGGCCTAGTGACGGGGCAGCAGTCGGGGCAGCAGCAGCCAACACGGGTAGCGGGGGAGGTAGCAGGGCGAGCGGGTGTAGACCGGGCCCCTCGGCCACGATGACCGACCCACTAGGGGTACAGGGGCGTGGGTCACTTACCCTCTCCTCCAAGAAAGACTCCCTCCACCTCGCGTCTCTGTATGGCCGCCACCACCTCCGCCATGCCGGCCTCCCACTCCTCCAAGAGGAGTTGCACTCTGATCTGCAGCCGTTGTTGCAGCTGAGCGGTCCGGACCTCCACCCACGCCGCGGTTCCAGGCGCGGGGGCTACGGTACTGCGGGATGGTTGGTACATCGCTGCGGCGGCCCCTTCCAGGAACCACAAGATGGCCGCAGAGTCCTGGCGTCCCTGCTTTTATAGCCGCCGGCTACATGCGGCCAGACGCCATCCGTCCCCCTTAGTCTTTTTCCGGCTCCTCCTCTAGTGGGGCGGGATTTCGGCTTTCGCGCCTCCACCACTCGGGAAGACGCTCGAGCGGGGACTTTTCGCGCCCAAAATGGCGGCTTCTCAAAATTTTCGGACGGACGCCTCCGGCGGTCACAAGGCGCACCTCTACCAGACGGCAGAGCGGTAAGATCCTGTTCGTGACGCCAAGTTGTCGCGGGCGGAGGAGGGGACGCTGCGCTCACCCACTGCTCGGGTCCGGCTGCTGCTGCTGCTCGGTGGTGGCTCGAGCGGTGGGCCGGATCCCGGGGACTTGAGCGGCGCTCCTCGCCCGTGAGTGAAAAGGGGTGGTTTGGTTTAGAGATATTGTCCGTGACGCCACCCACGGTTGTGGTGAGGTTGTGAGTGACACCACCGCTGCTCTGGACGGGGATCCCGGGAGCGATGACAGGGAGCAACTTGGATGTTGTTTCTCCCCTCCGTGGGTAGGGGGGTTGGTTGTCCCGGGGCCCGGTGAGGGTTAGGGATGGCAGGCGGGTTACGGGGCCTGGTGAGGTGCAGGGTCGCGGGGGCAGCGCTGTGCCGCACGGCATGGTGGTACTCACTCAGCCAATGATGAATGCAAAGTCTCTGGTAAAACAAACGGCTGGATGGACGGGTCCCACAGACAGCTGCGGTAGCTCTCCCGGTAGGTTGGTGGTGACTGTCTTTCCCTGCACCTGTGTTGTGTTCACGGTTCCAATGGCTTCCCACTGGTAACCCGCTCCCCAGCTTGCATGGATGCTGAGGGAGCCCCTTTTGCCCGCAGGCTCTGGCCCTGGGAGCTGTAGCCTTGGCGGTGACTGTGTTTCCCCGTCACGGTGTGAGCTGTTGCCTTCAATCGGGTCTTGACTGCTGGCAAACCCCGGAGGTTCCCTTTGCTAACGGATTTGACCGGTTTTACTGCGACTTCTAGCCTGGTCGGGGTCTGTAAGCTTTGCCGAATGGTGCTGGCCTCTCTTTGTTCCCCGATCCGGTACCGTCGGGCCACCGCCCGTCCCCGGTCCTTACGGTTCACTCCAATCAGCCTCTCCTGCAGACGGTCACCACCGTCTGCCAACCTTGCTGTATGTGCCCGGGCCACACACCCGGACATGGTCAGTCTTCTCTACTCACTCCTTTTCCCGCCTCCAGGGACTGTGAACTCCTTGGTGGGCGGGGCCAACCGCCTGGCCCACCCCCTGGTGTGGACATCAGCCCCTGGAGGGAGGCAACAAGGATTTGTGTTTGACCTAGATGTGCCTAGCCGGGGTGTGGGGTGTGTTGTTGTAGTACCTGTGACGTCCTGGCTTGTCCAGGTCGCCACAGTTCCCCTGCTGACAATTTTGCTATTGTGGAGCACTGCAGACAAAAATTTGAGCTGCTGCCCCCTGACCGCTGGCCCGCTGTTATGTTAACAAAAGAAGTGTCCCTTTTAAGAAAGATACGTGTACCTGTTTGTTACTGGATGATGCGGGTTGCCAGGCCCTGGTCCTGCCCCCTTTCGGTACATAAAGTCTGTGCGTCACAGCCGCTCCCTCTCTCTGTATGAACCTGGACCAGTCAGGGCAGCCGGTAAGAATGGGAAGGAAGCAGCTGGCTTTCAGCGCTTTTAGCTGTGAGCAGCTCCAACCCTGCCGAAGTCAGACACTGGAGTGCGGCGTCCTAAGAGGAATACCCGCCCTCCGGTACGTTTGAGTGCATTTTCTCAGGCAAAAAAGAGCGGGGAAAAAACATGCTCCGCGTCCTTTGAGTGTAGCCACCCCTACCCGCCCTCCTGAGGTAATTGCTATTGCTGAGGGCGCACAGGTGGGTCGCTCTCCCCATAGGGCATTTGCGCAAGGCGAGAATGAGTATCCTGTTCTTAGGGACCGGCCCACATTAGAAGGGGGCACTAGTTACCCCGTAGTGCAGGGATTTCGGGTTCCCATTCTGGGTCGCAGCAATATTAGGGAGGCTAGTATTTCTCGGCAGAGCAATATAGTTTTGGTCTCTCCTTAATCTGGTTTCTTAAGACCGTTTATGGGTAATAATCAAAGTGCGAGCCAGGGGTCTTCGGAGTCCGCCGGTGATCCCCCAGTACAGAGAGACAGCCGGGGTACCATGACAGAGATGGGAGAGAAAGTGGTTTTGGGCATGAGAGTGTTTTTGAATTACCTCAGAATGCAGTCAGTCAGCAAGTTGATGGGATCCCAGCTGCATTAACCCCTACTACATCCCATTCTGCTGTACCGATGCCTTTTGCCCCGATAGCGCCCCCTATGCTGGTTCAAAGCAGTACTGCCCAGATCAACTTAAATACTCAGGGGGCGTCTTATACGGTGGGGGGAGGGGTAAGCTTACCATTACCCACACGGGGCGATTTTCAACAGGGAATAGCATTAACAGGGGGTATTACTGAACAGCAAATGCGGCAAGTGGGTGCAGGGACCCCGGCCATGATTACATCTCGTGGTGCGGGTACCCGCTATGATTACACCTCGTCCTCATCATTAAGTGATCGGTATGAACGCCGGCACTCTGGTCGGGGCGAACGTCGCCGCAGTAGCCATCGCAGCAGGAGATCAAGATCCAATAAGCAGTCTAGGTCGTCACGCTGGCGCTCTCCTTCTTTGTCAGAAGACTCCCCTGTGGTATCCAGGGATCGGAGATTGGTGAGAGAGAAATCCATCAGGTCGGTTGCTCAGTAGCCAACGGCTAGTGATCATCTTCAGGACACAGTCTTGCTATCATCGCAACATGGTGAGTACCCATATGTGGATGTGTGGAAAGGGGCGGATTCGACCCATGGGCCTGGGAGTCTTGTACCCTCAGGTCACAAGGTATTTGTTAAACCTAAAATGGTGACCAACGTTGAATCGGTACAAAAACTCCCTCCTCCCTTACGTCCAGATGTATACAAGGAGGGTCTGTTTTGCGGAGTTCCGCCGTTGGGCTCTCATCTGGACGAACAGGTGAAAGAGATTATTTGGGCTAACAAATATGTTGATATTTGGTCCCTGATAACCACGGACCAATTTGCAGTAGATAAGGAAAGGCGCTTCGGTGACAAGACCTATGAACGTAAACCAAAAGTAGCAAAAACGATAAATAATTGGCTGCAGGCTTTTGCAGTTTTAGGGTGTGTTATCCTGAAAGATGCTCGTAACTGTTTATTTATATGGATATCATTTATAACTCATATAAGTCGCATGGTGGGTCGGCTATGTGGAAATATGACGAGGATTTTCGTCGACGCCTGGATATTCAACCACATCTGGGTTGGGGTGTCAAAGCTACGGATTCATGGCTTAGATTGATGATGGCACAGAAAATTGCACAGCCCTTTCATGGGACGGCCGCCGGACACGGGAACCATAACCCAGGTGCGGTGGCCGTCCGTCGACCTGGAACATGCTGGGCCTTCAATGAGGGGTTTTGCAAGTTTTATGCCCTGTGTAAATTCAAGCATGAATGCTCCTCATGCGGAGCTGCACACGCAGCAGCAAAGTGCCCTAGATCTGGTCAAAAGCCTTGAGCGACTAAACAAGGCGCCCATAATGAACAACGTGACACCGGTGAGCGTGGTCATGATGGACCAATGGTTAAACAAATACCCAAATAAGCAGGCTTCTGCACAGCTTAGGTTTGGTTTTTCTTTTGGTTTCTTCATTCCTTTTATTTATTCTAAGTTCCCGTCTTCTGCTCCTAACCTGAAGTCTGCTGCAGAGCATCCAGAAGTGATCCAGAAAAAGTTGAATAAGGAAGTTGCTCTTGGCCGTTTCCGAGATCCGTTTAAAGTGAGACCCTTTCGGAATCTGAGAGTATCTCCACTGGGTGTGGTCCCAAAAAAAGAACCAGGTCAATTTCGGTTAATTCATCATTTGTCATACCCGAAGGGATCCTCAGTGAATGATGGTATACCAGAAGAGGACTCTTCGGTGAAATACGTGTCTTTTGACAAAGCGGTGGATTTAGTCAGGGCAGCAGGGCATGGGGCCCTCTTAGCAAAATCTGATATTGAATCAGCTTTTCGTTTACTCCCGGTACATCCTGACTGTCATCACCTTCTTGGAGCTACATTTGAGGGCCAGTTTTATTTTGATACTTGTTTACCTATAGGTTGTGCGATTTCGTGCCAATATGTTGAAGTATTTAGCACGTTTTTGGAATGGGTGGTACGGAATAAGACGGGGTTTTCTTCAATCACTCATTATCTTGATGATTTTTTATTTGTCGGCCCGGGGGACTCATCGTTGTGCTTAGAAGTGTTGGAACAATTTAAACAACTTATGAGTTTATTTGGAGTCCCTTTGTCTCAGGAGAAGACTATAGGCCCTATTACTGAACTGTCTTTTCTTGGTATTGTGATACATTCCAAGGCAATGGAATTTAGGCTACCTTTAGAAAAAATGTCAGCATTGCTCGAGCTCATTTCAGGTTTCCTTTCAGTTGGTAAGGTAACCCTGGTTCAAATGCAGTCTTTATTGGGATCCTTGAATTTTGCATGTAAAGTCATGCCTATGGGCAGAATTTTTTCTAGACGGCTTTCCTTGGCTACATGTGGTGTAAGACAGCCTCACCATAGAATCAGATTAACGGCCTCTTTGAAGGAAGACCTTGAGGTATGGCAAGCCTTTTTGGTAAACTACAATGGTCGTACTTGTTTCCAAGAAGATGCTAAGTCTAATGATGAGGTGGAGCTTTTTTCGGATGCGGCAGGGTCATTTGGATTTGGGGTTATTTTTGGCTCCCAATGGTGTGCGGAGGCATGGCCTCTCGATTGGGAGCAGCGAGATTGGACCAAGAACTTAACATTGCTTGAGCTATTTCCCATAGTGGTTGCTACTGAACTTTGGGGTGATTCTCTTAAAAACCGTCGTATAGTCTTCTGGTGTGATAATGCCAGCGTTGTGCACGCTATAAATCACTTATCGGCCTCTTCTCCCCCGGTCATTAAGTTAATTAGGTTTATGGTTCTAAAATGTTTAAGTTTAAATTCATGGTTTCGAGCAAAATTTGTACCTGGATATAGTAATAATATGGCTGATGCGCTGTCACGTTTCCAATTTCAGAGATTCCGAGAGCTCCATCCAGCGGCTCAGGAGCAAGGCAGGGTCTGCCCTGCATGGCTTTGGAGTGCCCCGAGAACTAACGTCCAGGCTTCTGTGGCTCCATCTACCTGGCGTTCATATGGTAAAGCATGGAGGGAATGGAGTAATTCGGGGGGTGCGACAATGGGTATGCCCTCATGTCAGCTGTTACTGGATCATACGCTTCAATTCGTAACATATCTTTACAACAGGCAAGCATCTGGGGCTGTGGCCCGTAATTATTTGTCTGGCCTGGCTTTTCATTTTAAATTACGGAATTGGCCGGATGTAACTAAAGCCTTTTTGGTGTCTCAGGTAAAAGGGTGGAGGAGGAGAGACAAGCCGGCAGTTTTTAGGAAACCTATTTCATTTATTTTGCTGGAAGAACTGATTAATGGTGCTGCCACGGCTTGTTATTCGGTATATGAGTCCACCTTGTTTTCAGCAGCATTTGCTCTTGCATTTTTTGGCGCGCTACGTGTTTCCGAAATGATTCCGAAGACGCTGCGTTCGGTTGGGGGTCTAAGGAGTGATGACATGATAGTATGCGGTGACGGGCTCCGTCTTAGGTTGCGAAGGTCAAAAACGGATTAACTTGGAAGAGGTACATGGTTTCCATTGTTTTCTCTGCCAAGCCCAGTATGTCCTAAGGCACTTGTCATGGAATTTTTGGCAATTAGGTTTAACGGGGTCCAATTTTTCGTTCATGAGGATGGTTCTCCCCTCTTGGAGGGTCAATTTTTGGTTATAATGCGTCAAATTTTAAATTCATTGGGTTTACCCTCTTTGGAGTTTGGGACACATTCATTTAGAATTGGGGCTGCCACTGAGGCGTCGTGTGCTGGAATGCAAGACACTGAGATTCAGCGGGTAGGAAGGTGGCAGTCAAAATGCTTTATGAGGCACATCAGACCTGACTTGGTTTTAAACCTTTGTGGTCTCCAGTGATGAATATATATATATATATATATATATATATATATATATATATATATATATAAAAAAAATAGGCACAGTGGAAAAGGGTGTATGTATCTAAGTTGGTATGACGTTAAGATGCTGTTTCAGATCTAATACATTATTCTTTGCAGATGTAAATCGTCCCAGCATATGGATCCTGGGACATTCTTTTGTTTATTGGGCTGAAAGGAGAGCCGAGTCTTCCCCTGGTGGTCGATGCTTGGGTTTCTTCAATACGGATGTTAACTGGAGAGGTTACAGGGGCCTTTTTTGGCCACAGGTCCTGCCAGAGGTCGTAAAGATTTCAAGAAACACCACGGTTCCGGTTCTATTGGTCATCCACGCGGGTGGCAACGATCTAATTTCTTTTCCACTAGCCGAGCTCCTGACCCTGATCCTGACATGGATAAATTGCCGTTTTTTTCCAGTAATTAAAATCGTTTGGTCAGAAGTCATTCCTCGGATTAAATGGTATGGTGCTAGGGATGTTGGAGCTATGGAACGGTCTAGGCGCACTCTTAATCAGAGAACATTGCGCTTTGTTTGTTTTAAAAATGGGATTGTAGTTCGTCATCAGCAGTTAGAGGGGGACAACGGGGTTTTTCTGCATCCGGATGGGGTTCATCTCAATGAGTATGGTCTGGATATATTTTTAGCAGGTTTAAGAGAGGGAATAGCTCAGGCGCTTTTGGCTTTGGGGGGGGTCGCAGCTCACTAATTTTCGCTGCTCCTTGGCGGAAGGGGTTTTAGTAAAGGTGTGGAGATATCCGAACCGGACGGCCAGTGGCGGAAAATGTCACAAAAACCCGAGTTTTGAGTGTGGCCTTTGTTGAGGCCTGTTTTAAGTTCTAAGCTGCGACCATATAAAATACCCATTGGAAAAGATGAGAGTTAATTTTCCTAGCCTCTCCTTTAAAAAAAGTGGTATTCAATAAAAAAGATGTTGGTTATAAAAATTTTTTGGTTGCGTTTTCTTTGTTAAAGGGGAATGGCGTTTTAGGGTCCTGGCAGTCACCACCTCTGCATTGTACACCACCTTTCCATTTTTGCTACACAATTTTAATTGCGAAAAGTGCTGCCAGTTTTAGGGCCATAGTTTCATTGTCAGGGATATTACATGAGGGTTCCCCTGCTGACAATTTTGCTATACCACCTCTGCATTGTACACCACCTACCCATTTTTGCTACGCAATTTTAATTGCAAAAAGTGCTGCCAGTTTTAGGGGCATGCCTTTATTGTCAGGGATATTACGTGAGGGTTCCCCTGCTGACAATTTTCCTATACCACCTCTGCATTGTACACCACCTGTCCACTTTTGCTATGCAATTTTAATTGCAAAAAGTGCTGCCAGTTTAAGGGCCATAGTTTCATTGTCTGGGATATTACGTGAGGGTTCCCCTGCTGACAATTTTACTATACCACCTCTGCATTGTACCCCACCTGTCCATTTTTGCTACTTAATTTTAATTTCAAAAAGTGCTTCCAGTTTTAGGGCCATAGTTTCATTGTCTGGGATATTACGTGAGGGTTCCCCTGCTGACAATTTTGCTATACCACCTCTGCATTGTACACCACCTGTCCATTTTTGCTACTTAATTTTAATTTCAAAAAGTGCTTCCAGTTTTAGGGCCATAGTTTCATTGTCTGGGATATTACGTGAGGGTTCCCCTGCTGACAATTTTGCTAATACCACCTCTGCATTGTACCCCACCTGTCCATGTTTGCTACGCAATTTTAACTGCAAAACGTGCTGCCAGTTTTAGGGCCTTAGTTTCATTGTCAGGGATATTACGTGAGGGTTCCCCTGCTGACAATTTTGCTATACCACCTCTGCATTCTACACCACCTGTCTACTTTTGCTACGCAATTTTAATTGCAAAAAGTGCTGACAGTTTTAGGGCCATAGATTTATTGTCAGGGATATTACGTGAGGGTTCCCCTGCTGACAATTTTGCTATAGCACCTCTGTCCATTTGTGCTACGCTATTTTAATTGCAAAAAGTGCTGCCAGTTTTAAGGCCATAGATTTATTGTCAGGGATATTACGTGAGGGTTCCCCTGCTGACAATTTTGCTATAGCACCTCTGTCCATTTGTGCTACGCTATTTTAATTGCAAAAAGTGCTGCCAGTTTTAAGGCCATAGATTTATTGTCAGGGATATTACCTGAGGGTTCCCCTGCTGACAATTTTGCTATACCACCTCTGCATTGTACCCCACCTGTCCATTTTTGCTACGCAATTTTAATTGCAAAAAGTGCTACCAGTTTTTGGGGCCATAGTTTCATTGTCAGGGATATTATGTTATGGTTCCCCTGCTGACAATTTTGCTATACCACCTCTGCATTGTATACCACCTGTCCATTTTTGCTACGCAATTTAATTGCGAAAAGTGCTGCCAGTTTTAGGGCCTTAGTTTCATTGTCAGGGATATTACGTGATTGTTCCCCTGCTGACAATTTTGATATAACATCTTTGCAATGTACACCACCTGTCCATTTTTACTACGCAATTTTTTGCGAAAAGTGCTGCCAGTTTTAGGGCCATAGTTTCATTGTCAGGGATATGACGTGAGGGTTCCCCTGCTGACAATTTTGCTATACCACCTCCGCATTCTAAACCACCTGTCCATTTTTGCTACTCAATTTTAATTGCAAAAAGTGCAGACAGTTTTAGGGCTATAGATTTATTGTCAGGGATATTACCTGAGGGTTCCCCTGCTGACAATTTTGCTATACCACCCCTGCATTGTACCCCACCTGTCCATTTTTGCTAGGCAATTTTAATTGCAAAAAGTGCTGCCAGTTTTAGGGCCATAGTTTCATTGTCTAGGATATTACGTGAGGGCAGGGCCGTATTTACCATTAGGCACCCGTGGTCCAGTGCCTGGGGTGGCGGGTTGCGGGGGGCGGCACCAAGGGCGAGAGTAAAAAAAAAACAAAAATTAAAAAAACATTTTTTTTTTAAAATTTCCCTCCCCAGACTCATTACCATAACCGGAGTCTATGCGGGGGGGTAGTTAGTTGGTCCCGTTTTTAATTTGTATTAGCGTCTTAAACGCTAATGCAAATCATCCTCCATGCCTGCTCCCTGCGAGAGGGCACTTCCGGGGTCACAAGCTGCAATCAGCTCCCTGGCCTGGCGCGCTCACTGATGACGTCATGGGCAGCGCGATGAGTCACCTCACCACTGCCGGCGTCTCTGCAGACTGAGTGCCGCTGAGGAGATGAGGAGAGAAGTCACCGGAGCCGGGAGGTAGGCGCTGTAGAGCCGAAGATAGCGGCGGCAGCCGGCGGGGTGTAATCTGCATGGGACAGGGGCAGCAGCCATAGGGGGCGCTCTATGGGAAAAAGAGGTGCATGGGGTATAATCTGTCTAGGGCAGGGGCAGCAGCCATAGGGATCACTCTATATAGGAAAGGGGGTGCATGGAGGGGGATCTCTATGGGGCAGGGGCAGCAGCCATAGGGGGCATACTGTATAGGAAAGGGGGTGCCTGGAGGGTGATCTCTATGGGGCAGGGGCAGCAGCCATAGGGATCACTCTATATAGGAAAGGGGGTGCATAGAGGGGGATCTCTATGGGGCAGGGGCAGCAGCCATAGGGGGCGCACTGTATAGGAAAGGGGGTGCATGGAGGGGGATCTCTATGGAGCAAGGGCAGCAGCCATAGGGGGCGCTCTATATAGTAAAGGGGGTGCATGGAGGGAGATCTCCATGGGGCAGGGGCAGCAGCCATAGGGGGCGCACTGTATAGGGAAGGGGGTGCATGGAGGGGGATCTCTATGGGGCAGGGGCAGCAGCCATAGGGGGCGCTCTATATAGGAAAGGGGGTGCATGGAGAATGGATCTCTATGGGGCAGGGGCAGCAGCCATAGGGGGCGCACTGTATAGGAAAGGGGGTGCATGGAGGGGGATCTCTATGGGGCAGGGGCAGCAGCCATAGGGGGAACGCTGTATAGGAAAGAGGGTGCATGGAGGGGGATCTCTATGGGGCAGGGGCAACAGCCATAGGGGGCGCTCTATATAGGAAAGGGGGTGCATGGAGGGGGATCTCTATGGGGCAAGGGGCAGCAGCCATAGGGTGCGCGCTGTATAGGAAAGGGGGTGCATGGAGGGGGATCTCTATGGGGCAGGGGCAGCAGCCATAGGGGGCGCTCTATATAGGAAAAGGGGTGCATGGAGGGGGATCTCTATGGGGCAGGGGGCAGCAGCCATAGGGGGCGCGCTGTATAGGAAAGGGGGTGCATGGAGGGGGATCTCTATGGGGCAGGGGGCAGCAGCCATAGGGGGCGCGCTGTATAGGAAAGGGGGTGCATGGAGGGGGATCTCTATGGGGCAGGGGGCAGTAGCAGAGGGAGCGCTCTGTATGATAAAGGGGGTGCATGTAGTTGGCTCTGTGTGGGCTCACAGCACGGGGTGTGATCTGTATGGGGCAGGGGGCAGCCTGCGGGGTGGAATCACTGTGGAAAAGGGGGCAGCATGGGGTGGGCTCAGTATGGAAAAGGGGGCAGCATGGGGTAGGCTCAGTATGTAAAAGGGGGCAGCGTGGGGTGGGCTCAGTATGGAGAAAGGGCAACATTGCTCAGTATGTAGAAGTCTAATGTGTGGGAGACAGTTCGAATAGGGGGCAGCATGTGGTCCAGACAGTTTGGCGATCATAGTTCATAAGTGAGGAGGGTGTAGTGGGTGTAACTCATGAGGTGAGACGGTGTGGTATATAAAGGGGGCAGTGTGGAAGGCATGTACCATAATATAGACAGTGTGGGGGTCATTTTTTTGTGCAGGGATTAAAGTGAGGGACAGTTATTTATTTTGGGGGCTTATTTAGGGAACAGCATGGTTGATTATTTTTATAATGACATGTTATTTTTAAGGGCACTGTGTCGTGATGTGCTGCAGAAGAGCAGAGAAGATGGAGGTCTGCAGAGACGAGCTGTGGATGTGAAGTCATCATGGCACCAGGACCTGTGAGGTACCGAGGTTTGAGGCTGGATAAATGCAGGTGATGGCTAAACACATTGCTAAATGCAGGTTTTAAGTGATCGCTGATCTATATCCAGCAGATGGTCAGTGGTTTAACAGCTGCTGAGCATGTGACTGCACTTTCATGTGCACAGTACGATTTTTACCATGATCGTCCTGTGCACATAGAATAGCATTGTTCTTGGCAGCATTTGTTCACAGGACAATGTGCGGCCAAAAAAGACATTTAAAGGCATCTGTCACCCCCCCAAATGCCAATTAAACTGTACAAACATTTTTTAGGGAACACAGCCCATATAAAAATCATGCCAGGTAGAAACAGTGTAACCTAACAAAAAAATCTTCTAATTTATTTATTTATTTTGCAGTGAGGGGGCATTGTGCACTTTTGGAGTGGCCTATGCCATAAACAAAAGTGAATCTTTTATCAAATGTTAAGTTGAGCTGTATACACCTGGTGTGATTTCTGTATGGGTTGTATATACCTGGTATGATTTCTGTGTGAGCTGTATACACCTGGTATGATTTCTGTATGGGCTGTATACACCTGGTATGATTTCTGTGTGAGCTGTATACACCTGGTATGATTTCTGTATGGGCTGTATACAACTGGTATGATTTCTGTGTGAGCTGTATACACCTGGTATGATTTCTGTATGGGCTGTATACACCTGGTATGATTTCTGTGTGAGCTGTATACACCTGGTATGATTTCTGTGTGAGCTGTATACACCTGGTATGATTTCTGTATGGGCTGTATACACCTGGTATGATTTCTGTATGGGCTGTATACACCTGGTATGATTTCTGTATGGGCTGTATACACCTGGTATGATTTCTGTATGGGCTGTATACACCTGGTATGATTTCTGTATGGGCTGTATACACCTGGTATGATTTCTGTATGGGCTGTATACACCTGGCATGATTTCTGTATGGGCTGTATACACCTGGTATGATTTCTGTATGGGCTGTATACACCTGGTATGATTTCTGTGTGAGCTGTATACACCTGGTATGATTTCTGTATGGGCTGTATACACCTGGTATGATTTCTGTGTGAGCTGTATACACCTGGTATGATTTCTGTGTGAGCTGTATATACCTGGTATGATTTCTGTGTGAGCTGCATACACCTGGTATGATTTCCGTATGGGCTGTATACACCTGGTGTGATTTCTGTATGAGCTATATACACATGGTATGATTTCTGTATGGGCTGTATACACCTGGTATGATTTCTGTATGGGTTGTATACACCTGGTATGATTTCTGTATGGGTTGTATACACCTGGTATGATTTCTGTATGGGCTGTATACACCTGGTATGATTTCTGTGTGAGCTGTATACACCTGTTATGATTTCTGTATGGGCTGTATACACCTGGTGTGATTTCCGTATAGGCTGTGTACACCTGGTGTGATTTCTGTATGAGCTATATACATATGGTATAATTTCTGTATGGGCTGTATACACCTGGTATGATTTCTGTATGGGTTGTATACACCTGGTATGATTTCTGTATGGGCTCTATACACCTGGTATGATTTCTGTGTGAGCTGTATACACCTGGTATGATTTCTGTATGGGTTTTATACACCTGGTATGATTTCTGTATGGGCTGTATACACCTGGTATGATTTCTGTATGGGCTGTATACACCTGGTATGATTTCTGTATGGGCTGTATACACCTGGTATGATTTCTGTATGGGCTGTATACAACTGGTAAGATTTCTGTGTGAGCTGTATACACCTGGTATGATTTCTGTGTGAGCTGTATACACCTGGTATGATTTCTGTATGAGCTGTATACACCTGGTATGATTTCTGTGTGAGCTGTATACACCTGGTATGATTTCTGTGTAAGCTGTATACACCTGGTATGATTTCTGTATGGGCTGTATACACCTGGTATGATTTCTGTATGGGCTGTATACACCTGGTATGATTTCTGTATGGGCTGTATACACCTGGTATGATTTCTGTATGGGCTGTATACACCTGGTATGATTTCTGTATGGGCTGTATACACCTGGTATGATTTCTGTATGGGCTGTATACACCTGGCATGATTTCTGTATGGGCTGTATACACCTGGCATGATTTCTGTATGGGCTGTATACACCTGGTATGATTTCTGTATGGGCTGTATACACCTGGTATGATTTCTGTATGGGCTGTATACACCTGGTATGATTTCTGTATGGGCTGTATACACCTGGTATGATTTCTGTGTGAGCTGTATACACCTGGTATGATTTCTGTGTGGGTTGTATACACCTGGTATGATTTCTGTATGGGCTGTATACACCTGGTATGATTTCTGTATGGGCTGTATACACCTGGTATGATTTCTGTATGGGCTGTATACACCTGGTATGATTTCTGTGTGAGCTGTATACACCTGGTATGATTTCTGTGTGAGCTGTATACACCTGGTATGATTTCTGTATGGGCTGTATACACCTGGTGTGATTTCTGCATGGGCTGTATACACCTGGTATGATTTCTGTATGGGCTGTATACACGTGGTATGATTTCTGTATGGGCTGTATACACCTGGTATGATTTCTGTGTGAGCTGTATACACCTGGTATGATTTCTGTATGGGCTGTATACACCTGGTATGATTTCTGTATGGGCTGTATACACCTGGTATGATTTCTGTATGGGCTGTATACACCTGGTATGATTTCTGTATGGGCTGTATACACCTGGTATGATTTCTGTGTGAGCTGTATACACCTGGTATGATTTCTGTATGGGTTGTATACACCTGGTATGATTTCTGTATGGGCTGTATACACCTGGTATGATTTCTGTATGGGCTGTATACACCTGGTATGATTTCTGTGTGAGCTGTATACACCTGGTATGATTTCTGTGTGAGCTGCATACACCTGGTATGATTTCCGTATGGGCTGTATACACCTGGTGTGATTTCTGTATGAGCTATATACACATGGTATGATTTCTGTATGGGCTGTATACACCTGGTATGATTTCTGTATGGGTTGTATACACCTGGTATGATTTCTGTATGGGCTCTATACACCTGGTATGATTTCTGTGTGAGCTGTATACACCTGGTATGATTTCTGTATGGGTTGTATACACCTGGTATGATTTCTGTATGGGCTGTATACACCTGGTATGATTTCTGTGTGAGCTGTATACACCTGTTATGATTTCTGTATGGGCTGTATACACCTGGTGTGATTTCCGTATAGGCTGTGTACACCTGGTGTGATTTCTGTATGAGCTATATACATATGGTATAATTTCTGTATGGGCTGTATACACCTGGTATGATTTCTGTATGGGTTGTATACACCTGGTATGATTTCTGTATGGGCTCTATACACCTGGTATGATTTCTGTGTGAGCTGTATACACCTGGTATGATTTCTGTGTGAGCTGTATACACCTGGTATGATTTCTGTATGGGTTTTATACACCTGGTATGATTTCTGTATGGGCTGTATACACCTGGTATGATTTCTGTGTGAGCTGTATACACCTGGTATGATTTCTGTATGGGCTGTATACACCTGGTGTGATTTCTGTATGGGCTGTATACACCTGGTATGATTTCTGTATGGGCTGTATACACGTGGTATGATTTCTGTATGGGCTGTATACACCTGGTATGATTTCTGTGTGAGCTGTATACACCTGGTATGATTTCTGTATGGGCTGTATACACCTGGTGTGATTTCCTTATAGGCTGTGTACACCTGGTGTGATTTCTGTATGAGCTATATACATATGGTATAATTTTGTATGGGCTGTATACACCTGGTATGATTTCTGTATGGGTTGTATACACCTGGTATGATTTCTGTATGGGCTCTATACACCTGGTATGATTTCTGTGTGAGCTGTATACACCTGGTATGATTTTTTGTATGGGTTGTATACACCTGGTATGATTTCTGTATGGGCTGTATACACCTGGTATGATTTCTGTGTGAGCTGTATACACCTGGTATGATTTCTGTATGGGCTGTATACACCTGGTGTGATTTCCGTATAGGCTGTGTACACCTGGTGTGATTTCTGTATGAGCTATATACACATGGTATGATTTCTGTATGAGCTGTACAGACCTGGTGTCATCTCTGTATGGGCTGTATACACCCGGTATGATTTCTGTATGGGCTGTATACACCTGGTATGATTTCTGTATAGGCTGTATACATCTGGTATGATTTCTGTATTCAGCTGTATACACCTCGTGTTATTTCTGTATGGGCTGTATACATCTGGTATGATATCTGTATACACCTCGTGTGATTTATGTATGGGCTGTATACACCTGGTGTGATTTCTATATGGGCTGTATACATCTGGTATGATTTCTGTATACACCTCGTGTGATTTCTGTATGGGCTGTATACACCTGGTGTGATTTCTGTATGGGCTGTATACATCTGGTATGATTTTTCTATGGGCGACGTTCCCTATTATGAATATTTGTGCGGGGTGATCAGCATTTTGTGGGTGACAGATATTTTGCTCTTGCATCAGGTGATTGACAGTTTGTTGAGGTAGACCGATAATCCGCAGCAGTGTAAACACACCTTAAAGAGCGACTTAATGTTTCAGAAATTATTTTATATGTTTTAGGCTACTTTCACACATCAGTTTTCTGCATTCAGGCACAATCCTTTTTTCCTCCTGATCCAACGGATCTGGCAACAAATGTAAAAACCGTATCCACCGGATCCGTTATGCCGGATGCGTAAAAAAACTGATCCGTTGGATCCGTTTTGGATCCGTTTTTGCATCCATTTTGTCCGTTTGTTTTTTTTTTGCTGGATCCGTTTTTTCAAAACATTTGAGCATGCTTAGTTTACAAAACGGATCCGGCGTCCATAGGCTTCCATTGTAAAACATGCCGTATCGCGCCGGATCCGGCGCAATGCGTTTTTTTTTTTGCCGGACAAAAAAACGTTACAAGATACGTTGCCTGCGGTCGCCGCTTTAATTCATTTTGCCGCATCCGGAAAAAAGCGGATGCAACGCAAAGCCATCAGGCACAATCCGGTAACAATGCAAATCTATGGGGATAAAACGGATGCGGTACCGGATCCGTTTTACCCGTTTTTTTCCGGATTGTGCCTGATGGAAAAAACATGTGTGAAAGTAGCCTTAGGGTAATTAATTTTGAACAGATCTGAGGGGAACCCGGTCCCGAGTCCCCCACAATTGCTCCAAAGACCTATTAGGAAAGTGCAGGACAGCAGACAGAGCAGCGCGGCTTCAGTAGAAAGTCAGAGTCCTGTCTCCTGAGCCATGCACTACACCTATGGGGGTCTCAGGACACATTACTGCACCAGTCTAAGAATTAATGGACCTTTTTGATGACCCTTCTTTTGAGAATCCTAGAGCATGGTGCATGCTGGGATACTCGAAAGAAGCGTTATCATGGGGCAGAGACTGCAGTCACTGCCACAGCCTCTGCCCCTCCCTGAAATGAAGCGTCATCAAGGGACAGGATAGGAAATTATTAATGCAAGTATATTAAAAAAATATATATATTTTGGCACTAAATAGATAGGGATTTAAAATGAAAATTACTTTGCCTTCGGACCAAACCTTTAAGTTACTCTTTAAATGTTTACTAGTGAAGCTACTAGCAACTAATCAGTACTGTGGTACCTAGTTTGATGATAGTTGGTAACAACAATTTCAATCATCTCCTTACCATTGTTAAGGTATACAAGTTTATATGATAGGGCCTAACCTGACATTGAAAGTGATCACTGTATAACGGTGATGTGTCATGTATTGACGGTTGTTCTCAGGCTGTATTTCTGTACTGACAATTGTTCTGGTGATGCAGTCATGGTACTGACAGTTGTTCTGCGGCTGTATTTCTGTACTGATGATTGTTCTGGTGATGTAGGCATGTACTGACTGTGGTTCTCGTGATGTATTTATGTACTGATGGTTGTTCTTGTGAAATTATGTACGAATGTAGGAGCGCAGCATGTAGCGTTTTTTGAGCGTCGGAATCCTTTTTTTTTTTCTACTGCGCATGCTCAGCTCTTGTGTTTAATAATAGAAATCAATATTTCTTTCTCTCTCTCGGCGGCCGAACGATCAGCTGATTGCCTGGTGGCTGGATTTTGAGATCGATCAGCTGGCTTTTGAGAACGATCATCTGATCGCTCGGCTACTGTGAACAATCAGGTGATCGCCCAGCGGCTGGCCGCCGGGTGATTCGCTGATCGCTCACAATAGCCAGCCGCTGGTAAAACAGTAAAAACAGTAAAAAAAAACAAAAAACAACGGATTGTTGTTTTGCAGCATCAGTCACATCAGTTGTGCCACTATCTGCAACGCATCCGTTGCATAAGTCACACAACTGATTGTGACGGATGCAAAACAACGCAAGTGTGAAAGCAGCCTTACCAGTAGGGAGCGTTACAACTTAAAGTGCCTAGGGCAGCATGAATGCCAAATACGGACCTATGTGAGGGCTCCATGCAGACAATTTTGATTTATCACATCTTCATTGTACACCACCTGTCCATTTTTGCTACTCAAATTTAATTGCAAAAAAGGCTGCCAGTTTTAGGGCCATAGTTTCACTGTCAGGGATATTACGTGAGGGTTCCCCTGCTGACAATTTTGCTATACCACCTCTACGTTGTACACCACCTGTCCATTTTTGCTACTCAATTTTAATTTCAAAAAGTGCTGCCAGTTTTAGGGCCATAGTTTCATTGTCTGGGATATTACGTGAGGGTTCCTCTGCTGACAATTTTGCTATACCACCTCTGCATTGTACACCACGTATCCATTTTTGCTACGCAATTTTAATTGCAAAAAGTGCTGCCAGTTTTAGGGCCATAGTTTCATTGTCAGGGATATTACGTGAGCGTTCCCCTGTTGACAATTTTGCTATACCACCTCAGCATTGTACACTACATGTCCATTTTTACTCTGCAATTTTAATTGAGAAAAGTGCTGCCAGTTTTAGGGCCATAGTTTCATTGTCAGGGATATTATGTGGCGCCTCTGAGGCTTCCGTCGCCACAGGAACATTGCACCCCATCCAGAGGTGTGATGTCCCATCCTGGGTAAGGAAAGGGGTGAACGCCAGTCCATAGGCAAATTTGCACTACACCATTGTTAGGTACACACAGGGACCAGGGACAGTGGCAGCAACCCTCCCATGCTGCATGCTGGGAGGGGCCGTAAGACCCATCCCTGCTCCCATAGGGTGGTAGCTTAGCAACTAGGGGTGGGAGGAGCCACCCGAGAGCAGAGTAGACAAGGAAAGTCAAGAGTAGGCAGTTAGAGAGATGAAGTTGGAGAGAAGAGAGAGAAGGAAGGAGTGTGAGGAGGTCTGCGGGAGGCACAGAGGAGAAGGAGAGACAGTAGGAAAGAGCTCTAGTCAGTCAGGAGCAAGAAGAAGAAAGCGACGCTTTCTGGTGAAGACCCTGGGACCCGGTAGGTCCAGGTGACACCAAGTAGAACAGAAGGGATTCCAGGGCCACAGACAGCTTTCAGGCTAGTAGCCTGTTCCACAGAAACATCGGTGGAGGTATCAGGCCGCATACAGGGGACGGTCCCTAGAAGCTGGAGGACATAAAGTCATATCCAAAGGCAAAAACCGCGGCCCAGGGTAGCTGCACGCGCCCAGGGCTACAGCCCACAGCAGAACCTCTAGAAAGGGGGTAAACTACCTGGAGGCTGGAGTGGAGGCCAAGCCAGGTCCATCCATAAAAGGCGAGGCTTAGAAGACGACCGAGAAAGTGACACAATAGAGGGGTGTACCGGCTTTTGCCCCCAGATGTACCCAGGATCGGCAGAGGTCCCTGACAGTGGGTCTCAGCAGTCCAGAGGCACCAGTGTGCACCTACCAGGAACTGTGAGTAAACACCTTGAAATTGCACCCTCTGGAGTTGCCTCAGTTATTCCGCCGGCACTACATCAACACTTACAAGAACCAAATGTTGCCCCGGGGTCCAGCTCCACCTGTGGGGAGCAGTACCACCATTGCTGCCGTTCCATCACCCCAAAGGCCCCATACAGCAGCGGCAGCTTAATAGCCGCAAACCACAGGTGGCGTCACGAATATAAACTTTAATCACCCCCAAGACACTGAAGCCATATTAATTGACCCCACCAGGGTACGGAGTCGGGCCCAGCCACCACTGATGACCCCCCGGACTAGTCTGGCCTGGCACCGGGTGTCCCATAGCCCTGGGGTGGGCGAGTCAACTTTGGCGTCACGAACAGGATAATGTGCCCGGGCCCCACCGGGTACTGTGCGCCTGAAAAGACTGTGTGTTTTACTGTTGAAAAACTGCCGCCGCCATTACCGCTTGCAAAGTGCGGGAAGAAGGGGGGTGTGCCAGAAGAAAGGGTGCGAAAAGAAACCCCGCTCCCTTGGTCTTGCAAGGAGAGCGGAACCCGCTATGCAGAGCGGAGGAGAGAGAAATGGCGCCTAGAAAAGCTGGCCGGCTGGCAGAACAAGTCTAAATGCCAGACCAGCAGGCCAAGAAGATGTACTGGATAGTGAGTGGAGCGGTGCCGGCTGTGATGGGCTGGGTGCCAGTCTGGCGCCAAGCGCTGGTGCAGCCCCCGGCCCCGCCTCCAAAAGGGGTAAGGGTGCAGCCGAGTGGCGTGGTCGAGCACCCGAGCAGTCCAGCAGTGAACGGTCCCCAGGCAAGCAGCATGGCAGAGAAGCTGCAGCCAGACGCCCCGGCGACCCAGAGGCTGGAACCTGGACTAGAGTTCCTGAGAGAGGAAGTCGAGCTCCTCACTCGGAGATTGAGCGCCCTGCAGGCTGAAGTGGGACGGCGGATGGAGGATGCAGAGCGGAGGGCGAGTGCCGAGCAGAACCAGGCGGCAGCAGAAGTCGTGGGCCACCGAGAACAGGCCGCGGTACTGGACCTGGGTAAGCCGCATGTTGCCCCTGCCTGCCTAAGCCCCTGGTGCTACGAGATGACCCCACTGAGCTCTCCTGCAGGCCTGCAGGAGACCCCCAACGATAGCTCCGCGGCCGGAGAGAGTGCAGCAGGTTCCGGAAGCGAGGACGCCCTGAGCACCGCGGGCCCAGTTAGCCTGGTGGGCCCCTTACCAAGCCCTCCTACCAACCTGTTAGATGCACGCTCACCCGGGGTGAACTGGGATGCCGCTCCGGTCCGCGACCTTGGACTGGTCCGTCCCCTGCGCCCTGCCGCGACCCCGCTTGCAACTGACGTTGCCTGTGCCCGCCAGATGGAGCAATTGCAGCGGGAACGGGAGCTCCGGGAGGAGAAGCGGAGGGCCGTGGAGGCGTCCAATCTGGCCTTCCATAGCAAAAATCCGGCAGGCCCGCAAAGGATCCCAGGGCCCAGTCAGAAGGGGCCAGGTCATTGATTTCAGACAGGAAGGCGGCTGGGGCTTTATCCGAGAGCCCGGCCTGGGCAAAGACGTGTTTGTTGCCCGCCGCGATATTGAAGAACACCTGACCAGAGGCCACCCAGGGCGCGACGTTAAGCCTGGCGACATGGTGGAATACACCAGGCTGATGGGGAGCCATGGCTGGTATGCCCTGAGTGTCCATATCTTGCGGGAGGAGGCAGCCCCAGAAGAGCCAGAGTGGCGCCGCACCATGCCAACGTGCAGTACCGCCTCCACCAGCAGCACCACACCAGCAAGCGGCCCTGTTCAACCCCGGGCCACAGCAACCTCCAGCAGGCTAGCCACCAACACCCAGGAGACCCAAACTATAATCTCCTCAGCCTACCTGTTGCCTGGAGCAATGCCGGAGTGGGATCCCCGTATCTACCCCCGCAAATAGAAAAAGTAAAGAAGAAGCTGAACTGTAAATAGACCCTGTCTGCCCCTCGTCATTTCTGAAGATTTTCCCTTTTGTGCTGCCCTTGTTCTTTTTGAAGAAGTCACCCATCCTGAATGTTCTGCCCCTTTGTTCTTTGCGAAGATGTCACCCCCTTGTTTGTGTACCGGGCCACTAGACTGGAATGTGGTCCCCTGTTTATTATGTGTAATGTGTTAACCAGGCCACTGGACTTAGTGGCTGGTTCGTCTTTTCATGCAACCCCCCTAAGTTAAAGTTACAAAGACGTTTTGGGCCACTGGAATATGTGTGGTCAGAAGATCCCTGCCTGTATATAGTTGCACCTGTTGTGCCCCCTACCAGAATTCTGGTGGGAAGGCACCAAAGAATTTTAGAGTTTTATAAGAATGTTTGCAACGTTAAAGAAAGTGTGCCTCCCATAAAGGGAAGAAAAGTTCGAAAGTTTTAAAGTTTCATGTGTACACAAAAATGTTTTCTTTTGCAATTTCTTTCCACAATTCTTGTTGTTTTTCAGCCCGAGGACGTGCTGGGATTCGCTGTGGGGGAGTGTGGCGCCCCTGAGGCTTCCGTCGCCACAGGAACATTGCACCCCATCCAGCGGTGTGATGTCCCATCCTGGGTAAGAAAAGGGGTGAACGTCGGTCCATAGGCAAATTTGCACTACACCATTGTTAGCTACACACAGGGACCAGGGAAAGTGGCAGCAACCCTCCCATGCTGCATGCTGGGAGGGGCCGTAAGACCCATCCCTGCTCCCATAGGGTGGTAGCTTAGCAACTGGGGGGTGGGAGGAGCCACCCGAGAGCAGAGTAGACAAGGAAGGTCAAGAGTAGGCAGTTAGAGAGATGAAGTTGGAGAGACGAGAGAAAAGGAAGGAGTGTGAGGAGGTCTGCGGGAGGCAGAGGAGAAGGAGAGACAGTAGGAAAGAGCTCTAGTCAGTCAGGAGCAAGAAGAAGAAAGCGACGCTTCCTGGTGAAGACCCTGGGACCCGGTAGGTCCAGGTGACACCAAGTAGAACAGAAGGGATTCCAGGGCCACAGACAGCTTTCAGGCTAGTAGCCTGTTCCACAGAAACATCGGTGGAGGTATCAGGCCGCATACAGGGGACGGTCCCTAGAAGCTGGAGGACATAAAGTCATATCCAAAGGCAAAAACCGCGGCCCAGGGTAGCTGCACGCGCCCAGGGCTACAGCCCACAGCAGAACCTCTAGAAAGGGGGTAAACTACCTGGAGGCTGGAGTGGAGGCCAAGCCAGGTCCATCCATAAAAGGCGAGGCTTAGAAGACGACCGAGAAAGTGACACAATAGAGGGGTGTACCGGCTTTTGCCCCCAGATCTACCCAGGATCGGTGGAGATCCCTGACAGTGGGTCTCAGCAGTCCAGAGGCACCAGTGTGCTCCTACCAGGAACTGTGAGTAAGCACCTTGAAATTGCACCCTCTGGAGTTGCCTCAGTTATTCCGCTCTCACTATATCAACACTTACAAGCACCAACTGTTGCCCCGGGGTCCAGCTCCACCTGTGGGGAGCAGTACCACCATTGCTGCCGTTCCATCACCCCAGAGGCCCCATACAGCAGCAGCGGCTTAATAGCCGCAAACCACATGTGGCGTTACGAATATAAACTTTAATCATCCCCAACACACCCCACCAGGATACGGAATCGGGCCCAGCCACCACTGACGACCCCCCCCGGACTAGTCCGGCCCGGCACCGGGTGTCCCATAGCCCTGGGGTGGGCAAGTCAATTATGTGAGGGTTCCCAGGCTGACAATTTTGGTATACCACCTCTGCATTGTACACCTCCTGTCCATTTTTGCTACGCAATTTTAATTGCAAAAAGTGCTGCCAGTTTTAGGGCCATAGTTTCATTGTCACGGATATTATGTGAGGGTTCCCCTGCTGACAATTTTTCTATACCACCTCTGCATTGTACACTACCTGTCCATTTTTGCTACGCAATTTTAATTGCAAAAAGTGCTACCAGTTTTAGGGCCATAGTTTCATTGTCAGGGATATTATGTAAGGGTTCCCCTGTTGACAATTTTACTATACCACCTCTGCATTGCACACCACCTGTCCATTTTTGCTACGCAATTTTAATTGCAAAAAGTGCTGCCAGTTTTAGGGCTATAGCTTCATTGTCAGGGATATTACGTGAGGGTTCCCCTGCTGATAATTTTGCTATACCACCTCTGAATTGTACCCCACCTGTCCATTTTTGCTACGCAATTTTAATTGCAAAAAGTGCTACCAGTTTTAGGGCCATAGTTTCATTGTCAGGGATATTATGTAAGGGTTCCCCTGTTGACAATTTTACTATACCACCTCTGAATTGTACCCCACCTGTCCATTTTTGCTACGCAATTTTAATTGCAAAAAGTGCTACCAGTTTTAGGGCCATAGTTTTATTGTCATGGATATTACGTGAGGGTTCCCCTACTGACAATTTTGCTATACCACCTCTGCATTGTACCCCACCTGTCCATTTTTGCTACGCAATTTTAATTGCAAAAAGTGCTGACAGTTTTGGGGCCATAGATTAATTGTCAGGGAATTTACCTGAGGGTTCCCCTACTGACAATTTTGCTATACCACCTCTGCATTGTACACCACCTGTCCATATTTGCTACACAATTTTAATTGCAAAAAGTGCTGCCAGTTTTAGGGCCATAATTTTATTGTCAGGGATATAACGTGAGGGTTTCCCTTTTGACAATTTTGCTATACCACCTCTGCATTGTACACCACCTGTCCATTTTTGCTACGCAATTCTAATTGCAAAAAGTGCTGCCAGTTTTAGGGCCATAGTTTCATTGTTTGGGATATAACGTGAGGGTTCCCCTGATGAAAATTTTGCTATACCACCTCTGCATTGTACCCCACCTGTCCATTTTTGCTACGCAATTTTAACTGCAAAAAGTGCTGCCAGTTTTAGGGCCTTAGTTTCATTGTCAGGGATACTAGGTGAGGGTTGCCCTGCTGACAATTTTGCTATACCACCTCTGCATTCTACACCACCTGTCTACTTTTGCTACGCAATTTTAATTGCAAAAAGTGCTGACAGTTTTAGGGCCATAGATTTATTGTCGAGGATATTACGTGAGGGTTCCCCTGCTGACAATTTTGCTATACCACCTCTGCATTGTACCCCACCTGTCCATTTTTGCTACGCAATTTTAATTGCAAAAAGTGCTGACAGTTTTAGGGCCATAGATTCATTGTCAGGGAATTTACCTGAGGGTTCCCCTGCTGACAATTTTGCTATACCACCTCTGCATTGTAAACCACCTGTACATTTTTGCTACGCAATTTTAATTTCAAAAAGTGCTGCCAGTTTTAGGGCCATAGTTTCAATGTCTGGGATATTACGTGAGGATTTCCCTTTTAATAATTTTGCTATACCACCTCCGCATTGTACCCCACCTGTCCATTTTTGCTACTCAATTTTAATTTCAAAAAGTGCTGCCAGTTTTAGGGCCATAGTTTCCTTGTCTGGGATATTACGTGAGGGGTTTTTCTGCTGACAATTTTGCTAATACCACCTCTGCATTGTACCCCACTTGTCCATTTTTGCTACGCAATTTTAACTGCAAAAAGTGCTGCCAGTTTTAGGCCTTAGTTTCATTGTCAGGGATACTAGGTGAGGGTTCCCCTGCTGACAATTTTGCTATACCACCTCTGCATTCTACACCACCTGTCTACTTTTGCTATGCAATTTTAATTGCAAAAAGTGCTGGCAGTTTTGGGCCATAGATTTATTGTCAGGGATATTACCTGAGGGTTCCCCTGCTGACAATTTTGCTATACCCCCTCTGCATTGTACCCCACCTGTCCATTTTTGCTACGCTATTTTAATTGCAAAAAGTGCTGCCAGTTTTAGGGCCATAGTTTCATTGTCAGGGATATTACGTGAGGGTTCCCATGTTGACAATTTTGCTATACCACCTCTGCATTGTAAACCATCTGTTCATTTTTGCTACTCTATTTTAATTTGAAAAAGTGCTGCCAGTTTTATGGCAATTGTTTCATTGTCTTGAATATTACGTGAGGGTTCCCCTGCTGACAATTTTGCTATTCCACCTCTGCATTGTACCCCATCTGTCCATTTTTAATATGCAATTTAAGTGCAAAAAGTGCTGCCAGTTTTGGGGCCATAGTTTCATTGTCAGAGATATTACATGAGTGTTCCCCTGCTGAAAATTTTGCTATACCACCTCTGTATTGTACACCACCTGTCCATTTTTGCTAGGCAATTTTAATTGCAAAAAGTGCTGCCAATTTTAGGGCCATAGTTTCATTGTCAGGGATCTTAGGTGGGGGTTCCCCTGCTGACAATTTTTCTATACCACCTCTGCATTGTATACCACCTAACCATTTTTACTACGCAATTTTAATTGCGAAAAATGCTGCACACACAGAATGTGGTGAGCCTTCCTCATAAAGATGGCTGCAGCCAAGGTGCAAGATGCTGATGTCACAGCCACTCAACCTCCACACTAGAGGGGAGGGGCGGCTGCTTAGCATAAGACCTGCACACTAATAAGGCTTGCACTGGGAGCCCATCATATGATGAGTGAAATGCACAGTGTCTGAACTGTAACCTATAAATGACGCCCATTTGTCTTGGCTCCTTTTTGGTGTTTTTTTGATATAGTTCTTTGTGGTTTTTCTAACTAATTCAGTGTAGGGACTCAAGTGTGAGAATCCTTGACGAACGGATTGCGAGCTTACATATTTTGGGCCAAAATATAAACTAATATCTCACTATTAGAGGTATGGCACATTTTATCCATTTGCAGGATGTGTGTGGACCTTTTGAATTCAGGTGGTTAAATGGTGAGCCTGTCATGTGTTATGTACTCATAGTGCTAACTAACCCGCCTGGACCTGGTGTTGTGCGTCATTTAAAGGCCTTAATTCAGACACTGTGCGTCTCGTGTATCCGTGCGAGATGCACCTATATAGTGCTGTTTAGCCCGCCTGACCTGGGTTTCTGGCGTCATTTATAGGTTACAGTTCAGACACTGTGCATTTCACTCATTATATGATGGGCTCCCAGTGCAAGCCTTATTAGTGTGCATGTCTTATGCTAAGCAGCCGCCCCTCCCCTCTAGTGTGGAGGTTGAGTGGCTGTGACATCAGCATCTTGCACCTTGGCTGCAGCCATCTTTATGAGTTAGGCTCACCACATTCTGTGTGTGCACATATCATTTGTTTTGGCTCCTTTTTGGTGTTTTTTTGATATAATTCTTTGTGGTTTTTCTAACTAATTCAGTGTAGGGACTCGCAAGTGTGAGAATCCTTGACGAACGGATTGCGAGCTTACATATTTTGGGCCAAAATATAAAATAATATAAACTAATCTCACTATTTGAGGTATGGCACATTTTATCGATTTTTGCAGGATGTGTGTGGACCTTTTGAATTCAGGTGGTTAACTGGTGAGCCTGTCATGTGTTATGTACTCATAGTGCTAACTATGGATATTACATGAGGGTTCCCCTGCTGACAATTTTGCTATACCACCTCTGCATTGTACACCACCTACCCATTTTTGCTACGAAATTTTAATTGCAAAAAGTGCTGCCAGTTTTACGGGCATACTTTCATTGTCAGAGATATTACGTGAGGGTTTCCCTACTGACAATTTTGCTATACCACCTCTGCATTGTAAACCACCTGTCCATTTTTGCTACGCAATTTTAATTGCAAAAAGTGCTGCTAGTTTTAGGGCCATAATTTCATTATCAGGGATATTACTTGAGGGTTTCCCTTTTGACAATTTTGCTATACCACCTCTGCATTGTACCCCACCTGCCCATTTTTTGCAACGCAATTTTAATTGCAAAAAGAGCTGCCAGTTTTAGGGCTATAGTTTCATTGTCAGAGATATTATGTGAGGGTTCCCCTGCTGACATTTTTGCTACACCACCTCTACATTCTACACCACCTTTCCATTTTGCTACGCAATTTATTTGCAAAACGTGCTGCCAGTTTTAGGGCCATAGTTTCATTGTCAGGGATATTACATGAGGGTTCCCCTGCTGACAATATTGCTATACCACCTCTGCATTGTACACCACCTACCCATTTTTGCTACGCAATTTTAATTGCAAAAAGTGCTGCCAGTTTTAGGTGCATGCTTTCATTGTCAGGGATGTTACGTGAGGGTTCCCCTGCTGACAATTTTCCTATACCACCTCTGCATTGTACTCCACCTGTCCACATTTGCTTCGCAATTTTAATTGCAAAAAGTGCTGCCAGTTTTAGGGCCATAGTTTCATTGTCAGGGATATTACATGAGGGTTCCCCTGCTTACAATTTTGCTATACCACCTCTGCATTGTACACCACCTGTCCATTTTTGCTACGCAATTTTAATTGCAAAAAGTGCTGCCAGTTTTACGGGCATACTTTCATTATCAGGGATATTACGTGAGGGTTCCCCTGCTGACAATTTTCCCATACCACCTCTGCATTGTACACCACCTGTCCACTTTTGTTACGCAATTTTAATTGCAAAAAGTGCTGCCAGTTTTAGGGCCATAGTTTCATTGTCAGGGATATTACGTGAGGGATCCCCTGCTGACAGTTTTGCTATACCACCTCTGCATTGTACACCACCTGTCCATTTTTGCTACGCAATTTTAATTGCAAAAAGTGCTGCCAGTTTTAGGGCCATAGTTTCATTGTCTGGGATATTACGTGAGGGTTCCCCTGCTGACAATTTTGCTATACCACCTCTGCATTGTACCCCACCTGTCCATTTTTGCTACGCAATTTTAATTGCAAAAAGTGCTGCCTGTTTTAGGGCCATAGTTTCATTGTCAGGGATATTACGTGAGCGTTCCCCTGCTGACAATTTTGCTACACCACCTCTGCATTCTACACCACCTGTCCAGTTTTGCTATGCAATTTTAATTGCAAAATGTGCTGCCAGTTTTAGGGCCATAGTTTCATTGTCTGGGATATTACGTGAGGGTTCCCCTGCTGACAATTTTACTATACCACCTCCACATTCTAAACCACCTGTCCATTTTTGCTATGCAATTTTAATTGCAAAAAGTGCTGCCAGTTTTAGGGCCTTAGCTTCATTGTCAGGGATATTACGTGAGGGTTCCCCTGCTGACAATTTTGCTTTATGACCTTTGCACTGTACACCACCTGTCTATTTTTGCTACGCAATTTTAATTGCAAAAAAGGCTGCCAGTTTTAGGGCGATAGTTTAATTGTCAAGGATATGACGTGAGGGTTCCCCTGCTGACAATTTTGCTATACCACCTCCGCATTCTACACCATCTGTTCAATTTTGCTACGCAATTTTAATTGCAAAAAGTGCAGCCAGTTTTAGGGCCACATATTCATTGTCAGAGATATTACCTGAGGGTTTCCCTGCTTACAATTTTGCTATACCACCTCCGCATTCTAAACCACCTGTCCATTTTTGCTATGCAAATGTAATTGCAAAAAGTGCTGACAGTTTTAGGGCCATAGATTTATTGTCAGGGATATTACGTGAGGGTTCCCCTGCTGACAATTTTGCTATACCACCTCTGCATTGTACACCACCTACCCATTTTTGCTACGAAATTTTAATTGCAAAAAGTGCTGCCAGTTTTACGGGCATACTTTCATTGTCAGAGATATTACGTGAGGGTTTCCCTACTGACAATTTTGCTATACCACCTCTGCATTGTAAACCACCTGTCCATTTTTGCTACGCAATTTTAATTGCAAAAAGTGCTGCTAGTTTTAGGGCCATAATTTCATTATCAGGGATATTACTTGAGGGTTTCCCTTTTGACAATTTTGCTATACCACCTCTGCATTGTACCCCACCTGCCCATTTTTTGCAACGCAATTTTAATTGCAAAAAGAGCTGCCAGTTTTAGGGCTATAGTTTCATTGTCAGAGATATTATGTGAGGGTTCCCCTGCTGACATTTTTGCTACACCACCTCTACATTCTACACCACCTTTCCATTTTGCTACGCAATTTATTTGCAAAACGTGCTGCCAGTTTTAGGGCCATAGTTTCATTGTCAGGGATATTACATGAGGGTTCCCCTGCTGACAATATTGCTATACCACCTCTGCATTGTACACCACCTACCCATTTTTGCTACGCAATTTTAATTGCAAAAAGTGCTGCCAGTTTTAGGTGCATGCTTTCATTGTCAGGGATGTTACGTGAGGGTTCCCCTGCTGACAATTTTCCTATACCACCTCTGCATTGTACTCCACCTGTCCACATTTGCTTCGCAATTTTAATTGCAAAAAGTGCTGCCAGTTTTAGGGCCATAGTTTCATTGTCAGGGATATTACATGAGGGTTCCCCTGCTTACAATTTTGCTATACCACCTCTGCATTGTACACCACCTGTCCATTTTTGCTACGCAATTTTAATTGCAAAAAGTGCTGCCAGTTTTACGGGCATACTTTCATTATCAGGGATATTACGTGAGGGTTCCCCTGCTGACAATTTTCCCATACCACCTCTGCATTGTACACCACCTGTCCACTTTTGTTACGCAATTTTAATTGCAAAAAGTGCTGCCAGTTTTAGGGCCATAGTTTCATTGTCAGGGATATTACGTGAGGGATCCCCTGCTGACAGTTTTGCTATACCACCTCTGCATTGTACACCACCTGTCCATTTTTGCTACGCAATTTTAATTGCAAAAAGTGCTGCCAGTTTTAGGGCCATAGTTTCATTGTCTGGGATATTACGTGAGGGTTCCCCTGCTGACAATTTTGCTATACCACCTCTGCATTGTACCCCACCTGTCCATTTTTGCTACGCAATTTTAATTGCAAAAAGTGCTGCCTGTTTTAGGGCCATAGTTTCATTGTCAGGGATATTACGTGAGCGTTCCCCTGCTGACAATTTTGCTACACCACCTCTGCATTCTACACCACCTGTCCAGTTTTGCTATGCAATTTTAATTGCAAAATGTGCTGCCAGTTTTAGGGCCATAGTTTCATTGTCTGGGATATTACGTGAGGGTTCCCCTGCTGACAATTTTACTATACCACCTCCACATTCTAAACCACCTGTCCATTTTTGCTATGCAATTTTAATTGCAAAAAGTGCTGCCAGTTTTAGGGCCTTAGCTTCATTGTCAGGGATATTACGTGAGGGTTCCCCTGCTGACAATTTTGCTTTATGACCTTTGCACTGTACACCACCTGTCTATTTTTGCTACGCAATTTTAATTGCAAAAAAGGCTGCCAGTTTTAGGGCGATAGTTTAATTGTCAAGGATATGACGTGAGGGTTCCCCTGCTGACAATTTTGCTATACCACCTCCGCATTCTACACCATCTGTTCAATTTTGCTACGCAATTTTAATTGCAAAAAGTGCAGCCAGTTTTAGGGCCACATATTCATTGTCAGAGATATTACCTGAGGGTTTCCCTGCTTACAATTTTGCTATACCACCTCCGCATTCTAAACCACCTGTCCATTTTTGCTATGCAAATGTAATTGCAAAAAGTGCTGACAGTTTTAGGGCCATAGATTTATTGTCAGGGATATTACGTGAGGGTTCCCCTGCTGACAATTTTGCTATACCACCTCTGCATTGTACCCCACCTGTCCATTTTTCCTATGCAATTTTAATTGCAAAAAGTGCTGCCAGTTTTAGGGCCATAGTTTCATTGTCAGGGATATTACGTGAGGGTTCCCCTACTGACAATTTTGCTATACCACCTCTGCATTGTACCCTACCTGTCTATTTTTGCAACGCAATTTTAATTTCAAAAAGTGCTGCCAGTTTTAGGGTCATAGTTTCATTGTCAGGGATATTACGTGAGGGTTGCCCTGCTGACAATTTTGCTATATCACCTGTGCATTGTACACCAGCTACCCATTTTTGCTACGCAATTTTAATTACAAAAAGTGCTGCCAGTTTTACGTGCATACTTTCATTGTTAGGGATGTTACGTGAGGGTTTCCCTACTGACAATTTTGCTATACCACCTCTGCATTGTACCCTACCTGTCCATTTTTGCTATGCAATTTTAATTGTAAAAAGTGCTGACAGTTTTAGGGCCATAGTTTCATTGTCGAGGATATTACGTGAGGGTTCCCCTGCTGACAATTTTGCTATACCACCTCCGCATTCTACACCACCTGTCCAATTTTGCTACGCAATTTTAATTGCAAAAAGTGCAGCCCGTTTTAGGGCCACGTATTCATTGTCAGGGATATTACCTAAGGTTTTCCCTGCTGACAATTTTGCTATACCACCTCTGCATTGTACACCACCTGTCCATTTTTGCTACGCAATTTTAATTGCAAAAAGTGCTGCCAGTTTTCGGGCCATAGTTTCATTGTCTGGGATATTACGTGAGGGTTCCCCTGCTGATAATTTTGCTACACCACCTCTGCATTCTACACCACCTGTCCAGTTTTGCTATGCAATTTTAATTGCAAAAAGTGCTGCCAGTTTTAGGGCCATAGTTTCATTGTCAGGGATATTACGTTGCATTGCACATTGGATTGTGAGGGCCTGCGAGTATCTATTACCTCCAATTTCGTGACACCACTGAGCCAGAGTACGGAATAGGTTGGCATTTGTCCCTACTATGGCAGGCACTGTTTCCCGGTCTTCATCAGTGTCTGGACAGACAATGTCCCACTCACTTCTGTCTGCAGCAGGTCTGTTCTCTCAGACTATTCCACACTGGAGCTTTTGGATTCAATGGCTTGCAGAGAGTAGTGGGTACAGCAGGCAAAATCCTTCTTCGGCGTGGTAAACCTGGAGGACAGCAGCTCCTACTAATAGTGTATCCTGTAGCTTCAGAACTCAGTCTCTCATCACATAGAGTGGCAGCTTCACCCCTGCAAGATTGCTGCACTTCCTTCCACCCCCCACCCCCGTCCTGTTTCCTCCTCAACCAGATTTGCAAGGCACCTTGGAAATTGTAGTATTCTCCAGTTCAACCAAAGAAGCAACAGCTGTAGAGGTGAATGTGGGTGGAACTCTATAGATCGCTCCCAAAGCAGATGCCACATAGACAAGGGATAAGCCCTCATTGTTTCTACAAGACTCTTACCAGTCTAGTGTTATAGTTCTTTTGACTAATGTAATTTCCTTGGCCAATGAAGGCCAAAGAAGGCCAGACACCCAGATAAATCAATTATGTTAACCTCCCATTGTATTACGATGTGTATTGCTAGATGTGATGTAACTGCTGTCTCTCCCTCGTCTCTGGATATTTTGTATACGGCTTGAAATCTAGCCACTAAGAGCCCAGTCTTATCCATCAATCGTGAAGACCCCAATGGTCTAAATGGAGAGTTCAGGGGTATAAGAAGGAGGACTGTCCATTGCCCGGGTAGACTCTTGCTACATGCTACCAATCTAGGACCTGCGGATCCGATTGGCAAACCATAACCAAACCTGGATTATAATACTGAGTAGTGTTCTGCCCACAGTTAAGGAGGTTGGGTGTTCAGTTGGGATGAGCCCTGGGCCATGCTGTCTTTCTAAAGGTGGCCGGGTCAGCGGACGAGAGCACCCACGGACCCCCGTGTCTCCACAATTGGTGGCAGCGGTGGGATACTATTCAGCCTGGTTTTATCCAGGGGAGCTGCAGAGGACTGGTGTTCGCGGACACCGTCCAGGGCTCAACAACCAGGGATGTACAGGAGCATACCCAGCAGGCCATAGGGGAGGCATTCAGGTTTCGGACGCTGCCATGTCCAACCCCACCAGCTCAGCCATGGGACAACGACCGGAGAGGAGTTACGACCGCAGCAGTAAGTGGATGCTACAGGATCTGTGCCAGATGTGAGAGATGGAATACAGGAACACTGACACTCGGTTGGACTTGGTCCGGAAATTGGTCCATTGGGAGACCCAGAATGATGCAGAGGATGATGAGGACACCACCGATGTGGTATCAGAGGATGTAAACCGTGTGTTTCATCCTAGATCCAGTGACAGTCTGAAACAAACCTAACCCAAGCAGACTGAGTAAGGAATTGTTGACTGCATTGGGGCCTGAAGCTTCAAGGGAAGAGAGGGCTGGTGTTCTGCAATTAGTGTTGGGAGTTACAATTTCCTTACCACCAGCACCTACCTCCAGGATAGACCACCACCAAGGAAGTAATCTTTGTTACAGGGACGTACCAGTGTTTAATGATTCCATAAGCACCAGGTGCCCACAGCTGAGTGGTCCAAATACCTGTGGACAAGCTTGCTAGTCCCGGCCCAGGAGGCTGTCCGATCACTTGGGCCTCAGGACTGCCTGGACTACGGAATTATCAAGGACACTTTGTTGGCCTTTTTTACCATAACCCCCGAGAGACATCGCACTAAGTTCCTGACTATGTCTCGCCAGGGTGTCTCGTACGTCGAATTTGGCAGTCAACTCCGACGACACTGTAACCGCTGGCTCTATGGTCGGGCTGCCCACTCCGCTGCTGCCCTCTGGGATGTGATGGTGCTCGAACAGCTGCTGGAGAAGATGGACCCAGAAATCCAAGAATGAGTAGATGACAGGAAGCCCGATACCCCAGAGCAAGCAGCGCGATTGGCTGACAAATTTACAGCCAACCGACCCAGCTGGAGGCCCGCAAGGCCCACTGATCCCAGGATCCTCAGTCATGGATCCAAACGACCTCAAGCCTCCCGTGCTGGACTAACTCATTACACCACAGAAGCCCCAACAAGACAAAGGTTTACAAACAGGGCCGGTGACTTGTCTAACCCACGGCGCTGTTATACGTGTGGGTGCCTTGGACACATTGCCAAAGAGTGTCTTCAAAGTCGGAGCTCCATACCCGGAGCCCGTCTACCAGTCCAACCAGTCAACATATGCCGAGATGAACCAACGAGACCTGAGGAATGCTACTCCTGAGAAACACCAATAGCTGAGGAAGTGGTTTACCCAGTCCACACCCTACGGCAAGCCGAACACCGCACACCAGCCAACCTCCATCGTCACATCCAGACGGTCAAGGTCGGTGATATACAGGCTCAGGGACTTCGAGACACTGGATCTTCCATCACACTGGTCAGCCCAGATATTGTTCCCACAGAACATCATTTACTTGGCCGCCAAGTGACCATCTCCCTTGCTGGGGGCCAGCGCTCGAACATCCCTCTGGCACGAGTGCAGTTGGACTGGGGAACTGACCAAGTTGAAGTGGGGTTTATGGACGGCCTCCCCATCCCTGTTATTTTGGGAAATGACCTAGGACAAGGACTATCCATCCAGTTTGTCACCTCCATCACCCGCAGCCAAGCCAATCACCATCCTGGTGCAGGTCTTTTTACAACCCTCCTCCTCAATCTTCAGCCTCCTCCTCAGAGCCAACAAATGTGAGTGCCTCAGACCCAACTGTGGCCATTGATTGGGGGGAGATAGATCATAAGGAATTCAGGGAAGCCCAACTGACAGACCCAACCCTAGAGCTTATCCATAGTGCAGCTGCCCAACCTGAGGGAGGAAATCAGGGGGAGGTATAGAGATGGGAAAAAGGCCTCTTATATTGGGAAAAGCCCGCATCCTGCCCAGAAACACCCTGGACCCGTGAACATCAACTTGTGTTACCCCAGCAATACCGACCCCAACTATTGCGTTTAGCTCATGATGTTCCTGCGGCTGGGCAGATGGGGACCAAAAAGACCCGGGCCCGCCTGTTGCGCAGTTTTTTCTGGCCAAAGGTCACTCAAGAAGTGCAAAGATACAGAGCCTTTTGCTCAGTGTGTCAACGTATGGGGGGAGCCCCATGTCGTGCCCCACTCCAACCCATGCCCTTGATAGGAGAACCGTTGCAGGGAGTTGCCATTGATGTAGTAGGCCCCTTAGCCATCCCCAGCCGCAGTGGAAAAAGATTCATCCTCACCCTGGTAGATTTTGCCACCCGCTACCCAGAAGCCGTTGCCTTATCCTCCATAGATGCAGAGCTCAAGCTCTACTGGACATCTTTAGCCGGTAGGGTTCCCACAGGAAGTATTGACTGACCCGGGGGGCACAGTTCCAGAGTGAACTGATTCAGACCCCGCGGAAGAAACATGGAGTCCGCCCCATGCACACCACCCCCTACCAACCTGAAACAAATGGTTTGTGTGAGCGCTTCAATGGAACGCTTAAGCAGCTCATTAGCCATTATGTAGAGTCCGAGGGGTAGGACTGGGAGAAAAACCTGCAGCAGCTCCTTTTTGCTTACCGGGAGGTCTCGCAGGACTCCACTGGGTTCTCCCCCTTCGAATTGCTGTACGGCTGAAAGGTACGAGGGCCCCTAGAGCTGGTACGAGAGAGTTGGGAGGGCATCTTCCCCACAGAAGAATTTCCCATTCTGGACTATGTTCAAAAATTTAGGGAAAGGATGAGGCACCTCATGGCGTTAGCCCACGGGAATTTAGAAGTGGCTCAGGAAAGGCAAAAACGATGTTACGACCGCACTGCCCGACTCCGAGAATTTGCCTGTGGACAGAAGGTCCTAGTACTAGTACCGGTACGGAAAAACAAGCTGCAAGCCATGTGGGTGGGTCCATTCACCATTACCAAGAAATGTGGCAATACTGGCTACACCGTGGCCCTGGATCGAGCAGGTGTTTGTGAGCATACCAACCACATCAACAGGTTAAAAGCTTATGAGGAACGAGAGGTCACCAATTTAGCAGTTTGTTGTCCAGAGTTAGATGACCTAGAATTGGACCAGATCCCAGACCTATTAGTGGACCCCAAAAGGGAAATGGGGGTAAAAGATGTATCACTGGGGTAACAGCTTTGTCCATCACAGAAGCGACAGATATCAGACATTCTCGGAACATATGAGTCCCTGTTCACAAGTGTGATACCAATGTGATATGACTGAAGAATGAATGTGATTAGAGAGGGATCATAATCAAAAGATAGGAGTGATCCCAGATATTATTTGATCTATCAATAATTCAGTATCAAAGAGAGATGTCCTCTGGATAACCAATTTCACTATGACCAAAGAACACATGTCAAACAGATCTTAAGCAAAACCACGATAATGAGGAAGTAACATTTACAGTTCCACAGTCAGGAAATTTGTGGTTATTTGACAACAGTTGCAAGGAAGCTGGCCTGTAAAATTCACGTCTCCTTGCAATATCTCCAGAAAACTGTGGTCGACCAGTTGTCAACTGGCTAAATGTGCAGGAAATGTGCAGGAAGCTGCTGGTGCCCACAACAGCTTGTGGTCAAGTTACATGAACATGACCCAGCTGTCATATGCTGGTCACCAATTAACCATTCACAATTGCAATACTGCATTTGCACACGACAAATTTTCCTATAAAAATACACCGGACTCGCTTAATCCCTTCACGACCGCGGGCAGTAAAATTACGTCCTATTTTAACGTGACTTAACGACCAGGGACGTAATTTTACTGCCTAAACTTCATTTGATTGCCGTGGCCATAGCAACGGCTTTCAAATGATGTCCCCTGCTGTTTCTTACAGCAGGGGACCTTTGCTTGACCCCAGGGGGGACGGCATCGCCACCCCCTATCGACGATCGATGTGATTGGCTGTTCAAATCTGAACCGCCAACCACATCGTTTGCACTAATTTCGGCAAAAATAATGCCCGAATTAGTGCGATACTGTGAGATCCAGCTATGAGATGCCGCAGCTGCTGCAGCATATCATAGGTGGACCTCAAACATGTCGCCCCCAGCCCCTGCAGCACTGATTGGAGCGATCGTGCTATGACGCGCAATCGCTCCAATCAGTGTGCAGTGGGGCGGTCTGATCTGCCGGTGGCCGCCCTCCCCAGGCCTGTGCTGGCCTGCGAGCCCTCCCCCAACATGTCTGCAACGTGCAGTGGCTGGTACTTGTGGCACCACGCCACCGCTGCTGCTGCCGCCGCCGCCGTAGCTGAGGTCACCGCTCCTGCTGCACGTGAGTACTGTGCCCACCTTGCAGGCCGTGCGCGCTCCCGTGGTGCCCCTGCACGCTCCCGTGTTAGCCCCTGCCCGTGCCCCCCTGCGATCTGCCCCCCCGACATCCCGATCTGCTCCCCCCCACCCCGACATCCCGATCTGCTCCCCCCCGCAATCTGACTGCCTCCCCCATTATCTCTATTCTGCTTCTGCAGCTCCCTCTCCGGTCTCCCCCTCTGCTCTCCCCCCCCTCTGCTCTCCCCCCTCTGCTCTCACCCCCCCTCTCCGTCCTCTTACCTGTCTTCACCGGCCCGATCACATCTGCCTCCATCGCTGGGTCCTTCCTGGGCATTCTGCTGATCTGCCTGCTGCTCCTGTAAAGCTGTCCATCTCTCTGCCATCTGTTCCTCTGCAGCTCTTCTGGTCAGTGATCCTCTGCGTACTGTGAGTATAACTTTTTTTTTTTTTTCTGTATCCCCTGTCCATTTTTACACCTCATCCTTCCGTCCGTCCCGCTGAGCGCTGATCAGGGATGCAGATAACGTATCTGCATCCCTGCTCAATTTTTGGCGGGACTTTTTTTTTTCCGTATCCCCGACGCTTTTTGTATGGCATCCGTCCGTGCGTCCCGCCAAGCGCTGATCAGGGATGCAGATAACGTATCTGCATCCCTGCTCAATTTTTGGCGGGACTTTTTTTTCCGTATCCCCGACGCTTTTTGTATCGCATCCGTCCATGCGTCCCGCCAAGCGCTGATCAGGGATGCACATAACGTATCTGCATCCATGGTCAATTTTTGGCGGGACTTTTTTTTCCGTATCCCCGACGCTTTTTGAATCGCATCCGTCCGTGCGTCCCGCCAAGCGCTGATCAGGGATGCAGATAACGGATCTGCATCCCTGCTCAATTTTTGGCGTGACTTTTTTCCTTATCCGCAACGCTTTTTGTATCCCATCCGTCCGTGCGTCCCGCCGAGCACTAATCAGGGATGCACATAACGGATCTGCATCCATGGTCAATTTTTGGCGTGACTTTTTTTTTACGTATCCCCGACGCTTTTTGTATCGCATCCGACCGTGCGTCCTGCAGCGGCCGATCAGTGCACTGCGTCTGTGCGTTTGAAAAGTCAAATGGCGCTCCTTCTCTTCTGAGCCCCACCATTTGCCCAAACAATTACTTTCCACCACATATGAGGTATCTGCGTACTCAGGAAAAATTGCACAATACGTTTTATTGTGCATTTTTTCCTGACAGCCTTGTGAAAAAAAAAGCTACCTAGTTGAAGCAACCGTTTTGTGGTAAAAAAAAAAAATTTCTTTTCACAGCTCAACGTTATAAACTTCTTTGAAGCCCCCAGGTGTTCAAAGTGCTCACCAAACATCTAGAAAAATTATTTGAGGGCTCTAGTTTCCAAAATGGGGTCACTTGTGGGCGAGCTCCACTGGTTAGGCACCATAGGGGGTCTCCAAACGTGACATGGCATCCGCTAATGATTCCAACCAATTTTGCTGACAAATGGCGCTCCTTCTCTTCTGAGCCCCGCCATGCGCCCAAACAATTACTTTCCACCACATATGAGGTATCTGCGTACTCAGGAGAAAATGCACAATACATTTTATGGTGCATTTTTTCCTGATAGCCTTGTGAAAAAAAAGCTACCTAGTTGAAGCAACTGTTTTGTGGTAAGAAAAACAATTTTTTCTTTTAACGGCTCAACGCTATAAACTTCTGTGAAGCCCCCAGGTGTTCAAAGTGCTCACCAAACATCTAGAAAAATTATTTGAGGGCTCTAGTTTCCAAAATGGGGTCACTTGTGGGGGAGCTCCATTGTTTAGGCACCTCAGGGGGTCTTCAAACCCGACATGGCGTCCGCTAATGAGTGCAGCTAATTTTGCACTCAAAAATTCAAATGGCGCTCCTTGCCTTCCGAGCACTGCCGTGTGTCCAAACATTTGATTTCCACCACATATGAGGTATCTGCGTACTCAGAAGAAAATGCACAATACATTTTATGGTGCATTTTTTCCTGTTACCCTTGTGAAAAAAAAGCTACCTAGTTGAAGCAACCGTTTTGTGGTAAAAAAAATGTTTTTTCTTTTCACGGCTCAATGTTATAAACTTCTGTGAAGCCCCCAGGTGTTCAAAGTGCTCACCAAACATCTAGAAAAATTATTTGAGGGCTCTAGTTTCCAAAATGGGGTCACTTGTGGGGGAGCTCCATTGTTTAAGCACCTCAGGGGGTCTTCAAACCCGACATGGCGTCCGCTAATGAGTGCAGCTAATTTTGCGTTCAAAAATTCAAATGGCGCTCCATCCCTTCCGAGCTCTGCCGTGCGCCCAAACAATTGATTTTTACCCCATATGGGGTATCAGCGTACTCAGGAGAACATGCACAATAAATTGTATTGTGCACTTTCTCTTTTCTCCCTTGTAAAAATGAAAATTTTATGGCTAAAGTAACATTTTTGTGTTAAAAAGTAAAATTTTCAATTTTTCCTTCCACATTGCTTTGGTTCCTGTGAAGCACCTAAAGGGTTAATAAACTTATTGGATGTGGTTTTGAGCAGTGTGAGGGGTGCAGTTTTTAGAATGGGGTCACTTTTGGGTATTTTCTGTCACCTTGGCCTCTCAAAGTCACTTCAAATGTGATGTGGTCCCTAAAAAAAATTATTTTGTAAATTTTTTTGGAAAAATGAGAAATTGCTGATGACCTTTGACCCGTTCTAACTTCCTAACGAAAAAAAAAATTGTTTCGAAAATTGCGCTGATGTAAAGTAGACAAGTGGGAAATGTTATTTAGTAACTATTTTGTGTGACATATCTCTCAGATTTATGGGCATAAATTTTCAAAGTTTGAAAATTGCGAAATTTTCAAAATTTTCGCAAAATTTCCTAAATTTTCACAAATAAACGCAAAAAATATCGGCCTAAATTTACCACTGACATGAAGTACAATATGTCACAAAAAAACAATCTCAGAATCGCCAGGATCCGTTGAAGCGTTCCAGAGTTATAACCTGTCAAAGTGACACTGGTCAGAATTGCAAAAAATGGCCCGGTCATTAGGGTGTTTTAGTGGCCGGGGGTGAAGTGGTTAATGTTAGGGAAACCTTCCAGGACATTGAAGTGTACGCACTGCTCCTGTGATGCAAGATTCAATTTTGTTTCCTACTCATTAAATCGAGTCCCTCCGAAGAGAAGGATTGCTACAACAAATGGTAATGTTGATGCATATTTCTGTTATTGTATAAGATTCTATGACTAAAAAATAGTTCTAATGCCTATGTACCATTGACTATTCATGTGCTATTAAAATAAATAGTATCTTGCTATAAAGAATTTTAGTATTCGTGCCTGATTAGGATATCAGTGAGCGCTTCGTAAGTACGGGCTTTCAGCCCCCTTTTTAGTAGAATTTAGCAAGACAACAAGTCAGCCTGGTAGAACCCCCCTGGTCAAGCATCATGTCAACACAGGGGCAGCCACTCCAATAAGACAACCCACCTACCGGGTGGCCCCTCCTGTATTGGCAATGATGAAGGCTGAGGTGGATGACATGTTAAATATGGGAGTCATAGTTCCCTCCCATAGCCCATGGGCTGTCAGTGTTCTGTTAGTGCCAAAAAAGGTCAAGAGTACTCGTTTCTGTGTCGACTATAGATGGCTCAATGAGGTCACGATTACAGATCCCTACCCCATGATGAACTACTAGATAGGTTAGGGGGATCTCGGTTTATATCTACCTTCGATTTGAGCAAGGGATACTGGCAGATCCCACTCACAAAAGAGGCTCAAGAGGAATCGGCCTTTATAACCCCTTTTGGCCTATTTGAGTTTACCAGCATGCCTTTTGGGATGAAGAACGCCCCAGCTATCTTCCAGAGGATGGTAGACCATTTACTGGAGAGATGTCAAGGGTATGCCCATCCTATTTGGATGACATCGCTATCTTCAGCGATACTTGGGAAGAGTATCTTCAGCACATGTCGCAGGTGCTGCAGAGGCCAAAATCCAGCTTGCTATCCGACCTGACAAATGCCAAATGGGGCTGGCCGAAGTGCTATACCTGGGACATCAGTTGGGAAGTGGGTGCATTCGTCCCGGACCTGCAAAAGTAGAAGCCATTACCCAGTGGCCACACCTGGTCAACCAAAAACAGGTCCGCGCGTTCCTAGGAACCGCAAACTATTATCGAAAGTTTATCCCCAATTACAGTACCGTAGCAAAACCGCTCACTGACCTCACAACCAAAAGATATGCCCGTAACCTTATCTGGACCCCAGAATGTGAAACTGCGTTCCTCCAGTTTAAAGATTGGCTGCCCCAGAGCCCAGTCCTGACTGCTCCTGACTTCCATCGCAGGTTCATCGTCCAAACAGATGCATCAGACACAGGACCAGGAGCTGTACTTAGCCGAGTGGGGGATAACGGTGAGGAACATCCAATAGCTTACCTCTCCCAGAAACTGTTGGACCGAGAAAGGGCTTATGCCACCATAGAAAAAGAATGCCTGGCCATAGTCTGGGCCCTGAAAAAATTGCAGCCCTATCTCTATGGCAATGAGTTCACAGTCCTCACTGACCACAATCCATTGAGTTGGCTAAATAGCACTGCCGGGGACAACGTTAAACACGTGCATGTTTGGTCCGTCTCCGTATGTACCGGAGACACGGACAAACATGCACCAATGTTAATCTATCATTAAGGTCACACGTGCGTTATTCCATAAGGTCCATGTGTCCGTGTCCATGATGCGTATGTGTTTCCGTTTTGCACGGAAGCATGTCCATTTTTTGCACGGAACACGCACACATGGACCCCATGAAAGTCAATGGGTATGTGCGCACAATGACGTGACACGGATGCATCTCTGCATGCTCCGTGTACGTTTTGTGCTTTTTTGTAGCGATGTCAGTCATTCTTTCTTTTTCTGTCTATATCGGTCAATCTCCCTCAGTCCATCGTTCGGTCTCTCTCTGTCTGTCTGTCTCTCTTTCTGTCTTGTCTGTCCCTATCTCTGTCTGTCGGTCAGTCTCCCCCCTCTCTCATACTTACCGATCCCCGATCACCAGCGCGGTGCTGCACGGCTGTTCACTAAACTCCGGCTGCTTTTACTATTTTGAAAAAGTCAGCCGCTCATTAAACAATCTCGTATTCCCTGTTTTCCCCACCCACCGGCGCCTATGATTGGATGCAGTGAGACACACCCCCATGCTGAGTGACAGCTGTCTCACTGCAGCTAATCACAGCCGCCGGTGGGCGGGTCTATACTGTGCAGTTAAAAAAATAAATAATTAAAAAAAATGACGTGTGGTTCCCCCCAATTTTGATACCAGCCAGGGTAAAGTCACACGGCTGAAGGCTGGTATTCTCAGGATGGGGAGCTCCACGTTATGGGGAGCCCCCCAGCCTAACAATATCAGCCAGCAGCCACCCAGAAATGCCGCATCCATTAGATGCGACAGTTCTGGGACTCTACCCGGCTCTTCCCGAATTGCTCTGGTGCGTTGGCAATCGGGGTAATAAAGAGTTAATGGCAGCCCATAGCTGCCACTAAGTCCAAGATTAATCATGTCAGGCGTCTATGAGATACCTTCCATGATTAATCTGAAAATTACAGTAAATAAACACATACACCAGAAAAAATCCTTTATTTGAAATAATAAACACTTAAAAAAAAACCTCGTTCACCAATTTATTATGCCCAAAATACCCATCCATGTCCGGCGTAATCCACGGAGGTCCCGTGTCGCTTCCTGCTCTGCTACATGAAGGTGACAGGAGCGGCAGAAGAACACCGCCGCTCCTGACAGCTCCACGCAGCAACTGAGGTGAGTATCGCGATCAGCGATGACGTCACTCAGGTAACTCGCGGCTACCGCTGGATCCTCCATCTGTGACAGCAAGTCGCCCGAGTGACAGCTATGAAGTCACAGGTGAGTTGCGGTCTCGGGGGGAGGATCCAGCTAGCCGCGGGTAACCTGAGTGACAGCAGCGCTAATTGCGCTGCTAACTTCAGTCACTCAGGGGATTAGCGGTGAGTTCTTCACGGGTGACCGCTAATCAGGACGCGACACAGACAAAGCCTCGGGATGACAATGAAGTCGGGTGAAGTTCACCCGAGTTCATTCTCAGCACGCGACTCTGTCTGCTGTCAGCCGACATGTAGCAACTACATTTTACATCACACACGGACATTTCACACGGACAACACACACACACGTCAGTTAAGTTCCACACGCACACACGGACATTCCACATGCACACACGGCTAGCATATGCAGTTCACACAGATGCCACACGGACCATAAAAACGGACACAAAAACGGGACATGGACCCAAAGACGGACGTAACACATGTGCGTGTTTTTTCACGGATGTGTTTCAGGCCTCAGGTGGAATCTGGCGTTACAATCCTACAATTTTTCCATCTCCCATAAACAGGGCAAGAACCAAGGAAACGCAGATGGGCTTTCCCGACAGGTGGAGAAGGATGATTGGAAGCCTATCCTGTCTGGCTAATATTAAGAAGGGGGAGGTGTTATGATCCGGAACCATGGAAGACCACCACAAATCATTGGCAAAAGGTGACAAGAGCATTGGCAACTAATCTGGCCGCCATCCCCTTACTAACCATCACAATTAGAAGTAGCTGAGGGGTGAACTAACATCCTGTGCACCGCGAACCCAGCTGGAGAACTAGCTATCCTAAAGGTAGTAAAGATTAATAACTCTCTGCCTCAGAAAATAGACAAGAATAGCTAGCCCCCCACATTCAAAGACTGCGGTGATATATGAAAAACACAATACACAGGTAGATGACAGGATTAGCAAAAGGTGAGGCCCCCGCTGACTAAAATAGGAAAGGACAGGAAAGGGACTGATGGTGGCCAGAGAAAAACCCTGCAAAATACCAACTTCCTGATAGTACAAAAAGGCGCTCAGATCGCACGATCTGAACTCCGTCCTATACCAGGTGCCCTTGTCATACCAATGAACAGAAAACAAGAATCATAACAAAGTCAACAAGCCACAAACACATGGACCCAAAGGAGCTATACTCTACACAGAACTGCAGGGAGTTCCCCAACAATCCACTGAGGGGGAAAATCCCTACAAGCAAATAAACTGAAACCAACCACAACAAATGACAAACCCAGATAAACAAAAGAACCAGACAATAAATAAAGAGCAAGCACTTATCTGGGGAAGATGTGGTGTAGAGCATGATTAAGCAGGCTGGAGATACAAAGAACAACTGACATCCGGCAACAGCCTGCAATCAGACCAGGATTTAAATAAGCAGAGAGTTAGCAAAGGAAACATCCACTGCACAACACACCAGGTCCAAGTCCAAACCATTCCTGGCCACCAGAAGGAGCCTCCCAGCAGCCAAAACATAACTAACATTCACAACAGTACCCCCCCTTGAGGAGGGGTCACCGAACCCTCACCCACGCCACCGGGTCGCTCGGGATGAGCATGGTGGAAGGCACGAACCAACCTGTCCGCATGAATGTCAGAAGCCACAACCCAAGAGTTATTCTCCTGCCCATAACCCTTCCATTTCACAAGGTACTGAAGCTGACGCCTACTGCGACGGGAATCCAGAATTTTTTCAACCTCATACTCCAGATCCCCTTGTACCAAAACAGGGTCAGGAGGCGCTGCTGCAGGAACTGCTGGCTCCACATGTTTCTTCAACAAGGACTTATGGAAGACATTGTGAATCTTAAATGATGCAGGCAGAGTCAAACGGAAAGATACAGGGTTAATAATCTCCGAAATCTTATAAGATCCAATAAATCTGGGCTTAAATTTAGGAGATGGAACTCTCATAGGAATATTTTTAGAGGACAACCACACCATGTCCCCTACTTGAAACCGGAGACCAACAGTCCGACACCGGTTGGCAAACTTTTTGGCAGTTTCTTGGGACTGAAACAATTTATCAACTACCTGCCCCCAAATCTGCTGCATTCTGTTGACCACCGAATCCACCCCCGGACAGTCAGATGCCTCAAGCTGCCCTGAGAGGAACCTAGGGTGATACCCAAAATTGGAGAAAAAGGGGGACACCAACGTGGTAGAGCTAGCTCTATTGTTAAGGGCAAATTCAGCCAAAGGCAAAAACAAAACCCAGTCATCCTGATCCGCAGAAACAAAACACCGTAAATAGGTCTCCAGGGTCTGGTTAGCCCTTTCAGGCTGACCGTTGGTCTGAGGATGAAACGCCGAGGAGAAAGACAGCTGAACACCCAATTTGGAGCAAAAAATCCTCCAAAACCTGGATACAAACTGCACCTCTCTGTCAAAAACAATGTTTTTGGGAATACCATGCAAACGAACAACATGTTGGAAAAACAAAGGCACCAACTGATGAAGACGGCAACTTAGATAGGGGAACCAAGTGGACCATCTTGGAGAATCTGTCACAGATCACCCAAATCACAGTCATTTTCTGAGAGATGGGAAGCTCTGAAATAAAATCCATAGAGATGTGCGTCCAAGGTTTCTTAGGTACAGGCAAAGGCAATAATAGCCCACTAGAACGTGAACAACAGGGCTTGGACCTAGAACAAACTCCACACGACTGCACAAAACGACGGACATCTCGGGACAGGGAAGGCCACCAAAAAGAGCGTCTCACAAGATCCCGAGTACCAAAAATGCCAGGATGACCCGCCAAAACAGGGCATTGAACCTCAGAGATAACTTGGTCTCTCCATTGGTCTGGGACAAACAGTTTCCCTGTAGGACATCTCTCAGGTTTATCCCCCTGAAATTCCGCCAGTGCCAACCGCAGATCAGGCGAAATAGCCGAGAAAACTACACCATCATTCAGGATAGTAGATGGTTCGACAACCTCCAAAGAGTCAGCGCAGAAACTCCTGGAAAGGGCATCAGCCTTAACATTCTTGGTGCCCAGCAAAAAAGAGACCACAAAATTAAACCGGGTAAAAAACAAAGCCCACCTGGCCTGCCGAGGATTCAACCTCTTGGCCGATTCCAGATAGATGAGATTCTTGTGGTCCGTAAGCACCACAACTTGAAGTAGCCGAGGGGTGAACTAACATTCTGTGCACCGCGAACCCAGCTGGAGAACTAGCTATCCTAAAGGTAGGAAAGATTAATAACTCTCTGCCTCAGAAAATAGACAAGAATAGCTAGCCCCCCACATTCAAAGACTACGGTGATATAGGAAAAACACAATACGCAGGTAGATGACAGGATTAGCAAAAGGTGAGGCCCCCGCTGACTAAAATAGGAAAGGACAGGAAAGGGACTGATGGTGGCCAGAGAAAAACCCTGCAAAATACCAACTTCCTGATAGTACAAAAAGGCCCTCAGATCGCACGATCTGAACTCCGTCCTATACCAGGTGCCCTTGTCATACCAATGAACAGAAAACAAGAATCATAACAAAGTCAACAAGCCACAAACACATGGACCCAAAGGAGCTATACTCCACACAGAACTGCAGGGAGTTCCCCAACAATCCACTGAGGGGAAAAATCCCTACAAGCAAATAAACTGAAACCAACCACAGCAAATGACAAACCCAGATAAACAAAAGAACCAGACAATAAATAAAGAGCAAGCACTTATCTGGGGAAGATGTGGTGTAGAGCAGGATTAAGCAGGCTGGAGATACAAAGAACAACTGACATCCGGCAACAGCCTGCAATCAGACCAGGATTTAAATAAGCAGAGAGTTAGCAAAGGAAACACCCATTGCACAACACACCTGGTCCAAGTCCAAACCATTCCTGGCCACCAGAGGGAGCCTCCCAGCAGCCAAAACATAACTAACATTCACAACAGGGAGGAATGTGACAACATGGACTCTGTCAGTGCCTAGCATGGGTTAAATTTCTTAAAATTCAGACACACATGAAGATAGTTTGTTTATAGACAAGGGATAAGCCCTCATTGTTTCTACAAGACTCTTAAGGCCACGTCTCACTAAGCGACATCGCTAGCGACATTGCTGCTGAGTCACGGTTTTTGTGATGCAACAGCGATCTTGCTAGCGATGTCGCTGTGTGTGACATCCAGCAACGACCTGGCCCCTGCTGTGAGGTCGCCGGTCGTTGCTGAATGTCCTGGACCATTTTTTGGTTGTAGCTCTCCCGCTGTGAAGCCCACATCGCTGTGTTCGACAGCGAGAGAGCAACGATCTGAATGTGCAGGGAGCAGGGAGCCTGCTTCTGCAGATGCTAGTAACCAATGTACACATCTGGTAACTAAGCAAAGCGCTTTGCTTGGTTACCCGATATTTACCTTGGTTACAAGCATTCGGAGCTTCTAGAAGCCGGCTCCCTGCTCCCTGCACACGTAGCCAAGGTACACATCGGGTAACTATAAGCAAAGCGCTTTGCTTAGTAACCCGATGTGTACTATGGTTACCAAGCACAGAGTTGTTACACGGGTCGCTGGTGGCTGGTGTCTGATCTCTGAGAAGATCTGCCTGATTGACAGCTCACCAGCGACCATGTAGCGACACTCCAGCGATCCCTGCCAGGTCAGATCGCTGGTGGGATCGCTGGAGCGTTGCTAAGTGTGACGGTACCTTTACCAGTCTAGTGTTACAGTTCTTGTTGATTAATGTAATTACCTTGGCTAATGAAGGCCAGACACCCAGATAAATTATGCGAACCTCCCATTGTATTACGATATGTATTGCTAGATGTGATGTAACTGCTGTCTCTCCCTCATCTCTGGATATTTTGTATACGGCTTGAAATCTAACCAATAAGAGCCCAGTCTTACCCACCAATCGTGAAGACCCCAAGCCATAACCGAACCTGGATTATAATACTATGTGGACTTCAGCATTGAATGCAAGGATTCGGCTGAGAGGACTACCTAAGGAATGAATCCAGCTTGGGACAATCCAGTCACCTGACTACAGGCTTTGCGGTCCTCAGACAGCTTCCTAAATCTGGCATTATTCCACTCTCGGTGGGTGCCCGCTGAAAGCGGGGTGTTGCTGGATTGGAGTAAGTAGCCCTGGAAGCTCTGAGACACAGACATTCTAAGAGAAATTGAAGTGAGAAACTGTTGCCAGTTACATTTTGTGGTGCTGCTGGTTATGTGCTATGTGCTGTTAATTGTTTGGGGATCCAATAAAGTCTTAATATTGTGATTCCCTCATCCTGTGTTGTATGAATAGTGTTCCGCCCACTTTTAAGGAGGTCGGGCGTTCAGTTGGGATGAGCCCTGGGCCATGCTGTCTCCACACCTTGTTTGATCACTGATAACTGATGACTAATCACTGACAACTGACACCTGATCACTGACAACTGATCACTGACAACTGATAACTGATCACTGACAACTCACAACTGATCACTGACAACTGACACCTGATCACTGACAACTGATCACTGACAACTGATAGCTGATCACTGACAACTGACACCTGATCAATGACAACTGATAATTGAAAACTGATCACTGACAACTGACATCTGATCACTGACAACTGATCAATGACATCTGATAACTGATCACTGACAACTGAAACCTGACCACTGACAACTGATCACTGACAACTGATCACTGATAACTAATCACTGACAACTGATCACTGACAACTGATCACTGACATCTGATCACTGACATCTGATAACTGATCACTGACATCTGATAACTGATCACTGACAACTGATCAATGACAACTGACACCTGATCACTGATCACTGACACCTGATCACTGACAACTGACCACTGATCACTGACTTCTGATACCTGACATTGTTTTTTTATGATATATTACTAGCTAAATATGAAATCCAATAAATAATGAATCTATTGCTTAAAGGGGTGGTTCACCCATATTTTTTATTGTCTAGATCGATATTATATTGAGAAACAATACCTTGTGTTGTCAATAGTGCCTGTGAGAGGCGCTATTGCAGACTGCTGTTCCCCGTCCAGTGACGTACCCGTCAAATGCTGCCACGTCACATCCATGCAGCCGGCTACAGTCTTCCAGACTCTGAGCTGTGAGTGGTGTTTCACTGCTGTCACAGCCCATTTGCTCCCCCCTCCTCCTCCCTCCTAGCACGGCGCATCTCCTGCTCCCCCCCTCCCTCCTCCCTCCTCCCTCCTAGCACAGCACGGCGCGTCTCCTGCTCTCCCCTCCCTCCTCCCTCCTCGCAGAACGCTGCAAGCAAGAGACGTGCTGTGAGGGAGGAGGGAGGAGGAGCAGGGAGCAGATGGGCTTAGAATGTAGCCGGCTGCACGGATGTGACGAGGCAGCATTGGACGGGTACGTCGCTGGACGGGGAGCAGCGGTCTGCAATAGCGCCTCTCACAGGCACTATTGACAATACAAGGTATAATATCGATCTAGACAATAAAAAATATGGGTGAACCACCCCTTTAATGGTAAGGTATCTGTGTCACACATAGCATTTTACTTTCAAATAAAAAAAAAAATACACCCATCCACTATGGGGACTAGAACCCAGAGCTCTGGCCTTTCCACTGACCTCCACCAGCCATATTCAAATGATGTTTGAGTCTGATCAATGAGTGGTGTTGTGTGAGAAAGTCACATCTCACGTCTCAGAAATCAGACAAACTGACACCTGATCACTGACAACTGATCACTGACACCTGATAACTGATCATTGACAACTGACACCTGACCACTGATAACTGATCACTGACAACTGATCACTAACAACTGATCACTGACATCTGATCACTGACAACTGATCACTGACAACTGATCACTGACAACTGATCACTGACACCTGATCACTGACAACTGATAACTAACAACTAATCACTGACACCTGATCACTAACAGCTGACAACTGATCGCTGATAACTGATAACTGACACCTGATCACTGACAACTGATCACTGACAACTGATCACTGACAACTGATCACTGACAACTGATCACTGACATCTGATAACTGATCACTGATAACTAACAACTAATCACTGACACCTGATCATTAACAGCTGACAACTGATCGCTGATAACTGACACCTGATCACTGACAACTGATCACTGACATCTGATAACTGATCACTGACACCTGATCACTGACCACTGATCACTGACAACTGACCACTGATCACTGACTTCTGATACCTGACATTGTTTTCTTATGATATATTACTACCGAAATATGAAATCCAATAAATAATGAACCTATAGCTTAATGGTAAGGCATCTGTGTCACAAATAGCATTATACTTTCAAATAAAAAAAAATATATATACCCATCCACTATGGGGACTAGAATCTAGAGCTCTGGCCTTTCCACTGACCTCCTCCAGCCATATTCAAATAATGTTTGAGTCTGATCAGTGAGTGGTGTTGTGTGAGAAAGTCACATCTCATGTCTTAGAAATCAGACATCAGAATGAGAATCAGGACTAGAGCAGAATATTTGCTTTTTTAATCTCATAAGGCAAGAAAGACAGCTATCTACCATGTCTCCAGTGTATGGCTGAGTAGTAAAGTTGCTGGTGTTTGGTACAAGGGTTTGATCCTAGGAGTGGAAAAATGAAATTTAAGTTTTTTTAAATTCTGATGCTCACACACAAACTGCATGTGACGTGTGACATTTGACATGTGAAGAAGTCAGAAGTCCCTTCTTAGGCATCAGAATAACATATAGACGCTGAGTGTTTGTATGTGTACCCCATAACTAAGGGAAATCACCATCTAGTATCACTTTATCCTGTGGAGCAGTGGTTAAGCGCAAATATTCAAAGGCTCCAAATCTTGCTCTCTTGGTTCTAATTCTAGATGCAGAAGATTTTTATTTTTTATTTTTTATTTTTAAAATTATGCTGGCTGGCACACAAAGTCCAGAAATGTTTTACGTTTAATATCTGACATTCTGATTGTCATTCTGCCATGTTAAGGAACAGTTCCAGACATGCTGTACATCACATAGGCAAAGGAAATTGTGTGGGAGACAATAATTTACTACATATCTAGTTCCAGTGACTGTACCTCCACATAATTTCTTAAGAAAGGGTCTTAATGATCAAACTACTTTATTGTAAATTTTTGTTTGTGCCCACTCAAGAACTGGCTGCAAACTCATGGCCACTAGGGGGCTTCCTAGTGTACTGCCTGCTAGCCATGGTCCTAGGGCAACAAAATCAGGAAGTCTGGGCGTGTCATATTCTAGCTGGTACTGATCACTGATCACTGACAACTGATCACTGACAACTAACACCTGATCACTGACAACTGATCACTGATAACTGATCACTGACACCTGGCCATTGACAACTGACCACTGACAATTGATCCATGACTTCTGATACCTCACATTGTTTACTTATGATATATTACTACCTAAATATGAAATCCAATAAGTAATGAACCTATAGCTTAATGGTAAGGCATCTGTGTCACACATAGTATTATACTTTCAAATTAAAAAATACACCCATCCACTATGGGATTAGAACCCAGAGCTCTGGCCTCTCCCACTGACCTCCTTCAACCATATTCAAATGATGTTTGAGTCTGATCAGTGAGTGGTAATGAGTGATAAAGTCACATCTGATGCCTCAGACATCAGACATCAGAATGAGAATCAGGACTAGAGCAGAATATTTGCTTGGTTAATCTCATAAGGCAAGAAAGACAGCCACCCACCATGTCTCCAGTGTATGGCTGAGTGGTAAAGTTGCTACCTCTGGAGTTTGGTGCGTAAGTTTGACCCCGGAGTAGAAAGGTTAAATTTAACTTTTTTAAATTCTGCTGTTCACACAGAAACTGCAGTGATGTGTGATGTGTGATGTGTGATGAAGTCACATTTCACACATCAGAATGACTTATAGATAGGGATGAGCGAGTATACTCATTACTACTCGGTACTCGCAGAGTAGTACGGTATTCGGGCTACTCGTTACACCGTGAGTATCCTTGTAATTACTTGTTAGGAGTAGCAAGTCAATGGGAACTGTGAGTAATTGTCTCCTGGACCCTACAAAGCGGTCTGGGGGTTGAGTACAAGGCTGAAATGGATGCATGATTGTTTAAAACCTGGGCGGTAAAAAGACACCGGCTTTTTTAAGCAATCAGCTGATGCATACTCCCCGCCTGGGTCCTTCGCTCCCTGGTGCTGGGCTCTCCTCCCGTTCCAAGCTTAGGATCGGGCGTGGAGGAAGGGGGGAGCAAAGTACCGCGCAACGGGAAGGGAAGCACCAGGCGGGGGAGCGAGGCAGTGAGGAAGGAGGCATCAGATGGGAAAGCCGTCTGCGAAGTCTCTCTCTCTCTCTGTCTGTCGGTCGGTCTCTCTCTCTGTCAGTCTCTCTCTCTCTCTGTCTGTCTGTCCGTCGCTCTCTCCCTCTCACCCCCTCTCTCATACTCATCAATCACGGGCACGGCACTGCGCGGCTGTCACACTGCTCTGGCGGCTTCCCCTGCTTTTGAAAATGCCGGCTGCTCATTGTTCCATCTCGTATTCGCTGCTTCCCCCGCCCACCGATGCCTATGATTGATTGCAGTCAGACGCACCCCCACGCTGACTGACAGCTGTCTCACTGCAACCAATCACAGCTGCCGGTGGGCGGGTCTATATCATGCAGTATAAAAAATAAATAATTAAAAAAAAGGCGTGCGGTCCCCCCAATTTTGATAGTCAGCCAAGATAAAACAGACAGCTGGGGGTTGGTATCCTCCCCCGGGGGGGCACCTAGTTATTTCCCCCTCAGGGTAAGAATAGCAACTGGCAGCCGCCCCAGATTTGGCGCATCCATTAGATGCGCCATATCTGGCACTTACTCAGCTCATACAGCTGCCCTGGTGCATTGGCAAACTGGGTAATAAGGGGTTAATGTCACCTGAATGTTACCAGGTGACATTAAGCCCTGAATTAATAAAGTTCAGCTTAGCTTGAAACCAGACTTTATTAATTCACTTGTAGTAAAGTAAAATAACACACACTCAAAACACCTTAATTGAAAATGAAACACAAACAAGAAACTTTTATTGTAAATAAAATCAGACAAACCCTCATTTACCATTTTATTAAATCCCGAAAATCCCTCTGAAGTAGTCCAATACGAGGTCCCACGTAGTCATCAGCTGAGCTCCATGTTAGTGACGGTAGTGAGGGTTAATCCTCTCTCTACCACCGAACCAACAGAATGACTGGGTTACTAGAGTTCATGCGGCAGGGATTAGGCAGGTCTGACAGTGCCATCATGACGTCATCGCTGCCCGACTCAGTTTAGCGTTGGAAGGGAGACGCCGAGCCACAGAATGACAGCTCTGACATCATCGTTCCGATAACAGCGAGCTTCAGAGCTGTAATTCTGTGCTGGTTCTCGCTCTGAGCGGCAGCGTCATGTCACCGCTCAGTATGAGGACTGAATACAGCAGAGCCGGCGTTGGACCTCGGTTGTGGATTTGTGACTGAGTTGGGTATGTTTGGGGTTAATAAATGGGTTAAAGATGGTGTCTGTGTGTTTATTTTAAAATTAAGGATTTCTCTGATTGGTTGCAGTGAGACAGCTGTCACTCAGCATGGGGGAGCGTCTGACTGCAACCAATCATATGCGTTGGTGGGCGGGGGAAGCAGTGAATATGAGATGGAATAATGAGCGGCCGGCATTTTCAAAAGCAGGACAAGCCACCGGAGCAGTGTGACAGCCGTGCAGCGCCGTGCCCGTGATCGATGAGTACGAGAGAGGGGGTGAGAGGGAGAGACCAACCGACAGACCGACAGAGAGAGAGAAAGAGAGACCAACAGACAGACAGAGAGAGAAAGACCAACAGACAGAGAGAGAGAGACAGAGAGAGACTTCACCGACGGCTTTCCCGTCCAATGCTTCCCTCCTCACTGCCTTGCTCCCCCAACTGGTACTTCCCTACCCGCTGCCCATTACCTTGCTCCCCCGCCCGATCCTAAGTTAGGACTGGGCGGGGAGCGCATCACCAGGAACGAAGGACCTGGGCGGGGTGCGTGCATCATCTGATTGCTTAAAAATCCTGGAGGCTTTTTACCGCCTGGCTTTTAAACAATCATGCATCCATTTCAGCCTTTTACTCAGCCCCCAGACCGCTTTGTAGGGTCCAGCAGACAATTCCTCACATTTCCCATTGACTTCCTTTGGACTCGCTACTCCTAACGAGTAATTACAAGAATACACGAGGACTAACGAGTAGCCCAAATACCGTACTACTCTGCGAGTACCGAGTAGTAACGAGTATACTCGCTCATCCCTATCTAAAGGCTGGTTTCAAATGTCCATGTTTATCAGGTACCAGTCACACGCATGGTTATGGTCAATCTTATGTCATACGTGTGTCTTACGTGTGTCACACATGTGGCACACGTGTGACATCCGTGTTTGCATATGTGTGACAGGTACCGGAGAAAACATGCGTCTGTGAAATAAAAAGATCCATATTTCCATATTTACCTGCTGTCTCCGGCTCTGCTGCCTTCCGCTCCTGACCGCCGCTCATTATATTCATCGATTATTCACCGCACTCAGGACCATGAAGCCAGAACATCGTGGGGACAGCGCTGGATACAGCACAGCCGAGGACAGCATCGCGGGAACAGGTGAGTATCCTGCAAGCACAGTGACATCCAGGAGGTCATTTGAGTTCCCAATGAACTCTGATGACATACTGATGACCCCCGCGACACTCGCGACACAGCTTCACGGGTTCATCAGACTTCATTAGGAACTGTGATGAGTCCCCAATGCTATCCCCGCAGTGTTCCGGCTTCTCACTACATACACACACACACACACACACACACACTGCTGTATACTCACCCAGCGATGCGGGCAGGGCCAGCCTTAGGCTGAATGATGCCCTGTGCAAAGTTGCCCTTTGGTGCCCCCACCCTATTGTTTGTTCATTCAGATTACATGAGTGGGCATGTTTGTACATACATTTTAGACCATTAACATATGTGTCCAAAAAAACACATAAGAGTAATAAGTGTCCAACACAATTTTATTTAACACATACAATAACAAAATATTAAAAAAGTAGTGTTGTAGCTGTTCTGTTTCAAAAGTCAGCTTATGGGATCACCAGTGAGGTCCTCTGAATTAGGCCTCTTCAGGCCTAATCAAGATCGAGCGCTTGGAGAAAAGACCTGCATTCATGTGAGCATGATCAGTTTTCTGTTTATTCAGCCAAGGTACAGTTTATTTATACCATTTACAGATCAATGTGATATTGCAAAAAAGGCTTCTAGCTGGAATTTACAAGTTGATCATTGGACCTTTAAGTTTTAGAAAAACAAAAATGTAGAGTCATGCATATGAGATAAAAAGAACATTTAGCAGACAATAATAATCCTTGAGCTTGTTTCTTATTCCGAAGGCTCCATAATAACTATGAACTAACACCAGATATACTAATGGAACAATAAAATATTTAAAATCAAGAAATAGAGAAACTATTAACCCTTCTATATCAATTTCCCCCTTTTGTAAATGGTATAACCTTCACTACAGGGTCAGTAGGCGTCCAAACAGGTGCTGCTGGATCATGGGCCTAGTAACCATGAGGGGTCTTACTACCACTTCACCCATTCACGCTCAGTGTGGACACCTACTCCCCGTCAGCAGAGGCTATTTGGGGTCCGTAGTAAACTACAGAGGGTTCAATACTGGGACTCTTAGCACATACATTATTCAGTAGTTTAGGTAATGCATATATCAATGCTTTTACAGCTATATAAAGCAAAAGACAGAACAACAATATTTGCATAGTTTGTATAATGCCAGAAACCCAACCTGCTAGGTTAATCCTTAATCCAATTGGCTGGATTCATAAAAGAAAATGTATTTCCCCACCAGGAGTCCTTGTTGGCATTGTGCTCTTTTAACCATTTATCCCTAAGTTCACTTGTTTTCTGTATATCTGCTCTAACCTGGAGGTTGCCTGCATGGTCAATGTAATGGCAACAGGTACGACCAATTATTTGACACATTCCGCCGTCTTTTGCTGTCACAAAGTCTAGCACTATAGTATGCTGGTTAGTGACTACAATTAATTGTTTTTGTATAGCATTGGTAGCATTAAGAATCTCAAGAATCCGAAAAATTTGATCATCCAGGTAGTCAGTGGACTCTACTAACTTGTCCCACATTTGTATTAAGAAAGGGTATATGAAAATAGCACTAAATACCTTATTTGCTTTTCCCAATTCTACTACATGAGGCCTACCATTTGGCCGGGGTGTATTATCTGCTGCTCGTTTATACAAGGTATGAATTGGGACAGCTGCTAGATCTACTTTACTATGAGGAACTATGAAAGTGGCTGGTGTTAGTCTGGCAAGTGTGCAAACCCTCTCATGTCAGGGCTCACCCACTTGTGAGCACGATTCCCACAAACCACAAACACTCCCTCTGGAAAAATAGAAAAGTGAGTTTGACTTTGTACACAATAAAGCAGATTCAGAAGCCCCTTCATGACTTTATGAGCACACCACGTATTGTTCATTTGTTTTCCGGTCATACCCGAGATACAGCTACCCCGCTCCCCCCTAAAAGTCCATCTAGTAAATGATGATGTACAGCCCTCAATACCCTTCTGATATACTGTCTCATTGTCCTTGGTTAAGTCATGTGTATGTATATAGAAACAGTTATTGTCTTTCCACAATTTCCAACACCATTGTATTGAAGACTGAACCATAATCCATCATGGGGAATGGGGCCTGAATGAGGAATCTTAGTCTTTAATTTGGCAATTATGCCCTTGTCTGAATCGTATTCCATCCACCACGAGTATCCATGAGGACGGGTGATATTTAGCTGGAACCAGGGTTTAGTGACCCATCCAACTATAGTCAATGTAGCAGATACATCATGAGGTACATCTTCTCCCAAAAATCTAGATTGAGTCCAGGTTTCATTGTGTATACAGTCTGGTACCAATACCTCCTGTGGTTCCAGAGGTAAGGCTAAATATGGCATAGTCTTTGAAGAAATAGGACTGTGTGTGCAGATCCAACAGTCTTTTGGCTTTTCTCCTTCCATGTCCTCAGTAAGAGAAATATGGTGGCGAATGAGTTTATTATCCCAGTCCGTATTTAAAAGTTCACTCAGTGTCTTTTGTTTGGTGCAGCAACCCTGCTGTAGCAATATGTATATGCTGTATGTCCCCTAGGGGCCTCTAAGGGTCTCTCTTCTTGTATGTGTTTACAAGCAAGTGGGAACTCGCTGGTACTGCAGACAGAGTGCAGGCAGTAGTGATGGGCAGTCCGGCTCTTTTTGATGAGCCGGCTCATTCGGCTCGGCTCACCAAAAAGAATCGGCTCTTTCGGCTCAAAAAACGGCTCTTTTTTTAAAAAAACCCTCTGCTACACCTTGTGATGATACAGAACCTCCCCTGTACATTGGGAACCTCATTCTACACCCTTGTATGTATCTAGTGAAGCAGTAAAAACAGTTTTTAGCATTGTTGTTTCCGTTTCCTCAGATTGTCAGCTCTTCTGGACAGGGCCCGCGCTCCTCTTTTATGTGGTGTTTTTTGTACATGTCCTTTCTACATTAGTCAGTGCTCTGATATGTGTCGCTCCTACAAAAGATTATAATTCCTGAAAATAAAGGCGAGTTGCAATTACTGTGCTGCCTGTCACTATATGTGCAACACACACACACTGTACATACTGAACACAAAGGACACACATACATACACACACATTGTACACACACACTGTACATACTGAACACAAAGGACACACATACACACATTGTACACACATACTGTACATACTGAACACAAAGGACACACATACATACACACACACATTGTACACACACACTGTACATACTGAACACAAAGGACACACATACACACATTGTACACACATACTGTACACACTGAACACAAAGGACACACACACACATTGTACACACATACACACTGTACATACAGAACACAAAGGACACACATACACACATTGTACACACATACTGTACATACTGAACACAAAGGACACACATACACACATTGTACACACATACTGTACATACTGAACACAAAGGACACACATACACACATTGTACACACATACTGTACATACTGAACACAAAGGACACACATACATACACACATTGTACACACATACTGTACACACTGAACACAAAGGACATACATACACACATTGTACACACATACTGTACATACTGAACACAAAGGACACACATACATACACACATTGTACACACACACTGTACATACTGAACACATTGTACACACATACATACACACATTGTACACACATACTGTACGCACACCAAAATATGGAAGCATAGGATACTGAATAGCAAAATCAGTTTATTTCAACACAACCTGGAACAGAAATGTTTAAATGCTAACATAGCATGGGTCCACCTTCTGCTGGTGGTGCACAGCACTACAAGTCCCAGCAAGTGGAACACAATATGGCAATGCAACACTAGTTACATACCAACTTTTTTAACAGTTAAGTGACAATAAATGTCATTGAGGTAGTATTGCACATAAAACAAATGTATAGAGGTTGTCCTGACTAACATTGATGGCCTGGCCTTACTATAGGTAATCAATGTGTGATGGCTGGAGGGCGGATGTGCGGTATCTAGCCGCTGTCACTACATACAAGACGGAGCACCTTCATAACGGGAAATCTGGCCAACATTAAGAAGAGCTGATCATCCGAGGTGTCGGGTGCTGCCCTACAGCAATCACACATTGATCAACTAAAGCAGAGGTGAGGACCTCCAGGTCTGGAGGGTTGCAGGTCATGTGTTCAGGATTTCCTTATGGTACTGTCACACTGGTGGAGGATCGCCTCTGAACATGCCTGTAGTCCAGGCGAGGCAGGGAGCTATACTTTGTATGGCTCCCGTCATGTGTCAGAACACTATTGCTGCGTCACACGCGGCAATGTGTTCAGATCGCCTGCTCCTCATCGCCAGGTTTCCCAGCAATCCTAGGCAACCTCCGAATTCAGGAGATGAGCGGTGGCAGCGGGAAATTGCCCTGTCACACGAGGCGACACACTGGCGATGTCATTGTAACTTGACCATGCCTACTAAGTTGCAGCAGCATCGCCAGTGATACCTCCCTGTCTGACGGGGTCTTTAGTATTGCACAGTTGATAATTGAATCATCTACACTGTGTGTGGCACTCAAGACCTGAAGTTTCCCATCTCTGAATTAAAGTAAGGGCCCTGTCACACATGTCAATGTGGTGGGCAACGTCGCTGATGACCGTGTGACCCCGCCCACCGCATCAACGTCACGGGTGAGATGTCATATGTGACGATCTCACCTGCGACTTCTCCTGCAATGTCGCTGTGTGATGCCATAGCATCACACCAGTGTCTCCAGGAGCTATAGTGCAGCTCCTGAAGTCGCTGGTGTGAAGGTGTCACATGCAGCGATGTCGCTAGATTGCAGTTGCGTGGTTTTCGGTCCGGACCGAAAACTTCGCGACTGCGACCAGCGATAAATTGTGGGGCGATTTTGCCGGGTCACACGTGGCGATGCACTCACGATATCGCCGCAGTGACATCGCTGTGGCGATATCGTGAGTCACATTAAGCTGCGGGGAAACCAGGAGAGGTAAGTACAGATTTATTTTTTAATGAGTACACGCTCGCCAGAGGATTATGGGGGAGGAGGGGGGTGCATTATAGTCTATGGTGAGTTGTGAGGCTGCATTATGCTATGTGGAAGGCTGTGAGGCTGCATTATACTATATGGAGGGCTGTGAGGCAGTATTATACTATATGGAGGATAATGGGGGTGCATTATTATAATTGGATGACTATGGGGTACTATGGGATGCATTATAATATATAAATGACTATGAGGGTACATTGGGATATATGGAGGAATATGGGGATGCGTTATAATAATTGGATGACTATGGTGGTGGGAGGGGAACACCATATATACCAGGATAAGGGACATATATACACGGGGCCCATACATATGATCTGACCAACATGTGTGCGCGCGGAGTGTGAAAGGTGGGGGAGTGCCCAGGTCTACATTTCACACTGTGGCTCACCAGACTCTAGTTACGCCACTGATAATTAGGAAGCAATACAAAAAAAAGTGTTTTATAGATGTGTGCAGATGTCAGATCTATTTACATCTAAAAATACCAGGATTTGTTAACAGAAATAGAAAAGAAGTCTTAACTGCGAGAATTGTGACACCACAACGCCACAGACACATGCATATAGAGGCTAATGAATATGTTGTATGTAGTCACCAAACTAGTAAAAAAATATCAATTGTGGTCACAAAAAAAAATACACACACACACACACATGCACACACACATGCACACGCACATGCACACGCACATGCACACGCACACACACACACACATACACACATGCATAGACACACACACAGACACACACACACACATGCACACACACAGCAGCTTCCACTAAACATTGAAGGAATGGAGACATGGCTTATTATCAATGATTTTCTCTTTTTTATGCCAGAAAGAAAACCTTACAGGGTTAAATGAACATGTCAGGGGTCATCTGTTCTGTGCACACACTGGACACTAAGTGCTGACTTCTATTACTAACTCTATACAATGATTGAAGCTGTATACACTTCTTTACATATGTTTGGTCTAAAATGCTATTACCCAGCAACTAGTCAGGTCTTTACTGTAGTGGTCTTGAACCCTGACTAATACCTAGAGAAGATGATCATTGTTATCAGCAAACAAGCTGAGCCCCTCTCCTCCTACACATTACCATATGTGCCAGTCGAGGTCAGAAAACTTAACCCTAGCACATCATTCCCTGGTACTCAATTGTGCCCACTGAACTAAGGGGTGCTTCACACACAGCGAGCTCGCTGCCGAGATCGCTGCTGAGTCACGCTTTTTGTGACGCAGCAGTGACCTCATTAGCGATCTCGCTGTGTGTGACACTGAGCAGCGATCTGGCCCCTGCTGCGAGATCGCTGCTCGTTACACACAGCCCTGGTTCGTTTTCTTCAAAGCCGCTCTCCTGCTGTGACACACAGATCGCTGTGTGTGACAGCAAGAGAGCGACAAATGAAGCAAGCAGGGAGCAGGAGCCGGCATCTGACAGCTGAGGTAAGCTGTATCCAAGATAAACATCGGGTAACCAAGGTGGTTACCCGATATTTACCTTAGTTACCAGCAGCTCTCACGCTGCCTGTGCTGCCGGCTCCGGCTCTCTGCACATGTAGCTGCTGTACACATCGGGTTAATTAACCCGATGTGTACAGCAGCTAGGAGAGCAAGGAGCCAGCGCTCAGTGTGCGCGGCTCCCTGCTCTCTGCACATGTAGCTGCATTACACATCGGGTTAATTAACCCGATGTGTACTGTAGCTAGGAGAGCAAGGAGCCAGCGCTTAGTGTGCGCGGCTCCCTGCTCCCTGCTCACACTGGTAACTAATGTAAACATCGGGTAACCATACACGATGTTTACCTTAGTTACCAGTCTCCGCAGCTTCCAGACGGCGGCTCCGTGCAAGCGCAACGTCGCTTGCACGTCGCTGCTGGCTGGGGGCTGGTCACTGGTCGCTGGTGAGATCTGCCTGTTTGACAGCTCACCAGCGACCATGTAGCGATGCAGCAGCGATCCTGACCAGGTCAGATCGCTGGTCGGATCGCTGCTGCATCGCTAAGTGTGAAGGTACCCTAAGGAAGAACCACTATGTGTGTATAGCTTTAAGTGTCAGCTCCTGCCCAGAGCTTGTGTTTACTTTACTCTTCTCCTTATCTCCTGCTTCCCCCTGAAGCAGAGAAAAAAAAAAAAAAAGCGGCTCTTTATGGCTCGTTCACTTTGATGATTCGGCTCATATCGTTCACTTCAAAGAGCCGGCTCAAAGAATCGGCTCGTTCGCGAACGACACATCACTAGCAGGCAGCAGAGAGAGATGTTATGGCTGACAATACCACCTAATAAATAGCCTGAAGATCTCCACTGAGTGTGATTACTGAGAGACACAACAACAGAACATGGTGGCAGCTGGGCACAGAACCTTCACGTGAGACCTGCAAATCCTCAGAGCGTGTGTGTGAGACTGGGACTGTACAGAACATCATAGCAACTGTGAGTACAGATTTCCTGTCATTATACAAGATGGAGACTGGTCTGAAGCCCCCTCAGAAACTGGATGTCTCATCATGTAATCTATCCCAGACATGGAGACACTGGAAAGAGGAGTTTACTCTGTATGTGTATCTGACAGTGGCCCCCAGTGATGACAAACGTAAAGTAAAGCTGTTTTATTACTTAATTGGGGAAAAAGGCAGAGAACTAGCCCAGACCTTACTGCCAGACACAGACCGCCTCGTCCTAGCAGACATTGTGGAGGCATTTGATAAGCACTGTGACCCCAAGAGAAATGAGACTGTGGAGAGATACAAGTTTTTCACAAGACAGCAGGCGGATGGTGAAAATGTAGACAGATATGTGACAGAGCTGAGGACATTGGCTGCAACATGTGGCTTTGGGGAAATCAGGGATAGCCTCATAAGAGACAGAATTGTATGTGGCATTATGGATACTCGCCTCAGAGAACGTTTACTCAGAGACGAAGAGCTGACCTTAGAGAGATCCATGCAAATCTGCAGGGCTGCAGAGCTGACAAAGCGCAGCATGAAGATGATGGCAGGCACCAGTGATAATAATGATGATGATGAGGTGCATGCAGTATCTATGAAAGGAAAGACAAGACCAAGCTCCCCTATAAGCACGATCCACTGCAAATATTGTGGTAAGAGACATGAGAGAGACAAGACCAAGTGTGCAGCATATGGTGAAACCTGCAGGTTATGTGGCAAGAAGAATCATTTCTCAGCTGTCTGCAGGCTGGGAACAAGCAAACAGCATGGACAGGTCCACACTGTGACACCAGACACTGACAGTGCAGAGGACATTACATGGCTACAGCTGCAAACTGCAACAGAGAATGTCAATGTAATCAGGCAGCCAGTAGTCAAGGATGCCAAGCAGCTCTATGCAACCTTCCTGTTGGATGAGAAGCCCATTAGATTTCAGCTGGATTGTGGAGCAAGCTGTAATGTAATTCCAAGTGCTCTGCTGAACAAACAGGTTTCCATTGAGCCAACGGATAAGGTACTGGTGATGTACAACAAAAGTGTTCTGAAACCTATTGGGACATGTAAGCTCAAAATACGGAACCCATGTAACAGGATAAGTTACAGAGCTGAATTTGTCGTGCTGCATGGTGGGAACCATGTACCAATACTGGGAGTAAAAGCAGTGCAGGCAATGGACTTAATAAAAGTACAGTCTCAGAACATTATGTCTGTTGAGGTTTCCCAGGATATACCAAATCCCAAACTAAATGCAGAGCGCAATTTGGACTTTCAAAAAATAAAAATGGAGTATGCTGATTTATTTGAAGGTGATGGATGTTTTGAAGGTAAATACAGGCTAGAAATTGATAAAACCTTGCAGCCTACCAGATTACCTACAAGAAGGGTGCCTGTAGCTTTAATGCAACCACTGAAAGTAGAGCTACAAGATTTACAGAAAAGAGGCATGATAGAACCAGTCCAGATGAGTACAGATTGGATCAGCAGTTTGGTCATAGTGCAGAAACCATCAGGCAAGTTAAGAATATGCATTGATCCGAAGCCACTCAACAAGGCACTGAAAAGAAATCATTACCCGATGCCAACATTGGAGGATGTTCTACCAGATCTATCAAAGACTAAAATATTTTCTGTATGTGATGTCAAAAATGGATTCTGGCATGTGGAACTGACTGAAGAATCAAGTTTATTGACAACATTTTCTTCACCAGTTGGACGCTATAAATGGCTGAGACTGCCCATGGGACTAAAACCTGCTCCGGAGATGTTCCAGCAGAAATTGATGCAGGCTTTGGAAGGACTTCCTGGAGTAAAAACAATAGCAGATGATATCCTTATAGTGGGAGAAGGCGAAGATATGGAATCTGCAATCAAGGATCATGATCAGAAGATGATACAATTTTTGGACCGATGTAGAGCAAAACAAATAAAGCTGAACGTGGACAAATTCAAACTGAAAATGACAGAAGTTGCATATATTGGACATCTTCTGACCTCAAATGGTGTAAAAGTGGATCCAGAAAAGGTGAGAGCAATTCAAGATTTGCCAACCCCAACTGATGTGTGTGGAGTACAACGATTTCTGGGCATGGTAAATTATCTCTCCAAGTTTTGCAAGCATCTGTCAGATATGTGTGAGCCACTGAGACAGCTGACCCACAAAGATGTGCTCTGGGAATGGACAGAAAACCAGGAAACTGCTTTCCGGTCAGTAAAGAAGGCTATTGCAGATGCAGCAACCCTGAAGTATTTTGACCCAGATCGAGAAGTGGTGGTACAATGTGATGCTTCAGAAAAAGGCCTTGGAGCTACACTAATGTAGAACAAACAGCCAATCACGTTTGCAAGCAGAGCCCTAACAACAACAGAGCAGGGATATGCTCAGATTGAGAAGGAGTTACTGGCTGTGATATTTGGGATGGAGAAGTTTCACCAGTACACCTATGGTCGACGAGTAACAGCGCAATCTGATCACAAGCCATTGGAGAGCATTACAGAGAAACCACTACTAAATGCCCCAAAGAGACTACAGCGCATGCTGTTACGACTTCAGAAATACGATTTTGACATCTGTTACTGTCCAGGAAGAGACTTACTGATTGCAGATACTCTAAGAAGAACATACCTACCTGTCACAAATGATGAGGAGAATGAAATTGAAACCATCAATATGTTTGACTATCTGGCGGTGTCAAAAGACAAGTTTAAGCAAATACAGACTTGTACAGAGAAGGATAAAATACTCCAGATCTTAAAGACTGTCATCTTGCAGGGCTGGCGAAAATACAAGCAGCATGCACCTAGGGAAGTTTCTCCATTCTACCACATAAGAGATGAACTGTCAGTGCAGCAAGGAATCATCTTTAAAGGAGACAGAGCTGTAATACCAGAAGCACTCAGGAGAGACATACTGGAAACACTGCAGTCTTCGCACTTAGGCAGGGAAGGATGTCTACAGCGAGCAAGAGAATCTATTTATTGGCCAGGAATGAATGACCACATTAAAAACTATATAGCACAATGTGAAATATGTGCATCCTGCAGTGATAACCAACAAAAGGAGACATTGCAACCTCATGAAATTCCACAGAGGCCTTGGTCAAAAGTTGGAACAGATGTGTTCACATGGAATGACAAAGAATACCTGATTACAGTGGACTATTTATCTAACTTTTGGGAGATTGATTTTTTACAGGACACAAGGGCGAGAACAGTGATTAAAAAACTCAAGGCCCATTTTGCCAGGTATGGCATTCCAGATATCGTGTTCTCTGACAATGCTGCTCAGTTTACTTCAGAAGAGTTTAAAACTTTCAGCAAGAGATGGGAATTTGAACACCAGACGTCTTCTCCAAGATATCCACAGAGTAATGGCAAAGCAGAGTCCGCAGTAAAAACGGCCAAAAGACTCCTTAAAAAAGCAAAACAGGCAGGTACTGATGTATATCTGTCTATACTGGATCATAGAAACACACCCACCCAAGGCATAGACAGCAGTCCGGCACAGAGGCTCATGAGTAGACGTACAAAGACACTCATACCAACCGCTAGTCATCTGTTAAAGCCAAAGTTGGTGGGAAACATCAAAGCTCAACTAATTAAAAATCAAGATAGGCAAGCTTTCTATTACAATAAATCTGCAAAGGATCTGCCAGATCTGCAGAGGAATGACAACATACGGCTGCAGCCAAGCAGCAAATACGACAAACACTGGCAAAAGGCAAAGGTTGTCCAGAAACTAGGACCTCGGTCCTACGAAATTGTAACAGAAGACGGAAGAAGCCTAAGGAGAAATAGGAGATATTTGAGGAAAACACAAGAACAAGATGATTCATGGCCTTTTGAACAATATCCTGATACCCAAGATAACGAGGCAGCAAGTCCAAGCCAAGTACCAACAGTGACTGCTGACCATCAGAGTGAGACTGTTAACCAGAGACAGGCAATATCAGAAGGCACATTACCAGAATCAGAACAACTACCAGAGGTGGACATTGACTCTTCTTATGTTACTAGGGCCGGCAGAATGATCAGAAAGCCTGCGCACCTCAAGGATTATATCTAACTGTATATATTGTAATTCTCTTTTACTTGGTCAGATTAACTTGTGTTTATTAAGTTTGATTGTTATTCTTGTTTAAAGAGAAAGGATGTAGCAATATGTATATGCTGTATGTCCCCTAGGGGCCTCTAGGGGTCTCTCTTCTTGTATGTGTTTACAAGCAAGTGGGAACTCGCTGGTACTGCAGACAGAGTGCAGGCAGCAGAGAGAGATGTTATGGGTCATCTGTTCTGTGCACACACTGGACACTAAGTGCTGACTTCTATTACTAACTCTATACAATGATTGAAGCTGTATACACTTCTTTACATATGTTTGGTCTAAAATGCTATTACCCAGCAACTAGTCAGGTCTTTACTGTAGTGGTCTTGAACCCTGACTAATACCTAGAGAAGATGATCATTGTTATCAGCAAACAAGCTGAGCCCCTCTCCTCCTACACATTACCATATGTGCCAGTCGAGGTCAGAAAACTTAACCCTAGCACATCATTCCCTGGTACTCAATTGTGCCCACTGAACTAAGGGGTGCTTCACACACAGCGAGCTCGCTGCCGAGATCGCTGCTGAGTCACGCTTTTTGTGACGCAGCAGTGACCTCATTAGCGATCTCGCTGTGTGTGACACTGAGCAGCGATCTGGCCCCTGCTGCGAGATCGCTGCTCGTTACACACAGCCCTGGTTCGTTTTCTTCAAAGCCGCTCTCCTGCTGTGACACACAGATCGCTGTGTGTGACAGCAAGAGAGCGACAAATGAAGCAAGCAGGGAGCAGGAGCCGGCATCTGACAGCTGAGGTAAGCTGTATCCAAGATAAACATCGGGTAACCAAGGTGGTTACCCGATATTTACCTTAGTTACCAGCAGCTCTCACGCTGCCTGTGCTGCCGGCTCCGTCTCTCTGCACATGTAGCTGCTGTACACATCGGGTTAATTAACCCGATGTGTACAGCAGCTAGGAGAGCAAGGAGCCAGCGCTCAGTGTGCGCGGCTCCCTGCTCTCTGCACATGTAGCTGCATTACACATCGGGTTAATTAACCCGATGTGTACTGTAGCTAGGAGAGCAAGGAGCCAGCGCTTAGTGTGCGCGGCTCCCTGCTCCCTGCTCACACTGGTAACTAATGTAAACATCGGGTAACCATACCCGATGTTTACCTTAGTTACCAGTCTCCGCAGCTTCCAGACGGCGGCTCCGTGCAAGCGCAACGTCGCTTGCACGTCGCTGCTGGCTGGGGGCTGGTCACTGGTCGCTGGTGAGATCTGCCTGTTTGACAGCTCACCAGCGACCATGTAGCGATGCAGCAGCGATCCTGACCAGGTCAGATCGCTGGTCGGATCGCTGCTGCATCGCTAAGTGTGAAGGTACCCTAAGGAAGAACCACTATGTGTGTATAGCTTTAAGTGTCAGCTCCTGCCCAGAGCTTGTGTTTACTTTACTCTTCTCCTTATCTCCTGCTTCCCCCTGAAGCAGAGAAAAAAAAAAAAAAAGCGGCTCTTTATGGCTCGTTCACTTTGATGATTCGGCTCATATCGTTCACTTCAAAGAGCCGGCTCAAAGAATCGGCTCGTTCGCGAACGACACATCACTAGCAGGCAGCAGAGAGAGATGTTATGGCTGACAATACCACCTAATAAATAGCCTGAAGATCTCCACTGAGTGTGATTACTGAGAGACACAACAACAGAACATGGTGGCAGCTGGGCACAGAACCTTCACGTGAGACCTGCAAATCCTCAGAGCGTGTGTGTGAGACTGGGACTGTACAGAACATCATAGCAACTGTGAGTACAGATTTCCTGTCATTATACAAGATGGAGACTGGTCTGAAGCCCCCTCAGAAACTGGATGTCTCATCATGTAATCTATCCCAGACATGGAGACACTGGAAAGAGGAGTTTACTCTGTATGTGTATCTGACAGTGGCCCCCAGTGATGACAAACGTAAAGTAAAGCTGTTTTATTACTTAATTGGGGAAAAAGGCAGAGAACTAGCCCAGACCTTACTGCCAGACACAGACCGCCTCGTCCTAGCAGACATTGTGGAGGCATTTGATAAGCACTGTGACCCCAAGAGAAATGAGACTGTGGAGAGATACAAGTTTTTCACAAGACAGCAGGCGGATGGTGAAAATGTAGACAGATATGTGACAGAGCTGAGGACATTGGCTGCAACATGTGGCTTTGGGGAAATCAGGGATAGCCTCATAAGAGACAGAATTGTATGTGGCATTATGGATACTCGCCTCAGAGAACGTTTACTCAGAGACGAAGAGCTGACCTTAGAGAGATCCATGCAAATCTGCAGGGCTGCAGAGCTGACAAAGCGCAGCATGAAGATGATGGCAGGCACCAGTGATAATAATGATGATGATGAGGTGCATGCAGTATCTATGAAAGGAAAGACAAGACCAAGCTCCCCTATAAGCACGATCCACTGCAAATATTGTGGTAAGAGACATGAGAGAGACAAGACCAAGTGTGCAGCATATGGTGAAACCTGCAGGTTATGTGGCAAGAAGAATCATTTCTCAGCTGTCTGCAGGCTGGGAACAAGCAAACAGCATGGACAGGTCCACACTGTGACACCAGACACTGACAGTGCAGAGGACATTACATGGCTACAGCTGCAAACTGCAACAGAGAATGTCAATGTAATCAGGCAGCCAGTAGTCAAGGATGCCAAGCAGCTCTATGCAACCTTCCTGTTGGATGAGAAGCCCATTAGATTTCAGCTGGATTGTGGAGCAAGCTGTAATGTAATTCCAAGTGCTCTGCTGAACAAACAGGTTTCCATTGAGCCAACGGATAAGGTACTGGTGATGTACAACAAAAGTGTTCTGAAACCTATTGGGACATGTAAGCTCAAAATACGGAACCCATGTAACAGGATAAGTTACAGAGCTGAATTTGTCGTGCTGCATGGTGGGAACCATGTACCAATACTGGGAGTAAAAGCAGTGCAGGCAATGGACTTAATAAAAGTACAGTCTCAGAACATTATGTCTGTTGAGGTTTCCCAGGATATACCAAATCCCAAACTAAATGCAGAGCGCAATTTGGACTTTCAAAAAATAAAAATGGAGTATGCTGATTTATTTGAAGGTGATGGATGTTTTGAAGGTAAATACAGGCTAGAAATTGATAAAACCTTGCAGCCTACCAGATTACCTACAAGAAGGGTGCCTGTAGCTTTAATGCAACCACTGAAAGTAGAGCTACAAGATTTACAGAAAAGAGGCATGATAGAACCAGTCCAGATGAGTACAGATTGGATCAGCAGTTTGGTCATAGTGCAGAAACCATCAGGCAAGTTAAGAATATGCATTGATCCGAAGCCACTCAACAAGGCACTGAAAAGAAATCATTACCCGATGCCAACATTGGAGGATGTTCTACCAGATCTATCAAAGACTAAAATATTTTCTGTATGTGATGTCAAAAATGGATTCTGGCATGTGGAACTGACTGAAGAATCAAGTTTATTGACAACATTTTCTTCACCAGTTGGACGCTATAAATGGCTGAGACTGCCCATGGGACTAAAACCTGCTCCGGAGATGTTCCAGCAGAAATTGATGCAGGCTTTGGAAGGACTTCCTGGAGTAAAAACAATAGCAGATGATATCCTTATAGTGGGAGAAGGCGAAGATATGGAATCTGCAATCAAGGATCATGATCAGAAGATGATACAATTTTTGGACCGATGTAGAGCAAAACAAATAAAGCTGAACGTGGACAAATTCAAACTGAAAATGACAGAAGTTGCATATATTGGACATCTTCTGACCTCAAATGGTGTAAAAGTGGATCCAGAAAAGGTGAGAGCAATTCAAGATTTGCCAACCCCAACTGATGTGTGTGGAGTACAACGATTTCTGGGCATGGTAAATTATCTCTCCAAGTTTTGCAAGCATCTGTCAGATATGTGTGAGCCACTGAGACAGCTGACCCACAAAGATGTGCTCTGGGAATGGACAGAAAACCAGGAAACTGCTTTCCGGTCAGTAAAGAAGGCTATTGCAGATGCAGCAACCCTGAAGTATTTTGACCCAGATCGAGAAGTGGTGGTACAATGTGATGCTTCAGAAAAAGGCCTTGGAGCTACACTAATGTAGAACAAACAGCCAATCACGTTTGCAAGCAGAGCCCTAACAACAACAGAGCAGGGATATGCTCAGATTGAGAAGGAGTTACTGGCTGTGATATTTGGGATGGAGAAGTTTCACCAGTACACCTATGGTCGACGAGTAACAGCGCAATCTGATCACAAGCCATTGGAGAGCATTACAGAGAAACCACTACTAAATGCCCCAAAGAGACTACAGCGCATGCTGTTACGACTTCAGAAATACGATTTTGACATCTGTTACTGTCCAGGAAGAGACTTACTGATTGCAGATACTCTAAGAAGAACATACCTACCTGTCACAAATGATGAGGAGAATGAAATTGAAACCATCAATATGTTTGACTATCTGGCGGTGTCAAAAGACAAGTTTAAGCAAATACAGACTTGTACAGAGAAGGATAAAATACTCCAGATCTTAAAGACTGTCATCTTGCAGGGCTGGCGAAAATACAAGCAGCATGCACCTAGGGAAGTTTCTCCATTCTACCACATAAGAGATGAACTGTCAGTGCAGCAAGGAATCATCTTTAAAGGAGACAGAGCTGTAATACCAGAAGCACTCAGGAGAGACATACTGGAAACACTGCAGTCTTCGCACTTAGGCAGGGAAGGATGTCTACAGCGAGCAAGAGAATCTATTTATTGGCCAGGAATGAATGACCACATTAAAAACTATATAGCACAATGTGAAATATGTGCATCCTGCAGTGATAACCAACAAAAGGAGACATTGCAACCTCATGAAATTCCACAGAGGCCTTGGTCAAAAGTTGGAACAGATGTGTTCACATGGAATGACAAAGAATACCTGATTACAGTGGACTATTTATCTAACTTTTGGGAGATTGATTTTTTACAGGACACAAGGGCGAGAACAGTGATTAAAAAACTCAAGGCCCATTTTGCCAGGTATGGCATTCCAGATATCGTGTTCTCTGACAATGCTGCTCAGTTTACTTCAGAAGAGTTTAAAACTTTCAGCAAGAGATGGGAATTTGAACACCAGACGTCTTCTCCAAGATATCCACAGAGTAATGGCAAAGCAGAGTCCGCAGTAAAAACGGCCAAAAGACTCCTTAAAAAAGCAAAACAGGCAGGTACTGATGTATATCTGTCTATACTGGATCATAGAAACACACCCACCCAAGGCATAGACAGCAGTCCGGCACAGAGGCTCATGAGTAGACGTACAAAGACACTCATACCAACCGCTAGTCATCTGTTAAAGCCAAAGTTGGTGGGAAACATCAAAGCTCAACTAATTAAAAATCAAGATAGGCAAGCTTTCTATTACAATAAATCTGCAAAGGATCTGCCAGATCTGCAGAGGAATGACAACATACGGCTGCAGCCAAGCAGCAAATACGACAAACACTGGCAAAAGGCAAAGGTTGTCCAGAAACTAGGACCTCGGTCCTACGAAATTGTAACAGAAGACGGAAGAAGCCTAAGGAGAAATAGGAGATATTTGAGGAAAACACAAGAACAAGATGATTCATGGCCTTTTGAACAATATCCTGATACCCAAGATAACGAGGCAGCAAGTCCAAGCCAAGTACCAACAGTGACTGCTGACCATCAGAGTGAGACTGTTAACCAGAGACAGGCAATATCAGAAGGCACATTACCAGAATCAGAACAACTACCAGAGGTGGACATTGACTCTTCTTATGTTACTAGGGCCGGCAGAATGATCAGAAAGCCTGCGCACCTCAAGGATTATATCTAACTGTATATATTGTAATTCTCTTTTACTTGGTCAGATTAACTTGTGTTTATTAAGTTTGATTGTTATTCTTGTTTAAAGAGAAAGGATGTAGCAATATGTATATGCTGTATGTCCCCTAGGGGCCTCTAGGGGTCTCTCTTCTTGTATGTGTTTACAAGCAAGTGGGAACTCGCTGGTACTGCAGACAGAGTGCAGGCAGCAGAGAGAGATGTTATGGCTGACAATACCACCTAATAAAAAGCCTGAAGATCTCCACTGAGTGTGATTACTGAGAGACACAACAACAGAACACCTGCTACACCTAGCAGGATAATTAGCAAAACTGTCATTCTGCCGGTGGAGTGACCTTTTTAAAGTGACTGGCGTGGATCCAGGTGGGTTTTCCCTCAAGTTTCACTGTGGTGGATGTGGTCAGCTGGACTTGGAATTTGCCATCAAAGCGTGGATCTAGGCTCCTTCTCACGTGTCTGCGCACGACCACCCAATCACCTGGATTCAGCTGATACACATCTGCACTTGCATTGGGATCTGGAATGGATGAAAAGACATGTTTATGCACCATATTAAGTCTTTCCTGTAAGGTCTGGATGTAGGCTGTCATAGTGCCGTGTTGCATCTGTAACACTTGTGGAAAGTACAGACCTGTTTTTGGGGCACTACCAAACAGGACTTCAAAAGGAGACAAACCTGTCTTTCTATTTGGAGTGTGTCTGACTGAAAAGAGTGCCAGGGATAAGCACTCTACCCAATTATTTCCTGTCTCTGCCATGGCCTTTTGAATTTTTAGTTTAAGTGTCCCATTTAATCTCTCTACTTTTCCACTGCTCTGCGGATGATAAGGGGTATGGAATGCCTGCTCTATTCCCAGGGCCTGCATAATGTCCCTCATTATTTCTCCAGTGAAGTGTGTACCCCTGTCACTTTCTATGGCTTCTGGGATGCCATACCTACAGACTAGTTCCTTCATCAGTTTATCTGCAGTTGTTTTAGCATTTGCACATTTTACTGGATAGGCCTCAACCCATCCTGAGAAGAGATCTACACATACCAGGACTGTTATGATCCGGAACCATGGAAGACCACCACAAATCATTGGCAAAAAGGTGACAAGAGCATTGGCAACTAATCTGGCCGCCATCCCCTTACTAACCAACACAACTAGAAGTAGCCGAGGGGTGAACTAACATCCTGTGCACCGCGAACCCAGCCGGAGAACTAACTATCCTAAAGGTAGGAAAGATGAATAACTCTCTGCCTCAGAAAATAGACAAGAATAGCAAGCCCCCCACATTCAAAGACTGCGGTGATATATGAAAAACACAATACACAGGTAGATAACAGGATTAGCAAAAGGTGAGGCCCCCGCTGACTAAAATAGGAAAGGACAGGAAAGGGACTGATGGTTGCCAGAGAAAAACCCTGCAAAATACCAACTTCCTGATAGTACAAAAAGGCCCTCAGATCGCTTGATCTGAACTCCGTCCTATACCAGGTGCCCTTGTCATACCAATGAACAGAAAACAAGAATTATAACAAATTCAACAAGCCATAAACACATGGACCCAAAGGAGCTATACTCCACACAGAACTGCATGGAGTTCCTCAACAATCCACTGAGGGGAAAAATCCCTGGAAGGAAATAAACTGAAACCAACCACAACAAATGACAAACCCAGATAAACAAAGAACCAGACAATAAATAAAGAGCAAGAACTTATCTGGAGTGGATGTGGTGTAGAGCAGGATTAACCAGGCTAGAGATACAAAGAACAACTGACATCCGGCAACAGCCTGCAATCAGACCAGGACTTAAATAAGCAGAGAGTTAGGAAAGGAAACACCCACTGCACAACACACCTGGTCTCTGTCCAAACCCTTCCTGGCCACCAGAGGGAGCCTCCCAGCAGCCAAGACATAACTAACATTCACAACAGTACCCCCCCCTTGAGGAGGGGTCACCGAACCCTCACCCACGCCAACGGGTCGCTCGGGATGAGCATGATGGAAGGCGCGAACCAACCTGTCCGCATGAATGTCAGAAGCCACAACCCAAGAGTTATCCTCCTGCCCATAACCCTTCCATTTCACAAGGTACTGAAGCTGACGCCTACTGCAACGGAAATCCAGAATTTTTTCAACCTCATACTCCAGATCCCCTTGTACCAAAACAGGGTCAGGAGGCGCTGCTGCAGGAACTGCCGGCTCCACATGTTTCTTCAACAAGGACTTATGGAAGACATTGTGAATCTTAAATGACGCAGGTAGAGTCAAACGGAAAGATACAGGATTAATAATCTCCGAAATCTTATAAGGTCCAATAAATCTGGGCTTAAATTTAGGAGACGGAACTCTCATAGGAATATTTTTAGAGGACAACCACACCATGTCCCCTACTTTAAACCGGAGACCAACAGTCCGACGCCGGTTGGCAAACTTTTGGGCAGTTTCTTGGGACTGAAACAATTTATCCACTACCTGCCCCCAAATATGCTGCATTCTGTTGACCACCGAATCCACCCCCGGAGAGTCAGACGCCTCAAGCTGCCCTGAGAGGAACCTAGGGTGATACCCAAAATTGCAGAAAAAGGGGGACACCAACGTGGTAGAGCTAGCTCTATTGTTAAGGGCAAATTCAGCCAAAGGCAAAAATGAAACCCAGTCATCCTGATCCGCAGAAACAAAACCCCGTAAATAGGTCTCCAGGGTCTGGTTAGCCCTTTCAGTCTGACCGTTGGTCTGAGGATGACACGCCGAGGAGAAAGACAGCTGAACACCCAATTTGGAGCAAAAAATCCTCCAAAACCTGGATACAAACTGCACCCCTCTGTCAGAAACAATGTTTTCGGGAATACCATGCAAACGGACAACATGTTGCAAAAACAAAGGCACCAACTCTGATGAAGACGGCAACTTAGATAGGGGAACCAAGTGGACCATCTTGGAGAATCTGTCACAGATCACCCAAATCACAGTCATTTTTTGAGAGACGGGAAGCTCTGAAATAAAATCCATAGAGATGTGCGTCCAAGGTTTCTTAGGTACAGGCAAAGGCAATAATAGCCCACTAGAACGTGAACAACAGGGCTTGGACCTAGAACAAACTCCACACGACTGCACAAAACGACGGACATCTCGGGACAGGGAAGGCCACCAAAAAGAGCGTCTCACAAGATCCCGAGTACCAAAAATGCCAGGATGACCCGCCAAAACAGAGCAATGAACCTCAGAGATAACTCGGTCTCTCCATTGGTCTGGGACAAACAGTTTCCCTGTAGGACATCTCTCAGGTTTATCCCCCTGAAATTCCGCCAGTGCCAACCGCAGATCAGGCGAAATAGCCGAGAAAACTACACCATCATTCAGGATAGTAGACGGTTCGATAACCTCCAAAGAGTCAGTGCAGAAACTTCTGGAAAGGGCATCGGCCTTAACATTCTTGGTGCCCAGCAAAAAAGAGACCACAAAATTAAACCGGGTAAAAAACAAAGCCCACCTGGCCTGCCGAGGATTCAACCTCTTGGCCGATTCCAGATAGATGAGATTCTTGTGGTCCGTAAGCACCACAACTTGATGCCTAGCCCCCTCCAACCAATGCCTCCACTCTTCAAATGCCCACTTCATAGCCAATAATTCCCGGTTCCCCACATCATAATTCCGTTCAGAAGGAGCAAGAACTTATCTGGAGTGGATGTGGTGTAGAGCAGGATTAAGCAGGCTAGAGATACAAAGAACAACTGACATCCGGCAACAGCCTGCAATCAGACCAGGACTTAAATAAGCAGAGAGTTAGGAAAGGAAACACCCACTGCACAACACACCTGGTCTCTGTCCAAACCCTTCCTGGCCACCAGAGGGAGCCTCCCAGCAGCCAAGACATAACTAACATTCACAACACAGGACATATTCATACACTTCTACCTTGGGTAGTTGTATGTAGTCTATTTGCAGTCGTTGAAACGGGTAGAGCGGTCTGGGTGTTGCTTTCTTAGGCACTTTTACTGTTTTACCTGGGTTGTGTTGTGCGCAGATAATGCAGGATTGTACGTGTTTGGAGGCTACGTAACTGAAGCCAGGAGCGATCCAGAAGGCATTCACCTGGTTACACATGTGACTTTTTGAGGCGTGAGTGGGGCCATGTGTTGCTTCTGCTATCATAGGGAACAGGGACCTTGGTAAACACAACCTATCCTTACTTTCCCATACTCCATTTGAGTTCAGCCTAGCTCCCATTTTCTCCCAGTGTTCCTTCTCTGTTCGGGCAGCCTGATGCTGGAGGGATTTCAGGACATCCAGACTCACTGTGACTGGGACTTGCTGGCTCCCTGCCACTATCCTCTGATCCCTAGGCCTCTTTGCCGCTGCTTTCGCAGCCGCATCCGCCCTTCTATTGCCCGCTACCTCCAGTGAGTCACCTTTTGTGTGTGTTTTCACCTTAATAATGCCAACCTGGACTGGTAACATTAATGACTCCATTAACCATTTTACCAATTCTGCATTTTTAATAGGCTTACCAGCTGACGTAAGAAAAGCTCTACTTCTCCAGATAGGGCCAAAATCATGACAGATCCCAAATCCATAATTTGAGTCTGAATAAACATTAATTTTCCTACCTGATCCTGCTCTACACGCCTCAATGAGGGCTGTTAGCTCCGCCTCCTGCGCAGACATGTGCGGCGGGAGTGGTTCAGCTCGGATTACCTCATGTGAGGATACTACTGCATATCCAGTGTAGAATCTCCCATCCAGGTGGTGTCTGGAGCCATCTACAAAAAACTCAAAATCTGCATTAGGAATAGGTGTATCATAGACATGTGGAAAACCTGCTTTCTCCTTACTCATCAGCTCTATGCAGTCATGTTCGTGCGTCATGTCAAAGTATTCATCCTCACTTGCTACCATTGTCACCAATTCCCCCTTTTCTGAATCTACTGGCAAAAGGGTGGCTGGATTCAGAACATTACATCTTTTGAGGGAGACATACTCAGGAATCAGAAGGGCACATTCAAGTCTGAGCTGTCTGGCCATAGACAGGTGTTTTGGTTGGACTTGTACAAGTATAGCATGGATGTCATGCGGGGAGTAAATTGTTAAGGGAAATGTCAATGTGATCTCACAAGCTTTCCCTAGCAGTACTGCAGCAGCCGCTACAGCACGGACACACGTGGGAGACCCTCTGACAACTGGGTCCAATCGCACTGAGTAGTAAGCTATTGGTCTTTGTCACCATGTTGCTGTGTGAGGATGGCTGTCGCATGCACTCCCTGTTCTATGCAAAACAAGAAAAATGGTTGATCGTAATTTGGAATACCTAGGGCCGGGGCCGATACAATGAGTAGTTTAAGGGAATGGAAGGAATCAATAGCTTCCTGAGTGAGGTCAAAGGGGTCAGATGACAGACAATCATAGAGGGGTTGCATCATTTGCAAGACAGACCTTATCCAAGGCCTGCAGTATGACACTAAGCCCAAAAAGGTGCGCAGTTGCCGGTGGGACCTGGGTAAGGAGAGATTTTGGACTGCTTGTTTTCTCTCCTCAGTCAGGTGTCTTGTACCTTCAGAGATACAGTGACCCAAAAATGTTACCTTTTGCTTACAGTACTGTAATTTTTCACGTGAAACTTTGCAACCATTCTCTGCCAGAAAACACAGCAAAGAAATTGTGGCTTCCTTGCAGGACGTCTGGTCTGGACAGCAGAGCAAAAGGTCATCCACGTACTGCAATAGCGTAACCTGTGGATGAGGCGGTTGCCACTGTTCCAGAATTCCTGCCATAGCTGTAGAATAAATGGTAGGTGAATTCATTCCTCCTTGCGGGAGGACTGTCCACATGTACTGTTTCCCTTCATGTGTGAAGGCAAGAAGATACTGACAGTCAGAGTGTAGAGGCACAGAGAAAAATGAATTTGCCAAATCAATTACTGTAAAACATTTGGAGGTCCCTGGGATTTGTGACAGTAAGGTATGTGGGTTTGGAACAATGGATGTTACACTCTCAGTGACAGCATTGACAGCTCTCAAATCATGCATCATTCTGTACGTATCAGGGGAACCTTTGGGCCCTTTTTTCTTGATTGGATACAAGGGAGTGTTACAGGGGGAGGACCTTTGTACTAGAGCCCCTGCCTGCACATATTCTCTTATATCTCTTGTCAGGGCCATTGATTTGGCTGGGCTTAAGGGATACTGTTTTAAACAAGGAGGAGTGGAGCCTTCTTTTAATTTTATCATGACTGGGGGAAAAGGAAGCTGACCAACATCAGTTTTTCCCTTTGCCCATACAATGTCTGGAACTTGTTGCATTGCTATGTCTTCACTAGTTCTGGTGAAGTGGCCGCAGGTCTGACCACGGCTGAGTTCCCATAATCTGCGCCAACAAAATCCTCACGCTCAGATTTTATGTAAGGGTACATTTCTTTACTGGTAAACATCTCAATGACACACGCAGCTGGCTTAGCAGCACACATAACCAGGGTTTGCTATCCGGGTCTTTACCTTCAGACAAGCGGTGCAGAACACAAACAAAACAGCAATGATAAACAATAATTCTGTCCCTGACTTGCCCTATAGGTTATATTACCAGTCCAAAACACAAGGAGGAAGGGCTCCCACTTAGCAGGCCTGGACTCCGGGTAACCGGCGGCGACTCCAAGGGAGAGAAGTGGAAGATCTTCAGCCCTCTCAACAGAGGACTAGCTTACAGTCTCTTGGTACGGAGGAAGGAGACGGTCCGGAGGTCCCTTGAGTCCAGTATCCCATCTGCAGCAGTTCTGGCAATCCCTCACACTTCAGTGATGAGGGCAGTCCGAGGCAGGTCTGTTCAGGTCCAGCTCCAGTAGCTCAGTGTCCTTTTCCCGCACTTTTCCTTCCTGGACAACAAGTGCCTGAGGGAGGGGATCAAATTTTCCAGCATCCACCCCTCGAGCAGTTTCAGCACTTGTCCACAAGGTGGCAGCACCATCCTGTGTAATGTCAGTCTCCATGTCCATTTTAATCACAAAACAGTCAGAGCTGCTCGCCTCGTTACATATCCCCCCACTGAAAGGTTGGCAGTCCCTGTCAACATTCACAAGTTGCAAGGCAGCGAGGACTGAGGTTGTGGCAGGGGGAGGCTGAGAAGCGGACCATACAAACTGGTCCCTATAAGACTGTCCAGGAGGAACCCCCGGCAATGGTGCGGGTAGTACGCCGCAGAGGTTGGTTTCCCTCCACTCTATCACCGGTTACACTCTCTACCTCCGTCAGTTCCCTAGAGGGAGAGCCAGTCTGAGCAGGCAGGTAATCAGTCCCAGAGTCAACAAGGTCACTATGCTGAGCAATATCAATGGTGTCAGTCATGTCAGCAGTGTCATCCTCACCGGGTACTGTGGTCAGGGGGTCAGGCTAGGATCGTCAGGGGCGCAACATATTCCGATGCAAGGTGCGAGAGTTGCCGCTATCTTCGCCCCGGACTCTGTACACATGACCATCGGGGTAGGGGCGCTCAACTACCCGATAGACTTCAGCTTCCCACTTAGCTCAGAGTTTTCCTTGAGGCTTCTTAATACGAACCAGGACTAGCTGTCCTACTTCTAAGGGTTCTTCCTGTACGGGGAGTGGGTCAGCATGTCTCTGGCCCCGTATTTGTTGGCCTACCAGTCGGTATACAGTTTCCATCTTCTGACGATGAGTGTGTAGCCAGGATGGATAGGTACCGCCAGTATCTTTTTCAGGACTGGTCAGTTTTAGGTCATGGACCCCTTTTCCTGGGCGGCCAAAGAGAAGGGTGTGTGGAGTAAAGCCCGTCACGGAGTGGACTTGATTGTTGTAGGCCCACACTAGATCTGGGAGGAATTGGGGCAATTGGTCTTTATTGTCATCAGCTAAGGTGCGGATCAACTGGAGTAGAGTCCGGTTAAAGCGCTCACACCCACCATTCCCCTGTGGGTGGTAAGGGGTGGTTCTGGACTTCTGGATCCCATACATCCGATGCAGCTCCTCGATAATTTGACCTTCAAAACAAGCCCCCTGATCAGAGTGCAACCTCTCCGGACACCCATAGACCTGGATGAACTGTCGACAGATGGCCCGCGCAGCTGACTCGGCAGCCTGATCTTTGGTAGCAACAGCAACTGCGAATTTTGTGAAATGGTCTACCATAACCAGACAGTATTGGTAGCCACCACTCGCCGTCCAAATCGACAGGTAGTCCATCATCAACAGCTCAAGGGGCCGGGATGTCTCATCTGTTTGGACAGGTGCACGCTGCTCAGCGGACTTGTAAAGCTCACAGGTGCGACAGGCTTGGCAGACATCTTCAACCAGCTTGCGGAGTCCCGGACAGTAGATGGACTGTTGGATCCACCAGAAGGCCTTGTCTATCCCAAAGTGGCCGTTCCTCTTGTGTGCTTCTCCCACCATCTCACAGGCCATTTGGGCCGGCACTACAACCTGTAGGCACTCCTCCAGCATGTGGGATAGGAAGATACTCCGGTATAGCACTCCTTCTCTCAGAATCAGATGATCCCATTGGCTGAGCAGGGTCAGGGTACTGGTGGACAGTCGTGACCGCGTGTCAGAGGACGGCTTCTGCTGCTGCTTCACCCATTGTTTGAGTAGGGCACATTCAGCATTCCGGTCCTGGATTCTGCACCATTCCTGTGGGGACAATGGGGACCCCACTGGAGTGCCAGCCTCATCCACAGCATACTGGCGACAATCCATCATCTGCCGGGGTAGTCTTGCGAAGTCAGGCATCTCGTTTCCTTCCAGCTCCTCGTCCCGGTCCTTAGTGGGCGAGGGGGATGTCCTTCTGGACAGGCTGTCCGCATTCTGATTTTCAGCCCCAGCTCTATATTTAATCTTGTAGTTAAACTTGGAGAGCCGAGCCATCCAGCGCTGCTCCATAGCCCCAAGTTTCGCATTTTCTAAGTGGGCCAAAGGGTTGTTATCCGTCAGGACTAGTACTTCTGTCCCCGTCAGATATCCGGCAAATTTCTCAGTCATTGCCCACATCAAGGTCAACAGCTCCAGCCGGAAGGAACTGTAATTGGTGGGATTCTTTTCACCTTCATGTAGGGACCTACTGGCATAGGCTACAACACGTTCCTTGCCTTCTTGTACCTGTGAGAGTACTACCCCCAGGCCCTGTAGGCTGGCGTCAGTATGTAATTGGAAGGGCAGGGTGTAATCTGCATATGCCGGGATGGGGGACGACGTCAAGGCACCCTTTAGAGCTTGGAAGGACTCTTCTTGGTAGTTCCCCAATTGATGAGTCGTCCCCTGGGACTGTTGGTGGTTCCTCGAAGCAGGTCGTGTAGTGGTGCGGCAAGGCGGGCGAAGTTCTTGATAAACCAGCGGTGGTAGCCTGCAAGTCCCAGGAAAGCCCTGACCTCCTTGACAGTTGTGGGCTGTGGCCAGTCCCGTACAGCGACTATTTTCTCCGGCGATGGTTGTACACCTTCGGCCGAGATCCTGTGGCCCAGGTAATCAATCTCCTGCTGTAGAAGACAGCACTTGCTGGGTTTCAATTTCAAGCCATGTTCCCTTAGCCTCTGGAACACGCGGCCCAGCTTCTGTAGATGTTCTTTGAACGTGGCTGAATAGACCACAATGTCATCAAGGTAGATCAGGGTTAAGTCGAAATTGAAGTCTCCCAAGCAGCGCTCCATCAGCCTCTGGAAAGTTCCCGGCGCGTTGTTCAGGCCGAAGGGCATCCTGTCAAACTCGTACAGACCCATGGGTAGGATGAAAGCGGTCTTTTCTCTGTCCTTTTCGCTCATGGGTACCTGCCAATAGCCGCTGGCCAGATCCAGGGAGGAAAAGTACTTGGCTTTCTTCAGAGCCGTCAGGGATTCTTCGATCCTCGGCAAAGGGTATGAGTCCCGGATGGAGCAAGCATTCAGGTGGCGGTAGTCCACACAGAACCTCAGGGATCCATCTTTCTTTTTAACTATTACCACCGGTGCAGCCCAGGGGCTCTGGCTCTCTCGTACCACTCCGGCATGGAGCATGGAGTTCAGGATGTTTTTCACTTCTTGGTATTGCTGGGGGGGTATCTGCCGGTATCTCTCGCGAATAGGAGAAGCGTTACCTGTAGGGATCTCGTGTTGGATACTGGTGGTGCATCCAAAGTCGGTGACATGCCGGGCAAAGGACGCCTGGTGTTCCTGCAGTAGTTTTTCCACCTGGGACACTTCCTGTTTAGAGTATTGGGATGTATCCAGCTGACACTTCTCTAGCAGCTCCTTTCCAGCTTCAGTGTCATCTGTGGCGGTGGCCATGGCAGAGACAGTCACTGTCCAGTCTCCCTCTGCCGATGGGGCAAACTGGAGGGGGCCCCTGGGATTCACCTCTGTAGGTAGGGCATAGACTCTGGCGAGCTGTGTCCCCGCTTCTAGGTCGACGCCTACACTAGCCGTATTGCTCAGACGGACAGGGATCCTTCCCCTCCTCACGACAGCCAGAGTGCGAGCGACTAATGGGTTCAGTTTTCCCTCCCTCGGGGTTTGCGGCTCAATCAGTACCTCCACGCCTTCAAGCGGTCTTGTGGTGCTAAGGGGTAGCGAGATAATTGTCTCCTTTTCAGCCGGTAAGGTGATCCTAGTGTGGCGAGGCATGGTGATAGTGGCTATGGGCCGTTGTTCCTCTGCCATTTTCTGTAGGCTGCAGCCCTGAACCACTCTTTGGAATGCTCGGCGGGTGGCCCCGTGGGTGGTAACTTCCTGCCAGTACTTGGGTCCCCGCTTGGTAAACAATACCAGGTCTAGGTCTTTCAGGATGTTCATTCCAATAATCATGGGCGTTTCCGAACCGAAGCCTTCTTTGACCATGATTATCCCCCTCTTCCCGAGGTCCTGTCCACACATTTCGGTGCTCATCGAAGCTACTCCCGTTACTGGAATGGGTAGATTATTGGCCGCTTTGATCTTGATGACGGTATTCGGGTCATAAGCAGCCCGTGGTTGTAGATATTTCTCGTAAAACTGCTCTGAGATGGTGGATACCTGGGATCCAGTATCCATTAGTCCTTGCACGGCAACCCCCTTTAGCATTACTTTCAGTGTAGGGCTGTTTGATGCAAGCTGGCTCCTTTGTTGGTTCCTTTTCTCTTTGGCCTTCCCAGTCGAGTGAGCCTCCTCAGCCGGGGTGTCTAGTTTAAAGGTGCCCACTGTTGAGAGGCACGGCTTGGCGGTTCTAGTGAATAGGCCTGGGGCTCCATCCGCTGTTTCGAGTGAAACTCCGCTTGCTGGGGTGTTTGAGAGTCCGTTCGATGGAACGGCTGCGGGTCGGGTTGGAAGGAGTTCTGGGGGCAATGGTTTGCTCTGTGACGGGGGTCACCACATGTCCAGCACTTTCCCATAGGCCGGATAGGTTGCCGTCTCACTTGCCTATCCGCCTGTCGGTCTAATGTGAGCTGCAGCACCTGCTTCTGTAAATCTCCCACCATCTGCTTCAGTTCCTCCGTGTCGCTGTTCGGAGTATTTGTACTGTACATGGATCTGCAAGTAGCGCTATAAGTCTCTGTTCCTGTAACAGGTCCCCTAGAATGTTCTATGGCTTCTTGTTTAACCTCAGCAAATGTAAGGGCTGGATTTATCCGGAGTAAGTCCTGCAATGAGCGGTTGAGATACGGATCTCTCAGTCCTATTACGAATTGGTCCCTCAGCACCAGGTCGCGGGAGGATGTACCAGCTAGATTTGCTCCATTTTTGCAGGCTTGTTCTAGCAGTACTTGGAGGGCGTTCGCATATCGGGGAATGTCCTCCCACTCGAGCTGTGTACGCTGGAAGAACATGTAGTGCAGTGTTCCCAGGTATCTGGTCGGCCCATAGGTGTTCTCTAGCACCCGCACCAAGTCATCTAATGTACGCTGGCCCCTAACTGTCTCCAGTCTGACCGTCGTCCATGCCTCCCCCTCTAATGTCAGCATAGCCATTTCCGCTAAGGTCTTAGGATCAACATTATACATTTCCCCCACTATCCTAAGTTGTTCCGCCCATTCAGGTACAGGGTAATTCCGTCCGTTAAACTTTCTCACTTGATTTACAATAGACGCCGGAGGAGCTGTCTGACTATAAGCTACCACCGGGAGGGGATTTTGCTGGTCACAGATCCTGCCGACTATGCCAGATGAAGTGGCCGTAGGTCTGACCGCGGCTGAGTTGCCATAATCTGCGCCAACAAAATCCCCACGCTCAGATTTTATGTAAGGGTACATTTTTTTACTGGTAAACATCTCAATGACACATGCAGCTGGCTTAGCAGCACACATAACCAGGGTTTGCTATCCGGGTGTTTAACTTCAGACGCACGGCGCAGAACACAAACAAAACAGCAATGATAAACAAGAATTCTGTCCCTGACTTGCCCTATAGGTTATATTACCAGTCCAAAACACAAGGAGGAAGGGCTCTGTTACGGGGGCTGTCTGATTATAAAAACCAAAGAGATATCAGACAGTCAGGGTCCACCGTGCAGAGACTCTGCTGCAGACTATGGCAGAGTGCAATACCTCTGTTAACTCACAGAAGGATATAATAAGTAAGTAAAGCAATTCCTCCCTTACTTGGAGGGTGTGTGGAATGATCTCTGTTAATAATCACAGAGACAAAGGCAATGTGTGCGAAATGGCACCTATCTAGGTCCGCTCTTCTAGTGGTGCAAAAGAGACGAACAGCAGCGTAAGCCGCACAAAGCTCCTACCTGCGTTCGCTCCACTAGTGTGCGAGGAAACGAACCACTAGATATGGCACCTGCCTAGGTCCGCTCTTCTAGTGGTGCAAAAGAGACGAACAGCAGCGTAAGCCGCACAAAGCTCCTACCTCTGTTTGCTCCCCTAGTGTGCGAGGATACGAACAACTGCCAGACGCAGTATAAGGAACGTTACCCTAGCGGCAACGTCCACCTACGAGTCGAATCACAAGGCCCAGCCAGACCATGTGCCTCAGGCACCTGCCTATGTCCGCTCCCCTAAGAGGTAAGGATACGGACAGCAGCCGAAGCTGTAAGGTATAAGAACGCTACCCTGCCGGTAGCGCTCACCTAGCATAGACAGAGAGATGCCTAGAGGACCGTGCACAGAGCGTCTACTCTCATGCATGAACCAAGAGGACTGAGCACCATGCGGCGTGTGTCAGGGTCTTATATAGACTCTGTGCCTCATCCAAGATGGAGGACACCAGAGCCAATCCGCTGCCAGAACGACAGGAGTGACGTCATGCTGGCCTATCACCGAGCAAGGCGTCACAAGCACATGACCAGCGACCAATCGGCATAGAAGGTGTCAGAGACATGTGACCTCGTGTCAGCGATGATGTCACCCGCACATGTGCAATGGCTCCAAGATAGGACTTAGTATCCGGCGCTCGCACATGTGCAGTAGCAAGAAATCTGGACTTAGTCTCCAGCGCTCGCACATGTGCAGTAGCAAGAAATCTGGACTTAGTCTCCAGCGCTCGCACATGTGCAGTAGCAAGAAATCTGGACTTAGTCTCCAGCGCTCGCACATGTGCAGTAGCAAGAAATCTGGACATAGTCTTCAGTGCTCGCAGCAACCGTAACAGGCTCCCACGTAGCAGGCCTGGACTCCGGGAAATCGGCGGCGACTCCAAGGGAGAGAAGTGGAAGATCCTCAGCCCTCTCAACAGAGGACTAGCTTACAGTCTCTTGGTACGGAGGAAGAAGACGGTCCGGAGGTCCCTTGAGTCCAGTATCCCATCTGCAGCAGTTCTGGCAATCCCTCACACTTCAGCGATGAGGGCAGTCCGAGGCAGGTCTGTTCAGGTCCAGCTCCAGTAGCTCAGTGTGCTTTTCCTGCACTTTTCCTTCCTGTACAACAAGTGCCTGAGGGAGGGGATCAGATTTTACAGTGTCCACCCCTAGAGCAGTTTTGAGCACTTGTCCACAAGGTGGACAACCATCAGCACCATCCTGTGTAATGTCAGTCTCCATGTCCATTTTAATCACAAAACAGTCAGAGCTGCTCGCCTCGTTACACTGGTATCGGACACTCTCGCAGATTTGGACATGTACACCATTGCTGCAATCTTGCACAAGTGTTTGTCAGAGAGGGGACTTGTGACTGTAATACCTTCTGGGGTGTATTGTATGGTAGCCTGGATAGCACTTTATACATCAGCACCCATCAAATTCATAGGAGTATTTTCACTAACAATAAGCTTTTTGAGAATTTCCTGGCTATCTTGTAATTTCAGCTTCATCTGTTTTGTCAAGGGAGTTTCAGACACCAATCCCTCCACCCCGACACACTCCACAGACTTGTCACTAATCATGTCTGGCTTTATCAGGTCTTTATGTACCACAGTTCCGGCTGCCCCAGTGTCAATTAAAAATTCTGCCTTTTCCCCCCTGGCATTGTTATGGTCGTAATTATGGTGGGACCAGGTCCTGAGGGAACGAAAACAGGGTACACATTTGTCACTGGGTTGCCAGTTTCCTAGGTCAGAGGCAAAGGAGCAGGGAGGGAAAGAGAAGAGTCAGTCTGCTCCCTCTCCTTTTTGGAGTTTTTGCACTGTCTGGTGTCGCGGGCGGAGGAGGGGACGCTGCGCTCACCACGCTCGGGTCTGGCGCTGCTGCTGCTGCTCGGTAGCGCGAGCGGTGGGCCGGATCCGGGGACTCGAGCGGTGCTCCTCGCCCGTGAGTGAAAGGGATGGTTTGGGTTTTGGGGATGTAGTCCGTGATGCCACCCACGGTTTGTGGTGATAATGGGACACCACCGCTGCTCTGGACGGGGATCCCGGGAGCGATGACAGGGAGCAGCTGAGGTGTTTCTCTCCCCTCCGTGGGTAGGGGGGTTTGGTGGTCCCGGGGCCTGGTGATAGCGACTGGAGGGTGGATGGCAGGAGTTGGGGAGGTGCAGGGTCGCGGGGGCGGCAGCGCAGTGCCAGGCGGCACGGTGGTACTCACTCAGCCAGTAACGTACACGGAGTCTCTGGTGAAACAAACGGCTGGATGGACGGGTCCCACAGACGGCTGCGGTGGTCACTCCCGGTAGGTTGGCGGTGACTGTCTCTCCCTGCACCTTTGATGTGTTTTCGGCCCCGATGGCTTCCCACCGGTGACCCGCTCCCCAGCGGTGTAGTTGCCAGAGGAGCCCCTTTTGCCCGCAGGTGCTGGCCCTGGGAACTCTAGCTGTGGCGGTAGCTGTATTTCCCTTCACGGTTGAGCGGTTGCCTTTGGTCGGATCTTTCCTGCTGGGAAACCCCGGAGGTTCCCGTCGCTGACGGATTTGAACGGTTTAACGGCGACTCCAAGCCTGGTCAGGGTCCGTAGGCCCTGCCGAATGGTGCTGGCTTCTCTTCACTCCCCGATCCGTTACCGGCGGGCCACCGCCCGACTCCGGTCCTTACGGTTGTGCGGCAATCGGCCTCTCCTGCAGACGGTCACCATCGTCTGCCAACCTTGCTGTATGTGCCCGGGCCACGTACCCGGACACGGTCAGTCTGTTCCTCTACTACCACTTGCCTCCTTCCACTTCACTTTCCCTTTCAGTTCTCTCTCCTTTTCCTGCCTCCAGGACTGTGAACTCCTCGGTGGGTGGAGCCAACCGCCTGGCTCCACCCCACCCGGTGTGGACATCAGCGCCTGGAGGGAGGCAACAAGGATTTGTGTGTGACTTTGATGTTCCTAACCGGGGTGTGGGGTGTGTTGCTGTAGCACCTGTGATGACCTGGCTTGCCCAGGGTGCCACATTCCCCCTTGGTTAAACGCAGACCGTCCGCGGGCTGCCCGTCCATCACCGGTTTTATTTTCTCAATTCTGTAGAAAAAATGGTAAAACATGTAAAACACAAGCATTTTTATAAAACTTCCCTTATGGGAGGCACTTTCTTAAACGTTGCTAAACGGTGGTCAATTTTTATTAACAACGGCTTCCGCTCTCCCCCCGCCCAAACAACCTGGCCCTGATGCTGCCTTTAAGAAGTGGGCAGCACCCCTTGCCCCAGTCCAGAACCAAATTGCTTGAGCGGGTACGGTCTCTTTCAGGGGACCCACGTCCATGGGGGACCCCTGACCCCCGGAGGATCGCCACCGGTTATGGTAGTGGCGGGCCTGAGCCATCCATTTCCTCCAGGCCCATCCTCCAAATCAGCCTCTCCGGAGGCGGTAACGGTATTAGCCAACATTTTTATTTACATGCCACAAGTTTGTGGTTGCCCTGCAAGTTCTCAGGCTTGTCCGTAAGCAGTTCCTTACGCAAACGGTGCAGAAATGCAGAAAGTCCCAACAGGGACTAGTTGCCGGCAACGGCCGGTTCACTCACGGTTGCAAATCAGGTTAATTACTCGGTTGATTACTTTACTATCATTCGGTTACTTAACGGTACTGGTGGTCCCAACGGGGACAACCTGCAGCGGGGGACCGCTGATCCTGGGGCGGCTACCACCGCGGAGGGTCGGCCCAGTCCAGGACCGGACGGTACATTGGGTTCTCCTTCCATAAGCAGTGCAGTCCGGAACCGCTGATCACTGTTGGAAACGGTGGCGGGGGCAGCATGCTCGGGATCTCCTCTTCCATCAACTGTACTCTCTCTGGACCCCTTGCGGCAGGGCCGGTCCCCGGCTCCCACTCAATCAGGGCTGGTTCGGGAACTTGGGTGGCCTGGTCACGACGCGCCACGGCTGCCGCGGCCCCTTGCTCACGGGCCTCCACTATGGCGACCATTCTGCGCATCTCCGCCCTCCAATCCAACAGCTTCTGCAGGCTCTGCGCCCTGACCTTCGTGCAGAACCGGCCCAGCTCCTCTTGCAGTCACGCAGTGGTCCCGGCGGGGAGCTCACCCGGACCGCCGTCTTCGAAGGCTACTCCCCCTCTGCTCCTCCGGAGCTTAGACGCTCCGGTGGCGGGTGCTCCCGCGCTCCAGCCCCAAGACGCCGCCATCTCTCCATCCGCGTCCCCCCTTGGTTTCTTTCCGGCACCTCCTCTTCAGGGGCGGAGCTTCGGCTTTCGCGCCTCCCTTTGCTCGTGAAGATGCTTGAGCGGGGAACTTTTCGCGCCCAAGATGGCGGCTTCTGAAAATTTTCGGCCGGACACCTCCGGCGGGACACAAGGCGCACTTCTACCAGGCGGTAGAACGGTAAGATCCTGTTCGTAACGCCAAGTTGTCGCAGGCGGAGGAGGGGACGCTGCGCTCACCACGCTCGGGTCCGGCGCTGCTGCTGCTGCTCGGTGGCTCGAGCGGTGGGCCGGATCCGGGGACTATCTTGTAATTTCAGCTTCATCTGTTTTGTCAAGGGAGTTTCAGACACCAATCCCTCCACCCCGACACACTCCACAGACTTGTCAGTAATCATGTCTGGCTTTATCAGGTCTTTATGTACCACAGTTCCGGCTGCCCCAGTGTCAATTAAAAATTCTGCCTCTTCCCCCCTGGCATTGCTATGGTCGTAATTAAGATGGGACCAGGTCCTGAGGGAACGAAAACAGGGTACACATTTGTCACTGGGTTGCCAGTTTCCTAGGTCAGAGGCAAAGGAGCAGGGAAGGAAAGAGAAGAGTCAGTCTGCTCCCTCTCCTTTTTGGAGTTTTTGCACTGTCTGGTGTCGCGGGCGGAGGAGGGGACGCTGCGCTCACCATGCTCGGGTCTGGCGCTGCTGCTGCTCGGTGGCTCAAGCGGTGGGCCGGATCCGGGGACTCGAGCGGCGCTCCTCGCCCGTGAGTGAAAGGGATGGTTTGGGTTTTGGGGATGTAGTCCGTGACGCCACCCACGGTTTGTGGTGATAATGGGACACCACCGCTGCTCTGGACGGGGATCCCGGGAGCGATGACAGGGAGCAGCTGAGGTGTTTCTCTCCCCTCCGTGGGTAGGGGGGTTTGGTGGTCCCGGGGCCCGGTGATAGCGACTGGAGGGTGGATGGCAGGAGTTGGGGAGGTGCAGGGTCACGGGGGCGGCAGCGCAGTGCCAGGCGGCACGGTGGTACTCACTCAGCCAGTAACGTACACGGAGTCTCTGGTGAAACAAACGGCTGGATGGACGGGTCCCACAGACGGCTGCGGTGGTCACTCCCGGTAGGTTGGCGGTGACTGTCTCTCCCTGCACCTTTGATGTGTTTTCGGCCCCGATGGCTTCCCACCGGTGACCCGCTCCCCAGCGGTGTAGTTACCAGAGGAGCCCCTTTTGCCCGCAGGTGCTGGCCCTGGGAACTCTAGCTGTGGCGGTAGCTGTATTTCCCTTCACGGTTGAGCGGTTGCCTTTGGTTGGGTCTTTGCTGCTGGGAAACCCCGGAGGTTCCCGTCGCTGACGGATTTGACCGGTTTAACGGCGACTCCAAGCCTGGTCGGGGTCCGTAGGCCCTGCCGAATGGTGCTGGCTTCTCTTCACTCCCCGGTCCGGTACCAGCGGGCCACTGCCCGACCCCGGTCCTTACGGTTGTGCGGCAATCGGCCTCTCCTGGAGACAGTCACCACCGTCTGCCAACCTTGCTGTATATGCCCGGGCCACGTACCCGGACACGGTCAGTCTGTTCCTCTACTACCACTTCCCTCCTTCCACTTCACTTTCCCTTCCAGTTCTCTCTCCTTTTCCCCCCTCCAGGACTGTGAACTCCTCGGTGGGTGGAGCCAACCGCCTGGCTCCACCCCACCTGGTGTGGACATCAGCCCCTGGTGGGAGGCAACAAGGATTTGTGTGTGACTCTGATGTTCCTAACCGGGGTGTGGGGTGTGTTGCTGTAGTACCTGTGACGACCTGTCTTGTCCAGGGCGCCACACTGGCATAATGTCCATTCTGTCCACAACTCCAGCACTGTACGGTCGCTAGGTCACTTGGTGCCCCCCCTCTCTGCTTCCACTGTCTTCCTTGTGCTCTAGCATACATAACTGATCGCTTGCATTTTGTCAGTTCAACCCCCTTAGCTACTTGCAGAAGGTCTGTTGGGTCCATGTTTCTCCACTCAGGTCTGGCTGTCTGTACTGCTTCTCGTAAAAACTTATTCATACCGTCAATGAATGCATTCACCAATATTTTGATATCAAGGTCGTTTCTTGCACTGTACCCCATGTCTGTCCACTTCAGCTGTAACCTCCCAAAGTACGTCTCTATACTCTCCCCTTTTTGCTGTGTCACGTCAGTCATCAGTACAGACTGCTCTGTTTGTTTCTTTGTAGCCCATCCTTTCAATGCCTCACAGTACGTCATTCCAGACTTCTCAGACTGAACATCCATGACCCATGATTGATCCTTTATCATATCAGTATGTGATTTAATTATGTGTCCCAACACGTCACCTGCCTTTGAAGTCACCAAACTCTCGAGGTCTGCCCAAGTGCATTTATAAGTTACCTGTATTGTCTGTATTTGCCTGTAAAATGGGAAAAGTTGGTTTTCAGGATCAGGTAACTGTTTCAACATAGCTAGCTGGTCAGAGGGGCTCCAGGGATGATATTCCTGTGTCTGTCTGATTATTGTGACCTTCCTCGGTCGGGATGTATCTGATTTTTTTGTACTGGTCCCAGGGCGTTCTTTCCTTTCCTCACTGACAGCTTCCTCCCCAAAACTCAATTCCTTCACTACCTCTGTCTCAGTGTCAGCGTCCTCTGTCATCACATGTGATTTGGTTCGAACAGGATTTAGTGCAATCCACTTAGGGCGAGTAACATTACACGTAGCACAAGTACCTCTCCAGTCTGGGTTTTTCTGACTACAATGTTTACAAGTCCATTCATCTGGTCTGGGTTTCTGCTTATGTGAAGGGGGGGCGGTAGCAGTCACAATTCCTGCTTTTGGTGCATTAAAACATTCATAATACACCTTATCTCCCGCTGTGGTCTCTTTATATCTGCAATGCTGCACCTCTTCAGCCACACGACACCATTTATTTACTTGTTGCTCTACTCTCTTGTCTTTTATCCAACCTCTCTTTTCTTCCCTGAATCTGTGCCATTTCTCAACATCCAAACATCCGTACTCTGGCATGTCTGCCTTTTTGAGTATCGGTCTGACATTTTTCACTGCTTCCTTGCCTTCCCTTTCTTGCACTATCTGTTTGGCTGTTTTGGATCCTGCTGGAGCCCCACGCTGCACACTGAACAAGTTGCCCATGGCTTCAACTTATTCCCACACAGCCCACCTTTCTGCAAATGCCCTCTCAGTGTCCCTGGACCTTGTCAACAGGCCACACTTCTCCGGCAAGTCAGAATGGGCTCTCAAGTTGTAGCTGGAAGGCTTAGTCAGCACTCTTACCTGCTACACTTGCAGGGTGTATTGGGAAGGGTTAAAAACACCTCTCTCACCCAAAAGACCAGATAATCAAAGCAGGAAGGACCAGGTGTGATAGTCCTCTCACCTACTAGACCACCTCCATGTAAGTGGGAAGGCCACACTGCTCTCTAACCCACTTAGATCTGATGTGCAGTTGGGTACACCATGCTGGTCCTTTACAAAGTATTCCAGCAACGAACGTAAACTAAAGTTAAACCAAAACAATCCTCAGAGCTGACTTCTTACAGAGGGCAGAAGACAGAAAATCGCGCAGCGCCTCACTTGCCCCCTCCCAACAGCGCACAGTTTGTTTAGCAAGAGTCTTATCTCAAAAGAATTCTTCGTCCAGATTCAGCTTTCCAAAACATCCAACTTTCCTAATACCCACTGGTATACACAATCCCAGGAGAAAATTGAGACTACTTATATACCTTCACAGCACTAATATTCTACTGAAAGGAAAAAAAAAAATACTTTGCTATAAAACCTTCGTTTCCATTTTAAGGGGAAGAAACACACGATATCTCACTATGAGGACATATCACAGGACCACTTGTCCACTCATTCATTGATTTCAGAAACATATGTAACAATACACCTTCCAAGGATCAGTTAACCTCACATGTAAATAAAATTATCTAAACCACTCTTGACACTGATGGAAAAAATACATATGTCAGGTATCCACTCAAATACTCTATATGGCTATGCCCTGTGACATTTCACAACCAGAACATTTTTCCACAGTCCACAGTATGACCTATAACCATTATACATACATATTATTTCACCAAGTCTCTTATGTCACTTTATGTTATTTAGAGGCTTCTCATCAATATACAACAACTTACTGCCTGCCTACTTTATCTAGGCATTAGTATGAAACCACTTATGAACACATATCCCTAGACCAGTGTATTGCCCATCAAAGATGCAAAGATGGCCAAAGCAAAACACAAAACACAGCAAAACAGCAAATATAATTATACAGGGACTGTCCCAAATTCCGTGCTATGCAATCTATGCAATCAGTTAATGGACGGACAACAGATTATCTTATTACTCTATATTTCAACTCTCATTCACACATGCATGAAAAAAAAACAATACTCGCTGGTGATGCCAGAGTTCTTGAACCGTGTGTACAGCTTTACCCAGAATATTCGTGAAATCAGAGAGAGTGAAATAAAGTGTAAGAATAAAGCTTCTCACCTTGCTGCAGCTGAAATTTCACTGTCTCAAGAGTCCCCAAAACTTCTTCCGAATAGGCTGGTTGGCCACGGCTCCACGTTGGGCACCAAAAACTGTTGTAGCTGTTCTGTTTCAAAAGTCAGCTTATGGGATCACCAGTGAGGTCCTCTGAATTAGGCCTCTTCAGGCCTAATCAAGATCGAGCGCTTGGAGAAAAGGCCTGCATTCATGTGAGCATGATCAGTTTTCTGTTTATTCAGCCAAGGTACAGTTTATTTATACCATTTACAGATCAATGTAATATTTCAAAAAAGGCTTCTAGCTGGAATTTACAAGTTGATCATATGACCTTTAAGTTTTAGAAAAACAAAAATGTAGAGTCATGCATATGAGATAAGAAGAACATTTAGCAGACAATAATAATCCTTGAGCTTGTTTCTTATTCCGAAGGCTCCATAATAACTATGAACTAACACCAGATATACTAATGGAACAATAAAATATTTAAAATCAAGAAATAGAGAAACTATTAACCCTTCTATATCAGTAGTATACCCCACATCTGTGACATAAAACATGAGTCACAGCGGGGTATGTGAGACAAATACAAGGAGGAAAGAAAAACTCCACAGGGGTGGGAACTGGGACAGTAATGTAAAAAAATGATAATAGTCAGAGCTGGAAAAATTACATCCCAATCGGAGGAAATTATTACATATAGCACCACTCCAACTGTAATCAAAATATTAGAATGCTGCCATGTACAAAATTTCAAGTATAAGTCAATGCGAGGATCTATCAGACCCACACACCAACATACAGTGTAGCGGTATTTCAGTAAATCAAACCAGGAATTTTTCTAGTGGGATCCACAGGGCACATCACTACATACCAGAAAAAGAAGAAAGATGACGCAATCAAACTGTCCATGGTCCAGGCCCGATGCACGTTTCGTGTCCTTTGTCAAGGGCCACCACGCGTAGTATGTTCCTTCATTAGGAAATCCGATAATATGGGGGATTTATTATATATATACTACAGCTGAAGCTTATTATGAGGATGTTGTCCCCTGTGTGTTCTGCTAAGTATATAATATGTTCATGGTCTGCATATCATTTGGCTACCACAGGATCTGTGAGCAGCTGAACATGGGAGATGACAGGTGTCAGACCCAAAAACAGTCCAATACTGTTGACCAATCCAAAGTATAAGGAATCACCGTCAATATCTAACACTGGACATCCCCTAAAAGATCATTTATTAGTACTTCTGCCTTTTGATAAGAACATGTAAAATACCTGCCTTCTGATGAGAACAACAGCTGGGTGTAAACCCTAATTTCATGTGCGATACTGTTTGCTTTCCTAGCCTAGCTTGCATGAAACTGCCTTCTGAGCTTTTTATCTCTTACATACACCATCAATAGCAAAATATTGGACATCAACTCAAACATTCATAATGTAGCCATAGGGATAGTCTCATAAATTTATAGTAAATGTGGTCCCACATTTATTTATAAACTTAGCTTACAGATATTAACTCTGTTCCCATTGGGGATCAAAATCTACCTTCACAATCAGTATATCTTTGTAGCATGGGAGGAAATCAGAGGAAACACATGCAAACATGGGGAGAACATACAAACTCTTTGCAGATGAACTTTGTGGGATTTCAACACCGTGTTGCCATCTAACTCAATAAGGGGGTAATGTGATGTGCTGCTGTCAGTGAGGAGGTTGTCAGAATTTCCATAGACATAGCTGTCTCCTTTTAACATCCCCATACACAGGAAGGCCCAGCTGAGCTGAGTGCTCCTCTAATCTAGGACAGAACAGCTGACAAAAGATTCTCAACTTGCTGAATTAGTATCACCCAACATTGTCTCTTGGTTCAACTTTAGTGCAAAGAACCATCATTAGTACAGGCATATATCACCAGAACAATCATCAGTATGTGACTACATCACCAGAACCACCATCAGTACATGAATACAGCACCATAACTACCACTATCAGTACATGTATACAGCTATACATATATACATCTGAGGGCTGCTTCTCACTTGCGAGTTTCTCGCAGTAGAGCAATGCGAGAAAAACTCGCATTGGAATCGCACACGTTAGTCAATGATTCAGCTCGCATTTGCGATTTTTTTCTCAGTCCAAATCGGACTGAGAAAAAAATCGCAGCATGATGCTTTTTTGCGAGTTTCTACTGCGAGTCTCTCCAATGCAAGTCTATGGGAGCGTGTAAATAATCGGATGTCACGGGACGGCACTCACACCATCCTAGTGACATGTGATTTTCTAAATACATTTCTCGCATGTTTCCTAAAACACTGGAAACGAGTGATGTCTCACAATGTCTGTCAATCACTATTCTCTGTCAGTCGGTCTCTCCCTCTCAGTCTCTATTCTCTCTCTGTCGGTCCGTCACTATCTCTGTCCCTCTCTCACAGTCTGTCGGTCATTTTCCCCTCCTCTCTCATACTCACCGTTCCCCGATCCCCGGCGCGGCGCTGCACGGCATTCACACTGCCCCGGCGGTTTTTACTATTTTGAAAAAGCCGGCCGCTCATTAAACAATCTCGTATTCCCTGCTTTCCCCGCCCACAGGCGCCTATGATTGGTTGCAGTGGGACACGCCGCCACGCTGAGTGACAGGTGTCTCACTGCACCCAATCACAGCAGTCGGTGGGCGTGTCTATACTGTGCAGTGAAATAAATAATTAAATAATTGAAAAAAAACGGCGTGCTGTCCCCCCAATTTTAATACCAGCCAGATAAAGCCATACGGCTGAAGGCTGGTATTCTCAGGATGCGGAGCTCCACGTTATGGGGAGCCCCCCAGCCTAACAAAATCAGTCAGCAGCCGCCCAGATTTGCCGCATACATTAGATGCGACAGTTCTGGGACTGTACCCGGCTCTTCCCGATTTGCCCTGGTGCGGTGGCAAATCGGGGTAATAAGGCGGGGTAATAAGGAGTTAATGGCAGCCCATAGCTGCCACTAAATCCTAGATTAATCATGTCAGGCGTCTCCACGAGATACCTTCCATGATTAATCTGTAAGTTACAGTAAATAAACACACACACACACACCTGAAAAAATCATTTATTAGAAATAAAAAACACTAACAAATTCCCTGGTTCACCAATTTAATAAGCCCCAAAAAGCCCTCCATGTCCAGCGCAATCCAGGATGGTCCAGCGTCGCTTCCAGCTCTGCTGCTAGGATTTCACTGTCTTGAGCGCCCTCGCTGGCTGTCGGCAGTGTTTTCTCTGGCTGGTCTCCCCGAGATCAGTGATCGATTTGTTTTGTTGGTCTACTAGGCATTGCTCCCACCCAGCCAGAATCTTACTCCACACTGATGAGGGGCAATACCCCGAAACAGCTGTCTGTGGATTGATACCTGGCCTTGGTATTTCCCTTGTCATATCTTTAAACTTGTCAAAAAGTTGGATATTGACTTAAAGGGCCACTTAATATGGTGGTTATGGTGGTCTCCTAAAAAGAGTCACCCCTTGGCTGGGCCCTTCCCGGAGGGATATCTGGCTGGTTTCTGTGTTGAGACTCCTAACAGAGGCTCCACGGACCTTTTTGATTGACAGTAAATAAACACACACACACACCTGAAAAAATCATTTATTAGAAATAAAAAACACTAACAAATTCCCTGGTTCACCAATTTAATAAGCCCCAAAAAGCCCTCCATGTCCGGCGTAATCCAGGATGGTCCAGCGTCGCTTCCAGCTCTGCTGCATGAAGGTGACCGGAGCTGCAGAAGACACCACCGCTCCTGACAGCTCCATGCAGCAACTGAGGTGAGTAGCGCGATCAGCTCAGCTGTCATTGAGGTTACCCGCGGCCAACGGGTAACCTCAGTGACAGCTCAGCTGATCGCGCTAGTCACCTAATTTGCTGCGTGGAGCTGTCAGGGCTGCTAACTTCAGTCACTCAGGGGATTAGCGGTCACAGGTGAGTCCTTCACAGGAAACCGCTAATCAGGACGCGGCACAGATAGAGCCGCAGCATGACAATGAAGTCGGGTGAAGTTCACCCGACTTCATTCTGATCGTGCGGCTCTGTCTGTGTCTGCTGTCATCTGCCATTCAGCTCTGCTACATGCCTGTCTGTGTCTGCTGTCAGCGGCCATGTAGCAGAGCTGAATGGCAGATGACATAGTAAAAAATACGCATTACACACGCATTACATACGCATTACATACGCTAGTAAAATCATTAATTTATTCAGAAAAAGCATCGCACTTGCGTTGCACTCGGACCTAACGTGAACTAAAATCAGCCGAGTTTTTTTCAGCCCAGTCGGACCGATTTTACTCGCATAGATGTGTTTCCAGCCTGAGAGTTGGTATTTTATATACATAGCAAAATTAATAGCTGTTAGTGAATTGCACTCAGCAATACCTTTAGCAGAAAGTAAGTTAACTCCAGTGATCATATCTAATATATAAAGCTGAATGTGTGTATGTATGTATGTATGTATGTATGTATGTATGTGTGCGTGTGCGTGTGTGTGTGTGTGTGTGTGTGTGTGTGTGTGTGCATGTCCGGGATTGGCATCTGCACCGTCGCAGCTACATCCACAAAATTTTGCACACTCACACTTCTGGACCCTGAGAGTGTCATAGGCTATGTTTTGAGGGGAAATTTTAACCCCGCGCTTTACAGTTATTCACCAAAAAACATTAAAGCGAATGGAGCTGGGAGCCACAGTGCAGCCAGAACTTCAGAAGAATGCCCAGCCACGCCCATAAATGGAATGTTGGCGTGTCACAATGCAGCCAGGGAAAGAGACAGACACAGACAGGGAAAGAGGCAGACACAGACAGGGAAAGAAACAGACATAGACAGGGTAAGAGACAGACACAGACAAAGAGACAGACTGACAGGGAAGGAGAGGGAAAGAGAGAGACAGGTTAAGAGACAGACACAGACAGGTAAACAGACAGACACAGACAAAAAGACAGAGGCAGACACAGGGAAACAGAGAGACAGGGAAAGAGAGGGAAAGAGACAGACAGGGTAAGAGACAGACAGGGAAAGTGACAGAGATAGATAGACAGACAGGGAAAGAGATTGAGACAGACGGAGAAAGAGACAGAGACAGTCAGCGACAGACAGGGAAAGAGACAGACAGACAAAGAGATAGAGAGACAGAGAGATATATACAGACGGGGAGACAGACAGAGAATGGGAGAGACACAGAGAGACAGCTACTATCCCGGGCAGCGCCGGGTGCTACAGCTATAATATATAAAGCTGAATGTGTGCATGTATGTATGTATGTGTGTGTGTATGTGTGTGTGTATGTCCGGGATTGGCATCTGCACCGTCGCATTTACAATCACAAAATTTTGCACACTCACACGTCTGGACCCCGAGAGCATCATAGGCTATGTTTTGAGGCAAAATTTTAACCCCGTGCCTTCCAATTTACCAATCGATTTTGCCCCTATCTACATAATGGGGAAAAAGTGAAACGAAAAGTGTGTCCGCACCGTCGCATTTACAATCACAAAATTTTGCACAGACACCTCATGTGACCCAGGGAACGTTGTAAACTATGTTTTGACAAGAAAATTTAACCCCGCACTTTACAAATACTCTCCAAAAAAACCATGCCTTCATTAAAGTAAATGGAGCCTGGAACTACAGGTTATAAGTAGGAGCTGTGAGTGGTTGCTATAGTAACAAAAGACATTCATAGTATAAGAAGCTTATATGTGAGGTAATAAGATGTCGGTGGGGAGACGGATAGAGAGAGACAGAGAGAGACAGACAGTGAGAGAGACAGACAGAGACAGACAGGGAAAGAGACAGAGAGATAGAGACGGACAGGGAAAGAGACAGACAGAGACAGATGGTGAAAAAGACAGAGACAGACGGGGAAAGAGACAGACAGAGACAGACCTGGAAAGAGACAGACCTGGAAAGAGACAGGCCTGGAAAGAGACAGGCCTGGAAAGAGACAGACCTGGAAAGAGACAGACCTGGAAAGAGACAGATGGGGAAAGGGACAGAAACAGGCAGACAGGGAAGAAGGAAACAGCCAGAGAGACAGACAAAGATAGATGGGGAAAGACACAGACCTTAATAGAGACAGACGGGGAAAGAGACAGAGAAATAGAGACAGACAAAGACAGGCAGACAGGGAAAGAGACAGGAAAAGACACAGACAAAGAGACGGGGAGACAGACAGGGAAAGAAAAAGACCTGGGAAAGAGACAGACCTGGAAAGAGACAGATGGGGAAAGAAACAGAGAGATAGAGACAGACAAAGAAAGAGACAGAGACAGGCAGATGAGGAAAGAGGCAGACCTGGAAAGAGGCAGACCTGGAAAGAGGCAGACATGGAAAGAGACAGACCTGGAAAGAGACAGACGAGGAAAGAGACAGACGGGGAAAGAGACAGACGGGGAAAGAGATAGACAGAAAAAGAGACAGACGGAGCACATTACTTGGCCAATTTAGTTAAATCTGTGTGGAATATCTGTGGTGTTGAAATATATGTTGTGAAATGCTTCTATTAGCTTAGTTTTTGCCTTTTAATAATTACATTTACATGCATTTGTTTTGTGTTTTTTCTGTGTGCAGAATACATTTTTGTTAATACATTCCATTTTGTTAACAGCAGTTATTAACCCGGGCGATACTTTACACATATATATATATATATATATATATACAGAAACAGAAGTTCCAGGCGGCACACAATCCTTCAAGGTGCACGTGTCCAAGGATGGCATCCACAGTATAATTAATACAAAGGACCGGCACTCCAAATCTTCTGAAATATTTTTGTAGTTTATTCCATCATAATATACAGGCGTATATTATATATATATATATTATATTATATAATATATTTATTTATATATTTATATAGTTTATTATAGTATAGACCGAGCTCACACCATAGAAGTTAAAAGTAAGTTTAAGCTACTAAAATCATCAGTGGCACCATCTGAAGAATACTCACGTGCTTTTACAACCTGTGACATTGAAATTGCCCTTGCTGAAACTAAAATTAACAAAGCTCCCGGCTCTGATGGGATCCATCCTGAATTTCTCAAAAACTGTGGACCTTATGCGAAAAAATGGATGGCAAAGTTCTTCTCAGATATTATGGAGAATGCTCAAGTCCCTAGTAAATTAAAACATGCCAAAATAATTGCATTGTTAAAACCTGGGAAGCCTGAAGATAATCCATCAAGCTATAGACCCATAGCCTTGTTGAGTTGCTTATATAAGCTCTTAGAACGCTTAATATATAACAAGATCAGTCTAAAGATTTTCGACTCAATACCTATAGAGCAAGCTGGCTTCAGACCTGCTCGAAACTGTAGTGACCAAGTCTTAGCTTTGACAACTCTCATTGAAGCTGAATTCCAGAAGAACAAGAAAGTTTCAGTGGCGTTTATCGATCTCTCTGCTGCATATGATACTGTGTGGAGGGAAGGACTTTTATATAAATTTCTGAAGGTGATTCCATGTAAGAAAATGATGTACCTCTTGAACAATATGATTGCAAATCGAACTTTTCATCTTATTATGGGCGATTCAACCAGTTGTAAGAAATCTTTAAACAACGGACTGGCCCAGGGATCAGTGCTGGCACCTCTCCTGTTTGCCCTGTACCTAGCTGATATTCCTAAAACAGTGTCACGGAAATTTGGATATGCCGATGACTGGGCACTTGCTATGGTAAGCAAAACAATGGAGGAAGCAGAGGACGTTCTTACAAAAGATCTTAGTGTAATGGGAAAGTACTTCCGACAATGGAGATTAAAACCTAACCCATCAAAAACGGAAGTTTGTTGCTTTCATTTACACAATGCAAGTGCCAAGACTGAACTTAAAGTACAATTTGAAGGCCAATCTGTTAAACACAATTTCAATCCTAAGTATTTAGGTGTAACCCTTGATAGAAGTCTAACTTTTAAATCCCATCTGGATAAATTGGCACAGAAACTGAAAGCACGTAATAATATTATTCAGAAACTTTGTGGATCCTCATGGGGCTCGGCAACATCTGTTTTGAGAACATCTACTCTTGCCCTGGTGTACTCTGCTGCAGAATACTGTGCTCCAGCATGGTTAAATAGCTGTCATGTAAACTTAATTGACACTCAGCTGAACAACTCTTTGCGTATAATATCTGGTGCTATTAGACCTACACCTGTTCACTGGTTACCTGTGCTGGGTCATATCGCACCCGCAAATCTAAGAAGACAAAAGCTCCTACTTAAAGAGTACACTAAAGTAGTGAATAATGAAAAACTTCCAATACACCAAAATATCAGAGATGTTACAATACAACGATTGAAATCAAGACATCCACCCATCCGAACTGCAATCACCTTGCATGAACAAAACTTCAATTTAGAGGAGAAATGGCAAGAACTTTGGGTCAATGTAGTAGAAGGTGATCCCCAAATGTTCCCTAATTTACAAAACCCTCCACCAGGCTTCAATCTACCAAGGAAAACATGGGTTACTCTAAATCGTATCAGAACAAACTTTGGCGTCTGTGCAGATTTTATGTATAAGTGGGGAAAATATGACTCTCCGACCTGTGACTGTGGAGCAGATCGTCAAACTATCCAGCACATTGTTGAGGAGTGCCCCCTGAGATCCTACCATGGTGACAAGAAGGATTTCTATATTGTAAATGATAACGCTATTGCATATATAGAAAATCTTGATATTCAAATTTGATTTTTATCCTGTTGATATTTTTCAATCACTGTCTATTGTCTGGTGTTTATTTTTATATGATGGTAAGATATACGTTCATACGATTAAATAAATACAGGCGTAAATACGCGTTTCGGCTAATAGTGAGTCTTTTTCACATCTATGATAGATAGATGTGAAAAAGGCTCACTATTAGCCGAAACGCGTATTTACGCCTGTATATTATGATGGAATAAACTACAAAAATATTTCAGAAGATTTGGAGTGCCGGTCGTTTGTATTAATTATATATATATATATATATATATATATATATATATATATATTTTACATATTGCTAACTATAGCACTAAAATGCCCTTTTCAAAGCCTAAGGCTATGTGCGCACTTACCGGATTTTGCCGCGGATTTTCCGCGGATTTGCTGCATGTTTTGCTGCAGAAAATGTTCATAACATCTCTGCAGTGAATCACCAGCAAATCCTATGGAGAAAAAAAATCCTGTGCGCACTGGGCGGAATTTGACAGCTGCATGTTTTGCTGCGGGAATCCCGCAGCAAAAACAAGTGCATGTCAATTCTTTTCCGCACATCGCTGCGGGATTTCACTCCATTGACTCCAATGTTAATCATGAAATCCCGCAGGGAATAACGCAGGCAGCAAATTCTGTGCGGTTCACTGCGTTTTCCTGCGTTATTTCCTGCGGTATTTCGTGGTTTACCTCCGGTAATATACATCGCCTGTCTGCGGTTTTGCAGGGAAGTGATGTCATTACAGGAAGAGGAAGCCGTGCAGAGTAAACACACACACAGATCACAGACACACACAGACATCACAGACACAGAACACATAGACACAGACACATAGAACACACATAGAAAGCAAACGGAAATATAGAAAACAAAGAACGTGGGCTCCGCTGCATATTTACCTTCCAGCCGAGGTAAGCACACAGCGGTGGCCCGGTATTCTCAGGCTGGGGAGGGAGAGGGGCAGGGTTAATGTCCCCCACCTCACTCCCCCTCCGGCAGCCGAGAATATCAGCCGCAGCTGCCCCGGGAATGTCGCATGCATTATGCGGCACTACCGGAGTGTCCCCGGCTCTTCTTGCCGCCGTGTAGCAGTGGCAGCAAGGTAATACAAGGGGTTAATGATGGTGGGGGACCACCGCCATTAACTCCAGGCTTGATCATGGCAGCGTCTATGTGACAGCTGACATGATCAACCCGTAAGTAAAGTGGAAAAAACACAGACACCGAAAAATCCTTTATTTTAAATAAAACAAACAAGCCTCGTTCACCATTTTATTAACCCCTCCCGCACCAAAGCTCCGGCGTAATCCACCGCTCCGGCGTAATCCACAGGTCCTGCGCTGCTCACATCCAGCCGCGACTGTCACAGACACAGCGCTGAATGAAAGCAGCAGACAGCAGAGGTAATTACCGGTCATTTCCCACGGCCGGTAATGTGAACTCACTGCCGACCGTGGGAAATGTAGCGATCTGTCATCTATCTATCTATCCCTCTGTCTGTCTATCTATCTATCCCTCTATCTTTTCTTCTATCTACTATCTCAGAATTAAATGACTTTTTTTTTTTGTTTTTTTTTTTCAATGTGCTTTATTGCATTGAATGCAATAAAGCACATCCCAACCCGCACGCGGCAAAACCGCGACAATACCGCGAATAATACCGCGAATAATACCGCGGCAAACCGCGGCAAACCGCATGCGGTTTTCGGGTGCGGTTTCCCCGCGGTTTTTTACCGCGGGTGCGGTAATCTTTGAGAGCATGCGGAATTTTCTCAAGAAAATTCCATTTCCCAGTGCGCACATAGCCTTATACAGTGGGTAAAATAAGTATTGAACACGTCTCCAATATTCTAAGTAAGTGACATTTTTAAAGGTGCTACTGCAATGATTTTCCCACAAGATGTCAGTAACAACCCATTCAAACCACACAGGTTAAAAAAGAAAAAAAAAATCAATGCATAGATGTCCATAAATTAAGTTACCTGTAATAATGAGAAATGACACAGGGAAAACGTATTTAACACATGTGGAAAGAGAGGAAAAAAGCCATAGAAAGTCCTGACATCAGCTGAAATTAATCAGTAATTGCAAAGCAATCCTGTCAGTTAGGCCGGAGTCACACTTGCGCGTATCTCGCAAGAGTCTCGCATTGCATCACCCGGCACGGCCGCACACTCTCCTGACAGGAGCGGGTCGGCTGCATGTATTTCTATGCAGCTGAGACGCTCCTGTCCGGAGAGCATCAGGCCATGCCGGGTGATGCAATGCGAAACTCTCGCGAGATACGCGCAAGTGTGACTCTAGCCTTAGTCTAATATATAAAGCTGTGTGTGTGTGTGTGTGTGTGTGTGTCCACTAAAGGAATTAACACCGTCGCATGTACAATTACAAAATTTTGCCAAGACGCCCATTTGACTCAGGGAACATCATAGACTATGTTTTGAGGGGAAATTTTAACCCGACGCTTTACAGTTACTCTCCAAAAAACCTGCTTACATTAAAGTCAATGGAGCTGGGAGCCAGAACGTCAGAGGAATGTTGGCATGTCACAATGCAGCTAGGGAAAGAGAGAGACAGACAGGGATAGAGAGACAGAAAGGGAAAGAGAGACAGTCAGGGAAAGAGACAGAAACAGACAGAGAGGGAGACAGACAGAGACTGGGAGAGGGACAGTTAGTATCCCAGACAACGCCGGGTACTAAAGCTAGTTATAAAAAATATCAGCTGGTCCAACTAATGGCCGATAAAAAGGTGTCTCATTACCAAGGTGCCACACAAGAAACAGCTCATGATGGGTAAAACCAGTAAGCTATCTCAAGACCTTCACAACACTACTGTTATAAAACATACTGACGACATTGGTTACAGAATTATAAACTACTAAATGTTCTGTTCCAGTGAGCACTATTGGGGCTACAATTTTTGAGTGCAAAGAACATAATTTCACAATAAACCTGCCATAACCAGGTGCTCTCAGCAAGATTTCAGACAGAGGAGTGAAAAGAATTATCGGAAGAGTTGTCCAAAAGCCAAGGACACCTGTGTAGAACTACAGAAATAACTGAAATCAGCAGGTACCATTGTTTAAAAGAAAGTAATGCACCATGGCCTGTATGCATGCTCCTGTATGCACACTCACCATGTAAGACTCCATTGCTGAACAAAAAGCAGGTTCAAGTGCGTTTAAAGTATGCTGAACAACAGTTACACATATCTGGGAAATACTGGTGATTATAGTCTGGTAAGATGAGACCAACATTGAACTCTTTGGAGGCCATAATACAGTCATGGCCAAAAGTTTTGAGAATGCTACAAATATTAATTTTTACAAAGTCTACTGCTTAAATTTTTCTAATGGCAATTTGCATATACTCCAGAATGTCATAAAGAGTGATCAGCTTTAACAGCAATTACTTGCAAAGTCAATATTGACTAAGGAAATGAACTTTAACCCCCAAAACACATTTCAACATCATTGCATTCCTGCCTTAAAAGGAGCAGCTAACATTGTTTTAGTGATTGTTCCATTAACACAGGTGTGGGTGTTGATGAGGACAGGGCTGGCGATCAATCAGTCATGATTAAGTAAGAATGACACCACTGGACACTTTAAAAGGAGGCTGGTGCTTGGTATCATTGTTTCTCTTCAGTTAACCATGGTTATCGCTAAAGAAACACGTGCAGCCATCATTGCTCTGCACAAAAATGGCCTAACAGGGAAGAGTATCGCAGCTACAAAGATTGCACCTCAGTCAACAATCTATCGCATCATCAAGAACTTCAAGGAGAGAGCTTCCATTGTTGCCAAAAAGGCTTCAGGGTGCCCAAGAAGGACCAGAAAACGCCAGGACCGTATCTTAAAACTGTTTCAGCTGCGGGATCGGACTACCAGCAGTGCCAAGCTAGCTCAGCAATGGCAGCAGGCTGGTGTGAGTGCTTCTGCACGCACTGTGAGGCGGAGACTGCTTGAGCAAGGCCTGGTTTCAAGGAGGGCAGCAAAGAATCCACTTCTCTCCAGAAAAAATATCAGGGACCAACTGATATTCTGCAAAAGGTACAGGGAGGGGACTGCTGAGGACTGGGGTAAAGTCATTTTCTCAGATGAATTCCCTTTTCGATTGTTTGGGACATCTGGAAAACAGCTTATTAGGAGAAGAAGAGGTGAGCGCTACCACTAGTCTTGTCTCATGCCAACTGTTAAGCATCCTGAAATGATTCATGTGTGGGGTTGCTTCTCAGCCAAGGGTATCGGCTCACTCACAGTCTTGCCTAAAAACACAGCCATGAAAAAAGAATGGTACCAGAATGTCCTCCAAGAGCAACTTCTCCCAACTGTCCAAGAGCAGTTTGGCACCCAACAATGCCTTTTCCAGCATGATGGAGCACCTTGCCATAAATCAAAGGTGATCACTAAATGGCTCATGGAACAAAACAGAGATTTTGGGTCCATGGCCTGGAAACTCCCCAGATCTTAATCCCATTGAGAACTTGTGGGCAATCATCAAGAGACGGGTGGACAAACAAAAACCAACAAATTCTGGCAAAATGAAAGCATTGCTTATGCAAGAATGGACAGCTATCAGTCAGGATTTGATCCAGAAGTTGATTGAGAGCATGCCAGGGAGAATTGCAGAGGTCCTGAAGAAGAAGGGTCAACACTGCAAATATTGACTTGTTGCATTAACTCATTCTAACTGTCAATATAACATTTTGGTACTCATAATATGATTGCAATTATATTTCTGTATGTGATGTAAACATCAGACAAACCCAATTAAAAACCAGAGGGCAATAGATCATGTGAAAATATAATTTTGGTGTCATTCTCAAAACTTTTTGCCATGACTGTACACACCATGTTTGGAGGCACCATTTGTGAAGACAAATCACCCCAAAAGCACCAAGAACAGTGAAGTGTGAAGGTGGGAATATCATGATGTGTGGCTGTTTTTCAACAGACGGCACTGGCAAACTTCATTATAATACAAGGAAGGATGAAAGTGTTCATGTACAGAGATATACCTGATAAAATGTGCTACCATCTACCAGGATGATGAAGATGAAACAAGGGAGAACGTTTCACCAGACAATGATCCTAAACACACGGCCAAGGAAACTCTCAAATGGTTTCAGAGAAAGAAAATAAATCTGCTAGAATGGCCGAGCTGATCGCCGGAGCTGAATCCAAGAGAAAATGTCTGGAAGGAACTAAAGCTCAGAGCTCATAGAAGGAGCCGGGACCTGCAGGATGTGAGGAGTGTGTGTGTGGAAGAATGGGCCAAAATCCACCTGAGCAATGCAGGTGACTAGTGTCTCTATACAGGAGGCGTCTGGAAGCTTCAGCACCAACAAAGGAGAATGTACCAAGTATTAAGCCCTTTACAACCAGTGAGCCGCCAGTAATCCTCACACATGTCTGCTGATTTGAACAGCAGGCATGTAGGGCTAACAGGCGAGGGTGGATTTGTGATCCATCTGCGCCTCCTTGCCACTTAGATCGCACTGTCACATTTAAATGGCCGTGGCAGGGATAATGCTGTTCTCCACTGCCACCGGTGGCCCGAGCTGATTGTTCTCATGGTAGCGACAGGTCATGTGATGACTCCTGTCGCTATCATGACGTATTTTCTGTCAGAGCCGACAGAGCACTGGCTCACACAGGAATGCTGCATTTCTGCTGACCAGAGGTGTGCAGCTCTAATCAGCAGTAATGAACAAGTGATTAAACTACTGATCCTTAGGGGCACTTTGCACACTACGACATCGCACGTGCGAAGTCAGTGGGGTCAAATTGAAAGTGACGCACATCCGGCGTCGCAGGCGACATCGTAGTGTGTAAAGCCTTTTTTATACGATTAACGAGCGCAAAATCGTCGTAATCATCGTAATCATCGGTGTAGCGTCCGTCATTTCCATAATTTGGAAATGACCGAAGTTACGATGTTGTTCCTCGTTCCTGCGGCAGCACACATCGCAGTGTATGAAGCCCCAGGAGCGAGGAACATCTCCTACCTGCGTCCTGCGGCTCACGCCAGCTATGCAGAAGGAAGGAGGTGGGCAGGATGTTTACGTCCTGCTCATCTCTGCCCCTCTGTTTCTATTGGCCGCCTGCCGTGTGACGTCGCTTAATGAGGAGGCGGGTCGCCGGCCAGGTGAGTGCATGTGAAGCTACCGTAGCAATAATGTTCGCTACGGCAGCTATCACCATGATATCGCAGCTGCGACGGGGGCGGGGACTATCGCGCACGGCATCGCAGCATCGGCTTGCGATGTCGTAGTGTGCAAAGTGCCCCTTACAGTTTCCTAGGGGGACTAGTAAAATAACTAAAGATTGTAAAAAAAAAGTTTTACAAAATATGAAAAAGTAAAAACTAAAAGTTCAAATCACCTCCCATTCGCTCCATTGAAAATAAAGTTAATTAAAAAAATACACATATTTGATATCGCTGCGTTCAGAAATGCTCGATCTATCTAATATAATATCAATTAATCTAATTGGTACACGGCGTGGCAAGAAAAAAAATCCAAACGCCAAAATTACATGTTTTGCTTGGCACAAACATTTTTTAAAATGCAATAACAGGTGATCAAAAAGTAGCATCCGCACAAAAATAGTATCATTAAAAACGTCATCTCAAGACACAAAAAATAAGCCATCACTGAGCCATAGATCCCGAAAAATAAGGTTGTGGAGAATGGCGCCAAAAGCATAATTCTTTTTTGGACAAACTTCTGAACTTTTTTTAACTCCTTAAATAAAAGTATAAATATACTCCAGGGGAAGGGGGGGGGGGGCATTATTGTATTATATTCCAGAGAAGGAGGGGGTATTATTTTATTATACTCCAGGGGAAGGAGGGGCATTATTGTATTATACTCTAGGTAAAGAGGGAGGCATTATTTTATTATACTCCAGGGGAAGGGGGGGCAATATTTTATTATACTCCAGGGGAAGGGGGGGAATTATTTTATTATACTCCAGGGGAAGGAGGGGGCATTATTTTATTATACTCCAGGAGAAGGAGGGGGCATTATTTTATTATACTCCAGGGGAAGGGAGGGGGGCATTATTTTATTATACACCAGGGGAAGGGGGGCATTATTGTATTATACTCTAGGTAAAGAGGGAGGCATTATTTTATTATACTCCAGGGGAAGGGGGGGCAATATTTTATTATACTCCAGGGGAAGGGGGGGAATTATTTTATTATACTCCAGGGGAAGGAGGGGGCATTATTTTATTATACTCCAGGGGAAGGAGGGGGCATTATTTTATTATACTCCAGGAGAAGGAGGGGGCATTATTTTATTATACTCCAGGGGAAGGGAGGGGGGCATTATTTTATTATTCTTCAGGGGAAAGGAGGGGGCATTATTTTATTATACTCCAGGGGAAGGGAGGGGGCATTATTTTATTATACTCCAGGGAAAGGAGGGGGCATTATAGTATTATACTCCAGGGGAAGGGGGGGCATTATTTTATTATACTCCAGGGGAAAGGAGGGGACATTATTTTATTATACTCCAGGGGAAGGAGGGGGCATTATAGTATTATACTCTAGGGGAAGGGGGGGCATTATTTTATTATACTCCAGGGGAAGGGAGGGGGCATTATTTTATTATTCTTCAGGGGAAAGGAGGGGGCATTATTTTATTATACACCAGGGGAAGGGGGGCATTATTTTATTATACTCCAGGGGAAGGGGGGAGGCATTATTTTATTATTCTTCAGGGGAAAGGAGGGGGCATTATTTTATTATACTCCAGGGGAAGGGAGGGGGCATTATTTTATTATACTCCAGGGAAAGGAGGGGGCATTATAGTATTATACTCCAGGGGAAGGGGGGGCATTATTTTATTATACTCCAGGGGAAAGGAGGGGACATTATTTTATTATACTCCAGGGGAAGGAGGGGGCATTATAGTATTATACTCTAGGGGAAGGGGGGGCATTATTTTATTATACCCCAGGGGAAGGAGGGGGCATTATTTTATTATACTCCAGGGGAAGGAGGGGGCATTATTTTAATATACTCCAGGGGAAGGAGGGGGCATTATAGTATTATACTCTAGGGGAAGGGGGGGCATTATTTTATTATACTCCAGGGGAAGGGAGGGGGCATTATTTTATTATTCTTCAGGGGAAAGGAGGGGGCATTATTTTATTATACACCAGGGGAAGGGGGGCATTATTTTATTATACTCCAGGGGAAGGGGGGAGGCATTATTTTATTATTCTTCAGGGGAAAGGAGGGGGCATTATTTTATTATACTCCAGGGGAAGGGAGGGGGCATTATTTTATTATACTCCAGGGAAAGGAGGGGGCATTATAGTATTATACTCCAGGGGAAGGGGGGGCATTATTTTATTATACTCCAGGGGAAAGGAGGGGACATTATTTTATTATACTCCAGGGGAAGGAGGGGGCATTATAGTATTATACTCTAGGGGAAGGGGGGGCATTATTTTATTATACCCCAGGGGAAGGAGGGGGCATTATTTTATTATACTCCAGGGGAAGGAGGGGGCATTATTTTAATATACTCCAGGGGAAGGGGGGGGCATTATTTTATTATACTCCAGGGGAAGGAGGGGGCATTATTTTATTATACTCCAGGGGAAGGAGGGGGCATTATTTTATTATACTCCAGGAGAAGGAGGGGGCATTATTTTATTATACTCCAGGGGAAGGGAGGGGGGCATTATTTTATTATTCTTCAGGGGAAAGGAGGGGGCATTATTTTATTATACTCCAGGGGAAGGGAGGGGGCATTATTTTATTATACTCCAGGGAAAGGAGGGGGCATTATAGTATTATACTCCAGGGGAAGGGGGGGCATTATTTTATTATACTCCAGGGGAAAGGAGGGGACATTATTTTATTATACTCCAGGGGAAGGAGGGGGCATTATAGTATTATACTCTAGGGGAAGGGGGGGCATTATTTTATTATACTCCAGGGGAAGGGAGGGGGCATTATTTTATTATTCTTCAGGGGAAAGGAGGGGGCATTATTTTATTATACACCAGGGGAAGGGGGGCATTATTTTATTATACTCCAGGGGAAGGGGGGAGGCATTATTTTATTATTCTTCAGGGGAAAGGAGGGGGCATTATTTTATTATACTCCAGGGGAAGGGAGGGGGCATTATTTTATTATACTCCAGGGAAAGGAGGGGGCATTATAGTATTATACTCCAGGGGAAGGGGGGGCATTATTTTATTATACTCCAGGGGAAAGGAGGGGACATTATTTTATTATACTCCAGGGGAAGGAGGGGGCATTATAGTATTATACTCTAGGGGAAGGGGGGGCATTATTTTATTATACCCCAGGGGAAGGAGGGGGCATTATTTTATTATACTCCAGGGGAAGGAGGGGGCATTATTTTAATATACTCCAGGGGAAGGGGGGGGCATTATTTTATTATACTCCTGGAGAAAGGAGGGGGCATTATTTTATTATACTCCAGGGGAAGGGGGGGCATTATTTTATTATACTCCAGGGGAAAGAGGGGGCATTATAGTATTATACTCCAGGGGAAGGGGGGGCATTATTTTATTATACTCCAGGGGAAAGGAGGGGGCATTATTTTATTATACTCCAGGGGAAAGGAGGGGGCATTATTTTATTATACTCCAGGGGAAGGAGGGGGAATTATTTTATTATACTCCAGGGGAAAGGGGGGCATTATAGTATTATACTCCAGCGGAAGGGGGGGGCGCATTATTTTATTATACTCCAGGGCAAGGAGGGGGCGTTATTCTATTAAACTCCAGGGGAAGGGGAGTGTTATTGTATAATTATACTCCAGTGGGGGAGGGGCATTATTATATGGTTATAATCTATGGAAGGGGGCCTAAATTATTATTATATGAAAAGGGAATAATTTCATTTAGCAGGGGGCCATTTTATAACAAGAAGTGTGAGTGATTGTACGGCACTGTGGCTCCTGTGATTGATACACACATAACCCTTTGCAGTAAAATGAAGTACCAACTCCAGGAACAAAATATACACTCTTTACATAAAATGCCCCTCACTCCACCTTTCATGTACAGGTCTATGCAGTTACTTTCCATTAGTAATAGCAGTTCTCATGTTACATGAAGAGTAAGCAGCCCCCTGTAAAGCCCCCCTCACATCCCTCCCCCCTGCCCTGCACAGTGGCCTGGCCTTACACTATGGAGCACTGTGGAGCTCCTCACAGCTGACATCCCAGTGGCTTCTTCATAGACGCGGCTCTCATGGAGTCTGTATCTGCAGCGGGAGACCGGGGAACAGCAGCACCTCAGAGAGGTTCCTGCCCCCACAATCCTCTCTGTGAGATAAGTGAGAGGCGCAGCAGAGAGTAAACACAATCAGTGAAGGAGCAGGAGTCACAAATCGAAAATGACAGCGGTCTCCCTGCAGCGCCCCCCTCTGGAGCCTGGCGGCCGGCGCCCTGTGCGACCACACAAGTCGCACATGCCTAAAGCCGGCCATGGATGTGGGTCCCCGGCACTGAACTCCCCAGCGCTGCTCCTGCTTCCAGCTCCACAGGGCACTGAATATTCAGTGAGTATAATGAGCGGCGATAAGGAGTGGGAGGCAGCAGTGCCGGAGACAGCATCGCTGGAGAGAGGTAAATATAGAAAATATTTTTATTAAAAAAAACCCGTGTTTTCTCCGGTACGTGTCCCACTGATGTCACAGGGATCACATCAGTGTACGATCCGTGTGACACCCGTGCTGCCGGAGAAAAAACGGACATGCCTGTGTGACGCCCTGGCCTATCAGGACGTCACAGGGTATTGTGCAATCTGCCCTTCTGTACAATATCCACCTCATCCTTGGTTACGTGTTACTGACCTTTGGTGTTGCCAAGAACAAGCTAATCAAAATCCTAGGAACATTCTGCTGACCTGAAGGGAATAGGGTCGCCCACTTGGGGGGTTGGTTAAGGGGAGGTCAGGAGTGTTAGGAGCAGAACAGTGTAGTGTTGGAGGTGAAAGTGAGAGGAGGTCAGGAGCTGGGCTCCTTGAATCTACTAGGTGGCAAACGTTGGTCTGGGCCTGGTAGGAGCTGGACCCCGATCGCAGGGGATCATGACAAGGGGCACGGACTGTCAAGGAGGACAGCTGGCTGCCTTGTGCCATCACCGGGCAGGGGCCAGGGCACGATGGGGTACATGGACCCTAGGTCAGGAAGGAGCTTCAGGCGTCCTGGCAATTTACCCGACGAGGACGGAGCCTTCAAGATCCGTTCTCCACCCGCTCCAAAATCGGGGTACTAGCGCAACGAGGGGGATAGGACTTTCCCAATACATAGTCCAGAACATCCCAAGCGTGAACCCTGAGAGCAAGCTCACCTAGTTAGCCATACTGGTGAGTGGGACACGATAGTTTTATACTCAAGGGACCAACCAGAAAACACAAGGTGCCATGGAAACGTCCACAGGCTAACAAGCAACACCAACGGGCACAGGATCCGGGCGTGCTCCCTCCCTGCTGCAGCGATATCAAGTACTTTGGTTTACCATGGTTGTCAGTGTCAGCGTTATTGTTAAGTGATACCTGACCATCCCAACGGCACCTCCCTGTCACCTACACCTAGTCCCGGGGCATTCCCCTACCCATGGAGGGGTTAAACATGTGGCTGCCCACACCATCGCCACCGGGTACTCCCCATTGCAGCGGTGGTACTCCATCTTACCACGCACCACTGTCCATACAATCCCCTGTAAATAACCCCCCTTATTCCGAGTGTCTGCGTGTGTGTGTACGGGGTCATGAGAGGTCACACGGTCCGTGTGAAAACACGGGCATGGGATTAACAGCAAATAATAACATGGGTACGTGTGGCATCCGTTTTAAAAACGGATGTCACTTGTACCTGAAACACGGACGTCTGAAACCAGCCTAGGCTATGTGTCCACAGTAAAAGGTCCCTGCGGATTTTTTTGCCTGAAAATCCGCAACTTTCGCGGCAAATCCGCACCCGCGGATTTGCCGCGGATTTACCGCGGATTTACCGCGGATTTGCCGCGGATTTTGATGCGGATTTTATTTTTTTTTTTATCCCCATTCAAAACAGAAAATCCGCACCAAATCCGCACCAAACAATTGACATGCTGCAGTTTGTTCCGCATCAAAATCCGCGGCAAAATCCGCAGCGGAAAAATCCGCAGCATGGGCACAGCATTTCCAAAATGCCATTGAAATGGCTGGGGAGTAGCTGTGCTGCAGATTTTCGGCAAATCCGCGCTAAATCCGCGTCAAAATCCGCGTCAAATCCGCGATAAATCCTGTAGCGTGGGCACATAGCCTAAAGGGGGCTTTACACGCAATGACATCACTAACGAGATGTCGTTGGGGTCACGGAATTCGTGACACACATCCGGCCTCGTTAGCGACGTTGTTGCATGTGAAACGCAGGAACGACCGCTAACGATCAAAATTACTCACCTAATTGTTGATCTTTGACACGTCGTTCTAATCCCAAATATCGTTGCTGTTGCAGGACGCAGGTTGTTCGTCGTTCCTGAGTCAGCACACATCACTACGTGTGACACCGCAGGAAGGAGGAACATCACCGTACCTGCGTCCTCTGGCAACGAGGTGGGCGTCACTTTCTTTCGGCTGCTCTCCGCTTCTATTGGACGGCTGCAGTGTGACGCTGCATGAACCTCCCCCTTAGAAAAGAGGTTGTTTGATGGCCACAGCGATGTCGCTAGGAAGGTAAGTATGTGTGCAGCGATTTGCCCGTGACGCACAACCGACGGGGGCGGGTGCTTTCACGAGCGACAGCGCCGCATGTAAAGCAGCCTTTAATCATTCTGATGTGTGAGATGTGACTTATGACTTCATCACACATCACACATCACACATCACTGCAGTTTCTGTGTGAACAGGAGAATTTAAAAACAGTTAAATTTAAATTTTCCACTCCTGGAATCAAGCCCATGTACCAAACTCCAGAGGTGGCAACTTTACCACTCAGCCATACACTGGAGACATGGTGGGTGGGTGGCTGTCTTTCTTGCTTTATGAGATTAACCAAGCAAATATTCTGCTCTAGTCCTGATTCTCATTCTGATGTCTGAAGTGTGAGATGTGACTTTATCACTCATCACCACTCACTGAGCAGACTCAAACATCATTTGAATATGGCTTGGGAAGTCAGTGGGAGAGGCCAGAGCTCTGGGTTCTAGTCCCCATAGTGGATGGGTGTATATATTTTTTTTGAATTTGAAAGGATAATGCTATGTGTGACACAGATGCCTTACCATTAAGCTATAGGTTAATTACTTATTGGACTTCATATTTAGGTAGTAATATACCATAAGAAAACAATGTCAGGTATCAGAAGTCATGGATCAATTGTCAGTGGTCAGTTGTCAGTGATCAGTTGTCAGGTGTCAGTTAACAGCACCAGCTAGAATATGACACGCCCAGACTTCCTGAGTTTGTTGCCCTACCACCATGGCTAGCAGGCAGTACACTAGGAAGCCCCCTAGTGGCCATGAGTTTGCAGCCAGTTCTTGAATGGGTACAAACAAAAATTTACAATAAAGCAGTTTGATCATTAGACCCTTTCCTAAGAAATTATGTGGAGGTACAGTCACTGGAACTAGATATTTAGTAAATTATTGTCTCCCACACAATTTCCTTTGCCTATGTGATGTACAGCATGTCTGGAACTGACCCTTAACATGCCAGAATGACAATCAGAATGTCAGATATTAAACGTAAAACATTTCTGGACTGTGTGTGCCAGCCAGCATAATTTTAAAAATAAAAAATAAAAATCTTCTGCTAGGATTAGAGCCCAGAGAGAAAGATTTGGAGCCTTTCAATCCTGTGAGCTTAACCACTGCTCCACAGGATAAAGTGATACTAGATGGTGATTTCCCTTAGTTATGGGGTACACATGCAAACACTCAGCGTCTATCAGTTATTCTGATGTCTGAGAAGTGACTTCTGACTTCTTCACTTGTTTGTGTGTGAGCATCAGAATTTAAAGAAACTTAAATTTAATATACCACTCATGGGATCAAACCCAGTGGCGTAACTAGAGTTTGATGGGCCCTGGTGCAAAATTTGGACCAGGGCCCCCCTCCATGTACACCGACACTTAGGGTACGGGATAATGATGCTGACACTTGGCTTTTACCCACAGCACCCTGCTTTCCCATGATCTGATATCCATCTTATCCTCAGCACCCAGCTTTCCCATGCTCTGTCACACATCTTTCCCTCAGCACCCAGCTTTCCCATATCAGAGCATGGGAAAGCTGGGTGCTGAGAGATGTATAGCAGAGCATGGGAAAGCTGGGTGCTGAGGGAAAGAGCCTTCACACCTCAGCACAAAACATTCCCATCCCATACTTGTATCTTTGTCCCCCCTCGTACATAGTTCTCCAAATACTATAATGGCCCCCACATAGCCTTCCATATAGTATAAAGGGTCCCACATAACCGTTCATATATTAGAATGCACTTCCGTAGTCCTCCATGTATTATAATACATTTTCCATAGTTCTCCATATTTTATACTGCACAACATAGTCCTCCCTGTTTTATAATGCACCCCCACAGACCATGTATAAACTAGCCTCCATAGTCCTCCATATATTATAATGTAGCCCCCATAGTCCTATATGTATTATAATGCAGCCCCATGAATCATATTGTATTATGCAGCCCCATACTCCTCCATGTATAATGCACCCCTATAGTCCATGTATAAGGTGTCCTTCATGTTTATTATGCAGTCCCATAGACCTCCATGTATCATGCAGCCAGCACCCCCAGGCCTCCATGTATCATGCAGCCAGCCCCCCAGGCCTCCACGTGTCATGCAGCCAGCTTGCCCCGGGGTCTCTACGTGTCATGCTGCTAGCCCAGCCCCCCAGCCCCACCAGGTGTCATGCAGCCAGCCCCACAGGCCTCCATGTGTCATGCAGCCAGCCCCCCAGGCCTCCATGTGTCATGCAGCCAGCCCCACCAGGTGTAATGCAGCCAGCCCCACCAGGTGTCATGCAGCCAGCCCCCCAGGCCTCCATGTGTCATGCAGCCAGCCCCACCAGGTGTCATGCAGCCAGCCCCACAGGCCTCTATGTGTCATGCAGCCAGCCCCACCAGGTGTCATGCAGCCAGCCCCCCCAGGGCCTCTATGTGTCATGCAGCCAGCCCCACCAGGCCTCCATGTGTCATGCAGCCAGCCCCACCAGGTGTCATGCAGCCAGCCCCCCAGGCCTCCATGTGTCATGCAGCCAGCCCCACAGGCCTCTATGTGTCATGCAGCCAGCCCCACCAGGTGTCATGCAGCCAGACCCCCAGGCCTCTATGTGTCATGCAGCCAGCCCCACCAGGTGTCATGCAGCCAGACCCCCAGGCCTCTATGTGATGTGTCATGCAGCCAGCCCCACCAGGTGTCATGCAGGCAGCCCCCCAGGCCTCTATGTGTCATGCAGCCAGTCCCACCAGGTGTCATGCAGCCAGCCCCCCCAGGGCCTCTATGTGTCATGCAGCCAGCTTGCCCCGGGGCCTCTACGTGTCATGCTGCCAGCCCCACCAGGTGTCATGCAGCCAGCCCCACCAGGTGTCATGCAGCCAGCCCCCCAGGCCTCCATGTGTCATGCAGCCAGCCCCCCAGGCCTCCATGTGTCATGCAGCCAGCCCCACAGGCCTCTATGTGTCATGCAGCCAGCCCCACCAGGTGTCATGCAGCCAGCCCCCCAGGCAGGGCTGTATTTTGCCTTCGTGCTGCCCTAGGCACTTTAAGTGGTCGCGCCCCTTAGTGACAACGTAAAACTGAGTTTTCGCACACGACATCTGTTTAAGGCAGATCTACTCTGTAGCACACTTTAAAAAGTATCAATAAGAAACGAACCCCCCCCCCCAATGGGAATCACCACAGGCACATCAAAACATAGCATGAGTATAAAATATTCCCACCACACCGTCCCCACTTATATACTGTGACTGTCACACTGCCCCTAATAAACTACACACTGCCCTCCCTTATAAACTATATCCACCACACCTTCCTCGATTATGAAATATGATCTGTACATTGTGAGGAGGGAGCAGCATGATGTGAGGACAATGTCCCATGCATGCTGCCCCCTCTTCACAATGTCCTATGCATGCTGCCCCCTCCTCACAATGTCCCATGCATGCTGCCCCCTCCTCACAATGTCCCATGCATGCTGCCCCCTCTTCACAATGTCCTATGCATGCTGCCCCCTCCTCACAATGTCCCATGCATGCTGCCCCCTCCTCACAATGTCCCATGTATGCTGCCCCCTCCTCACAATGTCCCATGCATGCTGCTCCCTCGTCACAATGTCCCATGCATGCTGCTCCCTCCTCACAATGTCCCATGCTTTCTGCCCCCTCCTCACAATGTCCCATGCATGCTGCCCCCTCCTCACAATGTCCCATGAATGCTGCCCCCTCCTCACAATGTCCCTTGCATGCTGCCCCCTCCTCACAATGTCCCATGCATGCTGCCCCCTCCTCACAATGTCCCATGCATGCTGCTCCCTCCTCACAATGTCCCTTGCATGCTGCCCCCTCCTCACAATGTCCCTTGCATGCTGCCCCCTCCTCACAATGTCCCATGCATGCTGCCCCCTCCTCACAATGTCCCATGCATGCTGCCCCCTCCTCACAATGTCCCATGCATGCTGCTCCCTCCTCACAATGTCCCTTGCATGCTGCCCCCTCCTCACAATGTCCCTTGCATGCTGCCCCCTCCTCACAATGTCCCATGCATGCTGCCCCCTCCTCACAATGTCCCATGCATGCTGCCCCCTCCTCACAATGTCCCATGCATGCTGCCCCCTCCTCACAATGTCCCATGCATGCTGCTCTCTCCTCACAATGTCCCATGCATGCTGCCCCCTCTTCACAATGTCCCATGCATGCTGCTCCCTCCTCACAATGTCCCATGCATGCTGCCCCTCCTCACAATGTCCCATGCATGCTGCTCCCTCCTCACAATGTCCCATGAATGCTGCTCCCTCCTCACAATGTCTCATGCATGCTGCCCCCTCCTCACAATGTCTCATGTATGCTGCTCCCGCCTCACAATGTCCCATGCATGCTGCTCCCTCCTCACAATGTCCCATGCATGCTGCCCCCTTCTCACAATGTCCCATGCATGCTGCCCCCTCCTCACAATGTCTCATGCATGCTGCCCCCTCCTCAGTGTCCCATGCATGCTGCCCCCTTCTCACAATGTCCCATGCATGCTGTCCCTCTCCATGAGCTCCTAATGCTGCCTTCCTCTTTTCCATAATGAGACCTTCATGTTGCCCCACTCATGCTAAGACCACCACACTAACGCTTATGCTGAGACCCCCCACACACACACTACCCCACTCTTGATATTGACTCCCCTACATTGCTCCACTCCATACTGATCCCACACATGCTGCCCCTTCTTCACAATGAGCTCCCAATGCTGCCCCCTCTTATTCTGAGTCCTTACACTCCCCCCACCCAATCGATTTTGTCATTGCACTATCCCTCATCCCTTGTCCTTTGTCTCTAGCATTAGCCCCTCTCTCCCACTCCCCCAGCATCAGCCTCTCTCCCCCAGCATCAGCCTCTATCTTCCCTCAGCATCAGCCTCTCTTCCCCAGTCTCAGCCTTTGCCTCCCCCCAGCCTCAGCCTGCCCCAGTCTCCGCCTCAGCCTCCCTCCAGCCTCCCTCCAGTCTCAGCCTCAGCCTCCCTCAAGTCTCAGCCTCCCTCCAGTCTCAGCCTCAGCCTCCCTCCAGCCTCCCCCCAGTCTCTGCCTCTGCCTCCCTCCAGCCTCCCCCCAGTCTCTGCCTCTGCCTCCCTCCAGCCTCCCCCCAGTCTCAGCCTCAGCCTCCCTCCAGTCTCAGCCTCAGCCTCCCTCCAGCCTCCCCCCAGTCTCAGCCTCAGTCTCCCTCCAGCCTCCCCCCAGTTTCAGCCTCCCTCCAGTCTCAGCCTCTGCCTCCCTCCAGCCTCCCCCCAGTCTCTGCCTCCCTCCAGCCTCCCCCCAGTCTCTGACTCTGCCTCCCTCCAGCCTCCCCCCAGTCTCTGCCTCTGCCTCCCTCCAGCCTCCCCCCCAGTCTCTGCCTCTGCCTCCCTCCAACCTCCCCCCAGTCTCAGCCTCTGCCTTTCTCCAGTCTCAGCCTCTGCCTCCCTCCAGCCTCCCCCCAGTCTCAGCCTCTGCCTCCCTCCAGTCTCAGCCTCAGCCTCCCTCCAGCCTCCCCCCAGTCTCAGCCTCAGTCTCCCTCCAGCCTCCCCCCAGTCTCAGCCTCCCTCCAGTCTCAGCCTCTGCCTCCCTCCAGCCTCCCCCCAGTCTCTGCCTCCCTCCAGCCTCCCCCCAGTCTCTGACTCTGCCTCCCTCCAGCCTCCCCCCAGTCTCAGCCTCTGCCTCCCTCCAGTCTCAGCCTCTGCCTCCCTGCAGTCTCTGCCTCTGCCTCCCTCCAGCCTCCCCCCAGTCTCTGCCTCTGCCTCCCTCCAGCCTCCCCCCAGTCTCAGCCTTTGCCTCCCTCCAGCCTCTTCCCAGTCTCTGCCTCTGCCTCCCTCCAGCCTCCCCCCAGTCTCTGCCTCTGCCTCCCTCCAGCCTCCCCCAGTCTCAGCCTCTGCCTCCCTCCAGCCTCCCCACAGTCTCAGCCTCTGCCTCCCTCCAGTCTCAGCCTCTGCCTCCCTCCAACCTCCCCCCAGTCTCAGCCTCTGCCTCTCTCCAGTCTCAGCCTCTGCCTCCCTCCAGCCTCCCCCCAGTCTCAGCCTCTGCCTCCCTCCAGTCTCAGCCTCTGCCTCCCTCCAGCCTCCCCCCAGTCTCTGCCTCAGCCTCCCTCCAGCCTCCCCCCAGTCTCTGCCTCTGCCTCCCTCCAGCCTCCCTCCAGTCTCAGCCTCTGCCTCCCTCCAACCTCCCCCCAGTCTCAGCCTCTGCCTCTCTCCAGTCTCAGCCTCTGCCTCCCTCCAGCCTCCCCCCAGTCTCAGCCTCTGCCTCCCTCCAGTCTCAGCCTCTGCCTCCCTCCAGTCTCTGCCTCTGCCTCCCTCCAGCCTCCCCCCAGTCTCTGCCTCTGCCTCCCTCCAGCCTCCCCCCAGTCTCTGCCTCTGCCTCCCTCCAGCCTCCCCCCAGTCTCTGCCTCTGCCTCCCTCCAGCCTCCCCACAGTCTCTCCCTCTGCCTCCCTCCAGTCTCCCCCCAGTCTCAGCCTCTGCCTCCCTCCAGCCTCCCCCCAGTCTCTGCCTCTGCCTCCCTCCAACCTCCCCCCAGTCTCAGCTTCTGCCTCTCTCCAGCCTCCCCCAGTCTCAGCCTCTGCCTCCCTCCAGCCTCCCCCCAGTCTCTGCCTCCCTCCAGCCTCCCCCCCAGTCTCTGCCTCTGCCTCCCTCCAGCCTCCCCCAGTCTCAGCCTCTGCCTCCCTCCAGCCTCCCCACAGTCTCAGCCTCTGCCTCCCTCCAGTCTCAGCCTCTGCCTCCCTCCAGCCTCCCCCCAGTCTCAGCCTCTGCCTCTCTCCAGTCTCAGCCTCTGCCTCCCTCCAGCCTCCCCCCAGTCTCAGCCACTGCCTCCCTCCAGTCTCAGCCTCTGCCTACCTCCAGCCTCCCCCCAGTCTCAGCCTCTGCCTCCCTCCAGCCTCCCCCCAGTCTCAGCCTCTGCCTCCCTCCAGCCTCCCCCCAGTCTCAGCCTCTGCCTCCCTCCAGTATCTGCCTTTGCCGCCTCCCCCCCCGCATGCGCAGATCTCTGGTCTGCATTAGAGACACTCCCACGCTCCTTATGAATCCACTTACCTGCTCCAGTGCCCGCCGCCATCTTCCTGGCCCACGTGAGTATCCTCTTCTGACACCGGCTTCCATCACGGCGTCCTCCGCGGCGTCCTGCTGCGAGCTCTGCATGTGACGTCCACACAGCAGTGGACGCAGCACAGAGGAAGGAGCTGATTGGCGCGCGCCTGTGACCCCGGAAGTGCAGGCGCCGGCAGTTCCGGGGTCAATCAGCTCCCTGTGCTCGGCGGCCACAAAAAAAAAAATGTAAAAAAAAAAAAAAAAAAAATAATTTTTTTTTTTTTTTTTTTTTTTTTTTTTGCTGCCAGAGGGTGCCGCCCCTCACAATCTGCCGCCCTAGGCACCGGACCACGGGTGCCTAGTGGTAAATACGGCCCTGCCCCCAGGCCTCCATGTGTCATGCAGCCAGCCCCCCAGGCCTCCATGTGTCATGCAGCCAGCCCCACAGGACTCTATGTGTCATGCAGCCAGCCCCACCAGGTGTCATGCAGCCAGCCCCCCAGGCCTCCATGTGTCATGCAGCCAGCCCCACCAGGTGTCATGCAGCCAGCCCCCCAGGCCTCCATGTGTCATGCAGCCAGCCCCCCCAGGGCCTCTATGTGTCATGCAGCCAGCCCCACCAGGTGTCATGCAGCCAGCCCCCCCAGGGCCTCTATCTGTCATGCAGCCAGCCCCACCAGGTGTCATGCAGCCAGACCCCCAGGCCTCCATGTGTCATGCAGCCAGCCCCACCAGGTGTCATGCAGCCAGCCCCCCAGGCCTCCATGTGTCATGCAGCCAGCCCCCCCAGGGCCTCTATGTGTCATGCAGCCAGCCCCACCAGGTGTCATGCAGCCAGCCCCCCCAGGGCCTCTATCTGTCATGCAGCCAGCCCCACCAGGTGTCATGCAGCCAGACCCCCAGGCCTCTATGTGTCATGCAGCCAGTCCCACCAGGTGTCATGCAGCCAGCATCCCTCCATATCACTCACACACACACTACACCCCCATATGTCACACACCCTGCCCCACATAACTCACTTTGCCTGTACCCCAAATTACCCCTCTCAAACACTCTGCACCCCTTCACATGCTTCTGTCGCAGTCTGCACTCACCCTGCAGCCCCCCTCCCCCTCATGTTTCCTCTTTTCTCATTACCAGTCATGTGTCCAAAGTATCGTCTCCTGCCTTCTCCCCGGCAATCCTGTGTCTCCTCCCACAGTCACATGGGCATGACATCATCGCAGGTCCTGCAGGATGGATTCCGTCTGCCGTGCAGGAGCAGTCCTGCTCTGCTGCAGGTCAGGAACGCCTGGTGGCCTCTCCAGGTCAGGGGCCCCTATGCCCCCTGCTGACACCGGGCTCCCCTGACTCACAGGCCGGCCCCCTAACAGTCGCGCAGTCGGCCACTACACAGCGGCACTACACATAGGGGCTCAGCAGCCGGCTCTGCAGAGCGGCTGCCGGGCCCCTTTAAGCCCGCGGGCCCGGTCGCAGTGGCGACCTCTGCGACCGCGGTCGTTACGCCCCTATTCAAACCCATGTACCAAACTCCAGAGGCAGCAACTTCACCACTCAGCCATACACTGAAGACATAGTGGCTGGCTGTCTTTCTTGCCTTATGAGATTAACAAAGCAAACATTCTTCTCCAGTCCTGATTCTCATTCTGATGTCTGATTTCTGAGATGTGACTTTCTCACACATCACCACTCACTGATCAGACTCAAGCATTATTTGAATATGGCTGGAGGAGGTCAGTGGGAAAGGCCAGAGCTCTGGTTTCTAGTCCCCATAGTGGATGGGTGCATTTGTTTTAATTTGAAAGTATAATGCTATGTGTGACACAGATGCCTTACCATTAAGCTATAGGTTCATTATGTTTTGGATTTGGATTTAATATATAGGTAGTAATATATCATAAGAAAACAATGTCAGGTATCAGAAGTCAGAAGTCAGTGACAAGTTGTCAGTGGTTAGTGGTCAGTTGTCAGTGGTCAGTTATCAGATGTCAGTGATCAGTTATCAGATGTCAGTGATCAGTTATCAGATGTCAGTGATTAGTTATCAGATGTCAGTGATCAGTTGTCAGATGTCAGTGATCAGTTGTCAGTGATCAGGTGTCAGTGATCAGATGTCAGTGATCAGTTGTCAGATGCCAGTGATCAGTTGTCAGTGATCAGGTGTCAGTGATCAGATGTCAGTGATCAGTTGTCAGATGTCAGATGTCAGTGATCAGGTGTCAGTGATCAGGTGTCAGTGATCAGGTGTCAGTGATCAGTTGTCAGTGATCAGTTATCAGATGTCAGTGATCAGTTGTCAGTGATCAATTATCAGATGTCATTGATCAGTTGTTAGTTGTCAATGATCAGTTATCAGTTGTCAGTGATCAGGTGTCAGTTGTCACTAATCAGTTATCAGTGATCAGTTGTCAGTGATCAGTTGTCAGGTGTCAGTGATCAGTTGTCAGTGATCAGGTGTCAGTTGTCACTAATCAGTTATCAGTTGTCAGTGATCAGTTATCAGTGATCAGGTGTAAGTTGTCAGTGATCAGTTGTCAGTGATCAGGTGTCAGTTGTCAGTGATCATTTGTCAGTTGTCAGTGATCATTTGTCAGTTGTCAGTGACCAGTTGTCAGTGATCAGGTGTCAGTGATCAGCTATCAGCTGTCAGTGATCAGTTGTCAGTTGTCAGTGATCAGTTGTCAGTGATTAGTTATCAGTTAGCAGTGATCAAACAAGGTATTTCTGATGTTTGACAATGATATATGTGTAGCACCCAGGAATATGGGTCACATTGGTGGCCGTTACCCGGTTCCATGCCCTGGGCCCTTTTTGTAATGGGGATATTTTCTGGTGGATTGTCGAATTATGTTTACATGTGACGCCAACTTGCAGTGTTGCAGCTAAGTGTAGGGAGCCGCCGCTGCAGAATGTCTCTACTGGGACTGGTGGTATTGGCAGCTAGCTAGTATGGTAGTCCCTCCACAAGTAGGGTTTTTGTCCCAGCAGGTGTATGGTGCAGTGGGTGTCGGAAGTAGGGAGTCCACGCAGGTATTCAGTGCAACTGGTTTACTCGCTTGTTTGAGTTGGTAAGGGCGGCTGGTTTCCCTTCGTCCCAGTGCCAGTCTGGTTTCTCTGGTACCTTCTTCCCCTGCACCTGTCTCTGGTAAGTGGGTCCCCGTGGTATGGAACACTGGGGGTCACCATTCTGTGGTTTGTCAGCTTCTATCCACCAGACAGTAGCGTGAACCGTGTGGGGTTGGAGTCTCTGATCTCTGGTTCTCCCTTTGCTAGTGAGTCTTTGGATTCTTTAGGGTCAGCAAGGTCCTTGATGGTCCCCTTTGCTCTGCAGGTGTTAACAGGTCGGCTTGAAGCTCTTTCCTGTCTTAGGGTCCTGTACCCCGTCGGCGCATAGTTCTGGGAGTACTTCACCGTACTCCAACGGTAACCAACTCTCCTTGCTACCAGGTCACCATTAACCCGAGTCAAGACATCTCCTCTGTCATCTCTCTCTCCTAGACTACTACTGACTTCTCTGCCCACAGTCTGCCCCTCCCACCTGATCAACTAGTGGACTGGAGTGGCTCCACCTCTAGGCGGCCATCCATTGGTCCCACCCTAGCTGGGTACCATTCAGTAGCGTAGCTAGCGGGGGGCAGAGGGGGCGGTTGCCCCGGGTCCCGTGCTCAGAGGGGGACCACTAGGAGCTTATGAGCTGTCAGTGCTGCAGGGGCAGAGCAGAATCTCTTGCCCAGATGATGAAAATACATGCTAGTGGTACTGCCAGGACCTGCGATGATGTCATGCCCATGTGACCGAGTGGGAGGAGCCACAGTTACCGGTCAGAAAACAAGCATCAGGAGATACTGATTCCTGAAGGAGATGGGAACGCGTGGTTGCAGGGTGAGTGGCATATGAGGGCTGAAGACTTTGACAAAATAGGGTGAAGGGGTGCAGGGTATTTGAGAGAGGAGTAAGTTGGGATACAGGCTGTGTGACATACAGGGTGTCAGGCAGGGCCGGCTCCAGGGTTTTGTGGGCCCTGGGTGAAGGAGTCTCAGTGGGCCCCATCCTCACATAGACACACACATACAGATACGTACACATACAGGCATACGTACATTTACTTACCGTATTTTTCGGATTATAAGACGCACTTTTCCTCCCAAAAATGTGGGAGAAAAATGAGGAGTACGTCTTAAAATCCGAATGTAGCTTATCGGGGTGATGGAGAGGGGTCACAGGAGGTGGGGGAGATGCTATGCGGTGTGCAGCATGGTTCCGCTCTGTGTGCAAGGCAGCGCGTCTCTGCTCTGTGTGGTTCACTCTGCATTGTGCAGCACAGCTCTGCACTGTACGGCGCGGCTCTGCTCTGTGCGGGGCTCCTCTGCTCGGTGCGGGCTGCTCTGCTCTGTGTGGCGAGCAGTAAGGCACCGGCCATTCTGAAGATGTTGGCGGTGAGGTCTTCTTCAAATAATGGCGCCTAGAGTCGGCTCATGCGCAGATGGAGCTCTCGGCTCAAGCTCTCATCTGCGCACGCGCGGAATCCCGCCGCCATTATTTGAAGAAAACCTCACCGCCAACATCTTCAGAATGGTCGGTGCTTTACCGCTCGCCTCACAGAGCAGCCCCGCACAGAGCAGAGCCATGCTGAGCAGAGCAGCCCTGCACAGAGCAGAGCTGAGCAGAGCAGCCATACAGTCATGGCTGTATTTGGGGTTTTCGCTGCCCTAGGCACTGTCAGTGGTGTCGCCCCCTTCTGATCAGTCAGATTAAGGGTATGTGCACACAGCATTTTGTTTTCAGACAGATTCGCGCTGTAACTCGCTCAAAAACCCCAAACTCTAAATATTGAAGAAATGAACTCATACACTGCAATGTAAACGACTTGCTGTCCATATGTTCAGTCTTTGGAGTTTTTTTACGCGCGTCAGGTTTCCTCAGACATGAAGCGGCTGACAGTGACCGGTCCATTATATGGCAGCTGCTGCTTGGATGCCGCTTACTACTTCATTTAAAAAATAAGTAAAATCCAGTAGCTAAAAGATGTTGAAAAAAACAACCAAGAAGCAACAGCAAAAAAAAAATATATATATTTGCCTCAGGATAAAATGATGACTGTCCTGAAGCGTATTCTGTCTGAATAATTCCGGGGGTTCACAGACATCTACAAGACGTGTGCACAATCCCTGATAGAGCCCAGAGCCTTCAGATAGTAGTTAAGACCTGCATACACATTAACCTAAAGTGGTCTAAACCCGCCAATATCGACGGGTTCTGCTGACAGCCCAATGTGTATGGGGGCTCTAACTTCTGATTGTCAGGGGAATAAGGATCCAGCATGTCCGATTACGGAGTGTAGATCCTATTATCCTCTAAATGATAAGCTGCTGCCGCAGATGTCCAGCAGCTGCTCTAATAAAGAACACAGAAACACTTGGCAGAATGAGTGCTCCTGTATATGGGAGAGCTGAGCAAGATAGCTGCCGGCCTAAAAATCAGACTATAGTGTATGGGGGCTTTAGTCTCTTATTTATTAGACTGACAGACATGCAGATGGCTGTATTTTTAGTCCAGCACGCTGACCTTATGTTTTAGGATCAAGACTGATAAGGTAAAGATTACAACAGCTACATGACTATCACCAGAACCATCATCAGTACAGTAATACATAACTAAAACCACCCTAAATACAAGAATACGTAACCAAAACCACAGTTAGTACAGTAATACATCAACAGAACTACTGTCAATACAGTAATATCACCAAAACCACCCTAAATACAATAATACATCACAAAACCCACCATAAAGACAATAATACATTGCCAAACCCACCCTAAAGACAATAAGGCATCACCAAAACCACCATCAGTACATGAATACATTGCCAACTTCGTACAGCAATCAAGTGCAGTGTCAGGTTAGACCCATATACATATATGTATTCCATTAACGTACAACTCTCAGTATGTCCTTAACAATGGTAAAGAGATGCTGGTAGTTGTTACCAGCCATCATTAGACTGTAGACCATATAAGAACCACAATACTGATTAGTCCCAAGAAGTAGACTTAACTTTTGGAGGAGATCTTATATGTTTAGGTCCATTAATTCTGAGATTAGTAGGGCAGAGGTGGGCTCAGTAGGGAGAAGGGGCATCATGGGGTGGGACTTGAGACCCCCACCAATTGCTCAAAAGACCTCTTAAGTGCACAGCTCAGGAGACAGGACTATGAAATTGTACTCCCGGAATCCATTCTGTCTGCATGTTCTGGTTCTCACAAAAACTCGGGGCCACGGTAGTCGGACCCTCAGCGATTGGAAAGTTATTCCCCATCCCAAGGATAGGGGGTAAGTTTCCAATGTGAGAAAACCCCTTTAAAGCATTGACTGATTCCAGCAATGTGTCACTTACTGAGCTGTTTGCTGTCATTTTCCCTGCTGCAGATCTTGCAGTTATACAGAACTCATGAATATGCTGGACTACCTGCAGCACACCAAGATTAAGGAAAACAGAGCAGTGTATATGGGCTTCATTAGGAGTGAAAGGCAACAACTTCAATAGGTATGCACAAATAAGAAGAAACAGAAGTCTTTAAATTTGCCTAAATATCTGTATATCCTATGGTCAATAATTGGCGATAATAAAACTTTGTGCACTATAGCGTTTATTAGACACAAGGTCCATGGGATATAGAATATAATAAAACACAGGACAGGATTTGACAATGACAGGCGAATAATCCCCATGTGGGGCCACATGCGATCTCCCCCTGTTGGTAAGCTCCCTGTACTGCGATCTCCCCCTGTTGGTAAGCTCCCTGTACTGCGATCTCCCCCTGTTGGTAAGCTCTCTGTTCTGCGATCTCCCCCTGTTGGTAAGCTCCCTGTTCTGCGATCTCCCCCTGTTGGTAAGCTCCCTGTACTGCGATCTCCCCCTGTTGGTAATCTCCCTGTACTGCGATCTCCCCCTGTTGGTAAGCTCCCTGTATTGCGATCTCCCCCTGTTGGTAAGCTCCCTGTACTGCGATCTCCCCCTGTTGGTAAGCTCCCTGTACTGCGATCTCCCCCTGTTGGTAAGCTCCCTGTACTGCGATCTCCCCCTGTTTGGTAAGCTCCCTGTACTGCGATCTCCCCCTGTTGGTAAGCTCCCTGTATTGCGATCTCCCCCTGTTGGTAAGCTCCCTGTATTGCGATCTCCCCCTGTTGGTAAGCTCCCTGTATTGCGATCTCCCCCTGTTGGTAAGCTCCCTGTACTGCGATCTCCCCCTGTTGGTAAGCTCCCTGTACTGCGATCTCCCCCTTTTGGTAAGCTCCCTGTATTGCGATCTCCCCCTGTTGGTAAGCTCCCTGTACTGCGATCTCCCCCTGTTGGTAAGCTCCCTGTACTGCGATCTCCCCCTGTTGGTAAGCTCCCTGTACTGCGATCTCCCCCTGTTGGTAATGCTCCCTGTATTGCGATCTCCCCCTGTTGGTAAGCTCCCTGTATTGCGATCTCCCCCTGTTGGTAAGCTCCCTGTACTGCGATCTCCCCCTGTTGGTAAGCTCCCTGTATTGCGATCTCCCCCTGTTGGTAAGCTCCCTGTATTGCGATCTCCCCCTGTTGGTAAGCTCCCTGTACTGCAATCTCCCCCTGTTGGTAAGTTCCCTGTATTGCGATCTCCCCCTGTTGATAATCTCTCTGTATTGCGATCTCCCCCTGTTGGTAAGCTCCCTGTACTGCGATCTCCCCCTGTTGGTAAGCTCCCTGTATTGCGATCTTCCCCTGTTGGTAAGCTCCCTGTATTGCGATCTCCCCCTGTTGGTAAGCTCCCTGTACTGCGATCTCCCCCTGTTGGTAAGCTCACTGTACTGTGATCTCCCCCTGTTGGTAAGCTCCCTGTATTGCGATCTCTCCCTGTTGGTAAGCTCCCTGTATTGCGATCTCCCCCGGGTTGGTAAGCTCCAGTACTGCTAGCCAGTGCTGTTGTGGTTCTCTATGGCTCACTGTTTTTTCTAGCCTGTGATTATCTGACTCTGGTCAGTACACTGCTGTAAGTAAAGGCTGGTAGTTGTTTTCATGTACAGTTAGGTCCAGAAATATTTGGACAGTGACACAAGTTTTGTTATTTTAGATGTTTAAAAAAACATGTTCAGAAATACAATTATATATATATAATATGGGCTGAAAGTGCACACTCCCAGCTGCAATATGAGAGTTTTCACATCCAAATCGGAGAAAGGGTTTAGGAATCATAGCTCTGTAATGCATAGCCTCCTCTTTTTCAAGGGACCAAAAGTAATTGGACAAGGGACTCTAAGGGCTGCAATTAACTCTGAAGGCGTCTCCCTCGTTAACCTGTAATCAATGAAGTAGTTAAAAGGTCTGGGGTTGATTACAGGTGTGTGGTTTTGCATTTGGAAGCTGTTGCTGTGACCAGACAACATGCGGTCTAAGGAACTCTCAATTGAGGTGAAGCAGAACATCCTGAGGCTGAAAAAAAAAGAAAAAATTCATCAGAGAGATAGCAGACATGCTTGGAGTAGCAAAATCAACAGTCGGGTACATTCTGAGAAAAAAGGAATTGACTGGTGAGCTTGGGAACTCAAAAAGGCCTGGGCGTCCACGGATGATAACAGTGGTGGATGATCGCCGCATACTTTCTTTGGTGAAGAAGAACCCGTTCACAACATCAACTGAAGTCCAGAACACTCTCAGTGAAGTAGGTGTATCTGTCTCTAAGTCAACAGTAAAGAGAAGACTCCATGAAAGTAAATACAAAGGGTTCACATCTAGATGCAAACCATTCATCAATTCCAAAAATAGACAGGCCAGAGTTAAATTTGCTGAAAAACACCTCATGAAGCCAGCTCAGTTCTGGAAAAGTATTCTATGGACAGATGAGACAAAGATCAACCTATACCAGAATGATGGGAAGAAAAAAGTTTGGAGAAGAAAGGGAACGGCACATGATCCAAGGCACACCACATCCTCTGTAAAACATGGTGGAGGCAACGTGATGGCATGGGCATGCATGGCTTTCAATGGCACTGGGTCACTTGTGTTTATTTATTTTTTTTTTTAACTATATTTTTATTCAAATTTTTCAATAACATAACACTGGCATAAGCGAATTCAGCATTGTAAATTCAACATTACATTGTCATATTTGATCATCCCAAATTCCATACCAATTTTTAAAATCAATAACCGTAACATGGCAAGATAAAGCAAAGGAAAGCAGCGACCCCTTAACCCATCATTCTTATCATTCCCCCCATTGAACCCTTGTGAACATGGTAATGACATATAATAAAGAAGTCCCACTCAAATCGGTTATTTCCCCCTCTCCTTTTAGTCAGCTTTCGGCCTTTCCTCCCCCACCTCCAAGCCATCCAATGTATCCTTCAATTTTTCAGTATGATACCAGACTGTGTCTTTGAAAGGTGACATAATCCTGACTATCTCCTCCCGAGTACAATAGGCCAGCATGAATTTCTTCCATTTGTTAAAGTGCTGTCGTATTCTATCCGCCCTCCTTTCTGCATCCAATCCTTCTATTTCAAGAAGATGCATGAGCTGACCCAAGATCTCTTCAATCGCGGGGACCCTAGACTCCAACCAATTTTTTAGTATCGCTCTCTTGGCTGCCAGAAGTATCACATGTATAAGTCTGGGTGGGTTAGTCATCTTCCCTTTGGTATCGTTCCCCTCCTCCCAATGGTGAAAAATAGCGAACCCAGGTGAGAGCCGAACTTCAAGACCCCACACCTTTTGTATACAACTTTTGATCTGTGACCATAATGGACTCAAATGGGGGCAGGACCACAACCCGTGAAGGAGATCAGTTCCACTACTCTTACACTTAGGGCAATACGTAATCCTGTCTGGCTTTGTTGCTGATGGAGGGAGATTAAAACCATAAATTGCGGGGGGCGTGGCTTGCTGATGGCCGAGTGAGCTGCACTTGCTGGGAGCTCTGTCCTGAACTTCCCCCATTAGCCTCTATTAGAGCACATTAACATCTCCCTGCTTATGGGCAGATCCAGGAAAGTCACCCGACACCGAGGTGAGATAAAGGAGACATTGAGCAGCATGGATCGTTTCCTCAGCCAGAACACCTCAGCAGCCGTCAGGAACACTAGATCAATGATGGCGTCTGCCTCCCTCATGGAAAACTCACAGCCCCGGGAAAGTCAAACACAGACACAGCAGGAGCTGGGGAAATCACAGCAGGACTTCTCCAGCGAGGAGGACAATGAGGGAGATCTGCCTAATCTACATGAGATAAGTAAATCTATCAAGGCTTTGCCTACAAAAAAAGATCTGGACAGATTTGCTAGCAGGCTTGAGAATACTTATAAGAAAGAGCTGCATGCACTGAAGTCTGAATTCACATACAGGGTAGAGGAGGTGGAGAAGTCCCAGGAAGCCATCACTGCTGAGTTGTCCCTACAAAGGAAAATATTACTTAGCCACTCAGCAAAGATTGATGAGCTCACTTCAGGGCAAGAGGACTTAGAGAATCGCAATCGGCGAAATAATGTCCGTATCCGTGGCATCCCTGAAAGTATTGGCACGCCTGAACTGGAGGCCATGGCACAGAAGCTCTTTGCTCAAATTCTGGGAGAACAAAGCTCTGGGCCGATTGAGTTAGACCGCATACATAGGGCCCTGGGTCCCAAATCCCCTCCAGATTCACGTCCAAGGGACATAATATGTAGAGTCCACTTTTATAAGGTAAAGGACTCCATCATGTCCGCGGTGCGGCAGGCAGGATCCATCAACTACCAGGGGTCCCAGGTCCAGATATTACCGGATCTGGCTAGACGCACTCTGCAGCTGCGAAGAGCATTAAAACCCCTGCTCCAACACCTCCAGGACAGAAACATTCCATATAGATGGGGTTTCCCCTTCCAGCTGACAGCGCATAAGGATGGGAAATCAGCAATCTTTCGCAAACTCGGAGATCTGGCTAAGTTCTTGGGGACTTTCGAGCTTCCTATGGTAGCACTGCCGGATTGGCCCTCAGGCCCCCAACTCCCTGTGGAACCCCCAGTATGGCAGCCAGTCCGTCGCCATGGGAGACAAAGAGGTCCTGACAAGAGCAATCCGACAGGGTAGCGGTCCTGTGTAGCATCCCTGTTTCCTACTGGGGATAACCTTCATGGGCCCTTCCGGCGTGATAGCCAATTATCCCTGGAGCCACAGGGGAGGGCCTTTCCATGAAACTGCATCAAAGGCATCGTTGCAAGTTACTGTGATTTGTTGAAAGTCTTTCTTCTGTCACCTAATATTGCTTCTTTCCAGACTAGCATTGTGTTATTTCACAGGTGTTATCAGAGGTTCTGACATTGGGTCAAGTACTACTTAAACCTCATAGGAGGAAGCAGTAAACTGTTTGTGTTATAGATCCACTTGGACCCTCCACCTGGTGGACCTGGTTGGGAGTGTCTTCCCCTAGCCTTTACTGACTGGACCCTGTGGGGCTGGACCGTCTAGAGGCGAAGATCTGGGCCTTTTGAGAAATAAGCCCGGGAGACCCATGTGATTTTCTTGTTTTTTACAATTACTAGAATCTTGTCCCTGATCTGAACACTTTGCTTACCTACCGGGAATGCTGATTGGGGTCAATGCCTAGAATAATAGCCTGTTATGATGTTTACTTTTCTTTAGATGATAAAGTTTTAGCGGGAGCATATAGTTAGTGCGCTTTATAATGATACATCATATTGTATTAGAGGCGGGGGGTAAGGAACGGACTCGCTGCCGTTCTTGGCTTCCTCTAACCCCCCTTAGTGCAAATGGCAATCCATTGCCATGGAAATTTTGCACCACTTAATACTAGGGTTCCTTACCCACCTTTTAGGTCCCTTGACCTAAACCTTGCTCTTTCTTTTCTCTGTCTTTCTTTCTTCTCTATCCTTCCCTCTCACCTGACTGGACCAGCCCCCAGATACCACATCATGCTTCCAGCTGACCTGCATTATGGATAGTGTCAAGTTTTGCTCCTTCAACGTTAAAGGTTTGAATGTCCCTGAAAAAAGAAAACAGATAGCATATTCCTGTCATAAGCAACGGGTGGCCATCTTGATGCTTCAGGAAACTCACTTTAGGTCAGATGCAATTCCTAAGTGTTCCTCGGCTTACTACCCGATTTGGCACCATAGCTCGAATCCTGATGCTAAGTCTAAGGGGGTTTCCGTGGCATTTCATAGGTCCTTCATACCAGAGGTGTTAGACTCCTGTATCGACCCCAAGGGAAGATATATTTTCTTAAAGCTTTCTTGGAAAACCAATATCTTTGTTATTGCTAACATGTACTTTCCTAACCAGGGGCAGGACAGATTCTGTGCAGACGGGAGGAAAATTCTGGAAGATTTTGCGGACTCCTCTCCGGTGATATTAGGAGGCGATTTTAATCTACCAATGAACCCGGCCCTCGATGTGTCCTCGGGTAAGTCGTCCTATCCGGCCTCAGTCATACAAAGGGTCAAAAAGCACATGCATGGTCTGAGATTGGTGGACATATGGAGGATTCTTCATCCGGACACCAAAGATTACAGCTTCTATTCCTCGGTCCATTCTGTCTATAGCAGAATTGACTCCTTCCACATTTCTCATACCCTCCTAGACATGACAGTAGAAGCGACCATAGGTAATATAATATGGTCAGACCACGCTCCCATTTACTTATCGATTCAGTTAGGGCCTCGTGTCAAATCAAATTTCACCTGGCGACTGAATGAAAACCTATTACAGGATCAGTTATGCAAAGCGGACCTTACCCAGTCAATTCATAACTTTATTAGAGATCATGAATGTGATACCACTTCTCCTGCAATCCAGTGGGAATCACTGAAATGTGTATTAAGGGGCATTTTGATCTCACATGGTACCCGCCTGAAAAAAGAAAGAGCCATTGAAATAACGCAGTTATCTAACCAGATTGCCTCACTAGAAAGCAAACACAAACGGGACTCATCTCCTACAACCTACGCACAACTCTCTACAACCAGACATAAATTACTAGAGGTATTAGACCAGAAATCCAGGGGCTTAAGAGAACGTCTCAAAAGCCGCTTTTATCAACTGGGAAATAGAAGTGGGAAGCTTCTTGCAAGGGCCCTCCATCCCCGCTCCATGAATACTTACATCCCTTTCATAAAAGACCCAGGAAGTGATGGTCATTTGCATAGCAACCAGGACATTTTAGCAGGCTTCCGCACATACTACAAGGCGCTTTATGATATTAGGGGACAATCGGGACACACAGCGACATATGGGACTCAAGATGATGTTAAAGCTTACCTGAAATCCCATAATCTCCCTTCCATCTCAAATGATACCTTACTGGAGCTGGAAGAGGACTTCTCCCTGGAGGAGGTCAATGCGGTAGTCTCAGATTTGAAGTCAGGGAAAAGCCCAGGTCCAGACGGGTTCTCAGCGGGTTTCTATAAACAATTTTCAGAACTTCTAAATCCTCTGTTCCTATCGGTCTGTAGATATATATCTGCAGGGGGTGCGTTCCCTCCCCAGGCGTTGATGGCCCACATCACAGTTATACCAAAACCAGGGAAGGACGCATCTCTTTGCTGCAACTATAGACCGATCTCGCTCATAAATCTAGATATCAAGCTTTATTCTAAAATGATATCAAATAGGTTACGAGACCTTCTTCCCAGACTGGTAAATCCAGACCAGGTGGGTTTCGTGCCCAGAAGAGAAGCCAGGGACAACACCCTGAGGACCATCTCCCTGATTGACGGCGCAAGACGTCACAGGATCCCCATGTGCATCCTGTCGATAGATGCAGAGAAGGCGTTTGACAGGGTGCACTGGGGTTTCATGTTTCAGGTCCTTAAAAACATAGGGTTGGGAGAGCACATGATGAACAGAGTTACAGCACTCTACTCTTCGCCCACAGCACAAATCAAAATAAATGGCTCCCTCTCAGATTCCTTTACAATATGTAATGGAACAAGACAAGGGTGCCCCCTTTCCCCATTATTATATATTCTGACCATGGAACATCTGGCGGTGGCATTGAGGAGCAATATATCAATTAAAGGGGTTACATTTCACAAACAGGACCATAAATTAGCTTTATTCGCAGATGATCTGCTCCTGTACGTTACCTCTCCACTCATTAGTCTACCCAACATAATGGCTGAATTGCGGAGGTTCGGATCTCTGAGTAATTTTAAAATAAATACTCATAAATCCGAAATACTGAATATATCTCTTCCTCCAATACTGGTGACTCAGCTCAAAGCCTCTCTCCCCTTCAAATGGCAGGTGGATTCATTGACATACCTAGGAATTAAACTGACGGCAGATCCCCTTGACCTCTTTAAATCAAATCACCGCCACATTTCCAGGAAGTTAGAATTAGACCTCAATAACTGGAACAAACTCCAGCTTTCATGGTTTGGGAGGATAAATGCGATCAAAATGGACCTGTTACCGAAGCTGCTTTATTACTTCCAAACCATCCCCTTAGTATTGCCGGCCTCTTTTTTCTCACGTCTGAAATCTAGCATAACCAAATTTGTCTGGGCACATAAACGCCCACGTATTTCCCACAAAATATTGAGTAGATCAAGGGATATGGGAGGAACTGGACTCCCTAATCTCCTTTTGTATAGCTACGCCTCTTTAGGGACGTGCGTTCTGGATCTATTTAACTCAGGTGAAACGAAAAGATGGGTGGAAGCCGAAAGCGCGCAATCTGATGTTGATCCGAAGGTAGTTATTTGGACCAGAGCACCACCCAGCTCCAGCTCTATCACAGTACCCTTTATCACAAAGCAATTGCGGAATTTTATGTCCCGAGGTAATAAATATCTTGACTTGTCCTCCATTCCAGGCCCATTGACACCGGTCCATAGTAATTCAGATTTTCAGGCGGGTTTCCATAGATCAACATTCCTCCATAAAAGGAAGAGTGACCATCCTATTATTCGTGACTTTATCTCAGACACAGGTATTAAACCCCTAGATAATTACTCTTCAGATATCACCAAATCTCAAGATATGTGGTTCTTCTTCGAACAGCTGAAAAGCTTTATAGTGTCTATGGCTAGGAGGGTAGACATCTATAGGGCACTCACACCCTTTGAGGCCCTTTGCCTAGAGAAGGATCCTCCAGGCCATACCATTTCGACCTTGTATGACTTGTTTCTCAGATGCAGAGGTGCGAGGGACGGCTTGCCTGGGTACTTTGGGAAATGGGAGAGAGAGTGGGGGAGGTCATTCTCGGCTGAGGAGCGGACCAAAATCCTTCTCTTTATTGGTAAAACTTCGCTGAATGTGATATCACAGGAGAGGTGCTACAAGATCCTATCTAGGTGGTATAGGTGTCCTGTGAGTATCCATGCTGCCTTTCCATCAGCCTCTGATGTGTGCTGGAGATGCCAAAAGGAGAGGGGAACCCTCACTCATATCTGGTGGTCATGTCCCCCAGTGAGATCATTCTGGGAGAGCATTTTCCAGTTACTCAATAAACTTTCCTTGAGGCAGATCCGGCCCACAAAAGAGTTAGCTCTCCTGTCCCTCGGGAATGTTTCTGCTTCAGGGTTTAGGAAAGGTTTATTAAGACATTTTTTAACAGCTGCCAGAAACCTAATTCCAAGATATTGGAAGCAAACTAGAATCCCATCACGGGATGAATTCATAGCAGAGTGCAACGAGATCTTCAGGATGGAGACCTTGATAGGTCAGACACTCGGCAACAAGGACAAAGTTGATGCTACGTGGGCCCCGTGGATCATGTTCAGGGACTCGCCGGATATGGGTCTATGGATTCACGGGGGGGCAGGTACGTAGGTAATTTTCCATTCTCTTATTTCTGTACCTAGAAGGTTAGCCTTGAAAATGTGGTTTTGATGTAGGAGGGCGCGTCCACTTGGGTGGGAACTCTTTGTACCCTTCCCCTTTCATCTTACTTTCCCACGTTTCTGTTGTCTTTACTGTCTCTAAATTCTTCTTCCACCTCCTCTTCTTTATCTCTTTTTTTTTCAACTTGTTCTTCCTATTTCAAACACATACGAATTGTACTTGTTATTTTTGGTCGCCAGTGGCGCAGGTGTAGTCAAAGAACTGTTGTGTTTTTAGCAGCTAGCTTGGATATATACCCTCTGCCTGCGCGCTGTGCAATTGTTTGATTATCTTCTTCTATTCTAATAAACTTTGATTTGAACAAAAACCATAAATTGCCTTGTGCATAATTCTAAATTGGGTTTCTCGCCAATTCTCATTTAAAATTGATTTACGAAGAGCATTCCACCCTCCCCTAATTTTTACCCCCATAGACGGGTCCTCAAATTGTTTCTCCCAAGATTTAAATAAACCTTCCGGGTGCTGTCCTATTAATAGATCACGCATGGCTCCATAAAGAAAAGAGATAGATGATGAAGTTATTGAGTTCTTTACCAGACAATCAAAAGAGTTAAATACTACCTCCTGGGTCACATCATGCAACTGAGTCATAATACTATATCTCACTTGGTCATATTGGATTACTTGGTTAGGCCCCAGGCCATACTGCGCTATAATTTCATCTCTACTCAACCATCTAGGTTCTGAGGTGTGCAAGAGATGAGCAACAGTCCTTATACCCCTCACCTTCCACTCTTCAAACAGCTTATTGCTTGTCCCCTGCACAAACTCTGGATTCCCCCATATAGGCAAGTATTTGGATATTTTATGGGGAAGTTTGTAGTTTTTCCTCAACGCCTTCCACGCTGCAATCGTGTCTTTAAATAAGGAAGAGTGCTTGATTTTCACTGGGAGATTAGCCTGCCTAGTATGAAGCAATGCCACCAGATCCCAAGGTTGTGCATAGTCTCTCTCAAGCTCCAACGCTGAATAATGCCTAGAGCCTTTAATCCAATCCAGTATATATCTAGTCAAACAGGCTATATTGTAACCCCGAATGTTCGGCAAACTCAGACCTCCATGAACCTTAGATGCCATCAACTTCTTAAGCCCTATACGAGGGCGTTTCCCCCTCCAAATGAAGTGTGAAAAAGCTCTATTTAGTTGGACAATATCTTTATGCTTGAGAAGCAGGGGAAGTGTTTGAAGATGATACATTAATTTTGATATCGACATCATCTTAATTAGGTGGACTCTACCAATTATGTTCAATGGAAGGTCGTGCCATCTTTTAAGATCTTGCTCTATTTGGCTCAGAAGGGGTGGATAGTTTAGACTATAAAGGGTTGCCGGAACCTTACCTATTTTAACTCCCAGGTATGTGATATATGACTTAGCCACTGTAATTCCTTCAAAAGGGTTCTGCTCCCGTGTTTGAACATTTGTCCCTCCCAGGTATAGGAGCTCGCACTTTGACGCATTAATCTTGAAGCCTGAATACGCTCCAAACTCTCGCAAAATTTGTAAAATCTCGGGGACCTGCTGAGCTGGATTCGAAAGGAAAAGCAAAATGTCATCTGCAAAAAAAGCTGACTGAATTTGTCTATTATTTACAGAAATACCCTGGAAGGTGCTATGTGTAGATAACAATCGTACCAATGGTTCCAGAGCCAGATTAAAAAGTAATGGGGAAAGGGGGCAACCCTGTCTGGTTCCTTTCAAATTGTCTCTCCAGTAAAGGAGACAAACTCTAGCACAGCGCCACCTATTGGAAGTAGCGATCCTAAAAGTCACAAGTGGATTTTCGACAATCCTTTGCAATATGACTCAGGATATATGGTTCCTTTCAGTAACGGAAAAGGGGCTGACAGATATCCTGGAATGTAAACTTGAGCCTTCGGATTTGTGTAAATTTCTCTAATGTAGGTATAAAATGACCCCGAAAAACGCATTTCATCTAGAACTCTATAAAGCCATGACCACTCAATATTGTCAAAGGCTTTCTCGGCATCTATTGTAAGCAAAGCGGGAGATTCTCCTTTCAGAGGCCGAAGGTTAACCCTATCCAGGACAAGAAGAACTTTTCTAATATTTAGTGTCCCTGATCTTTTCTGAATGAAACCGGCCTGTGCTGGGGAAATCAGTTGGGGAAGAATTATAGCTAGACGATTCGCCATAATCTTTGACATTATCTTCATATCTAGGTTGATAAGTGATATGGGCCTATACGAACCCGGATCCTTCGGGTCCTTCCCCTGTTTAGGGATCAATTTTATATATGCCCGGTTATTATTTTGGAAAGACGCATTACCGTCTAGTATGCTATTATACAGTTCTAGTAATGTAGGTAAGATCTCTTCCTTTACTGTTTTATAGAATTCTCCCGTAAATCCGTCAGGGCCAGGGGCTTTATAATTATGCATGGAGTTGATTGTCCCCAATACTTCTTCCCCCGTAATTTTAGCATTCAGAAAAGTGCGATGCTCTTCTGTGAGTCGAGGTAGTGTCACTTTAGATAAAAGATTATTATCAGGAAATTTGTCTCCCTTTTCCGACGAATAAAGGTTTCTATAATACGTGCCTAAAGTCTCAATTATTGTCTTAGGGTTTTTGTGTATCTCCCCCTTTTGATTTTTTATTTGCATGGGTCCCTGAGATATAGTCCTATTTTTCGCTAAGTTGGCCAGTATTTTCCCTGCTTTATTTCCAAAGCGATGTAATGTAGCTTCTTGCATTGACCTAGCCATTTGTTCCCGTTTTTCCGCCCACTCATTAAAAGCTCTTTGGGCTATTACCCATCTATCTCTATGGTCCCTATCAGGATGCTTTTGAAAAGAAGTATATGCTTCCCTCAATTTATGGGAGGTTTCAGTAAATTTAAGATGAGCCTTTTTCTTCAAATAGGAAACATGTGCTATCGTTCTGCCCCGTAATACTGCCTTCGCCGTATCCCATAATAACATAGGTGTGTCTTTATGTTGATCATTATGTACCATAAATTCCGTCCACCATCCCTTTAATTTCAAGGAAAAATCTTCGTTATCTTTAAGGAAGGAAGGATATCGCCACAGATAGTCCGTTCCTCTGGGATAAATGTTTGCTAGGTCTAGCACCACCGGGGCATGGTCAGAAATCACCAAATCCTGGATAGTAGCTGAGTGGAGCGCACGTACCAGGTTCCCTGAAATAAGGAAGTAGTCAATGCGAGACCAGGAGCTATTAGCATGTGAATAGTGCGTAAATTCCCTATCCTGAGGGTGCAGTAGTCTCCACGCATCCCATAAGGCCGTGGCATTTAACAGAGGACGCATAACTTTATCATGGCCGCGCGGTACATTTGGGGGGCCTTTAGCATTTTTCCTGTCCTCTAGCACAGATACCACCGAGTTGAAATCCCCCCCAATTATTAGATTAAAATGGGCATGTTCTAAAATTTTGGCCTCAAGTCGTTGAAAGAATGATTTGTTGTTTTCGTTCGGGGCATAAATATTAAAGATTTTATAAATTCCTCCAGGTATCTCCACTGAGACCATCTGAACCCTACCTTCCGTGTCCGCATATGTTTCCAGGACTTGATGTTGTAATCTCCTACTTACTAATGTAATAACCCCTGCTTTCCTTTTAACTGAAGATGACCCATAGACTCCTCCAACCCACAATTTCCCCATCCTCTGCATGTCTGAACCTTCCAGATGAGTTTCCTGAAGGAGCGCAATGTCCGGTTTGAGGCGATTAAGGTGGCGTAATATCTTAATTCTTTTTTGGGGGGAACGTAACCCCTTAACATTCCAGGTGACTATTCTCATAAAGTGCATGTAATAAATGGAAATCCTGCCTTTCGTTTACCATGTTTTTGCTGCCCTCCTTTGCCAAAAAAAAATTCAACCAATTAGACAATTGAACATAGTGCTCACTTGCAATAACGAGAGTAGTAGTAATAATAATAACTCTGTGTAAAATCTTTGCTACTTCACTTGAATCCAAAATCCCCAAACATTTCAAACATCTCCCTCCCCTCCCCCCCCCAACTATACCATAATACTCAGACTTCACTTTTTTCTGATCATCTTCCAAGCTCAGTCAACCTTATACTTGTATAGCATTTAACCAATATAAAGGAGTGTCCCACCTACAAAGAAAGAGAGAAGGAAAAAAAAAAAAAAAAAAGGTTCTCTTTCCTTTCCTCCGCCTCAGATTTCTTGAACTTTTTCCACTGCGGCTTCTCCAGCCTAAATCAAAAACAGGTGCTTGAACTTCATACATCCGACATTTGTCTATTTGTCTCAGGTTCCCTTAAGTTCCTTGTTTTGTTGTCTCCGGTCCTTCGGGGAAGCTGTAGCGAGCTTCACAGAGCTCCCTTTGGTCACTCTCTGGTTCGGTGAGTCGTTGCGCCCTTGTCCTGGAGAATTCCTGAGGTCACGAGGACTGTTGATCCGCTCAATAAAGGCCTCTGCCTCCTTTGGACTTGAGAAAGAATTGTAGGATCCATCCTGATGTCTGATAATCAACGTTGCCGGGTACTTTAACTGGAAGCGTATATTTCTCTTAAATAAGGCAGAGCATATGTATGAGAATGCCCTCCGCTGCCGTGTGACCTCCGCAGAAAAATCCTCGAAGAGCAAGATGCGCGAGCCTTTCACCTCCAAGGGATGTTTCAATTTCTTGTATGCCTGTAATATTTCCTGTTTATCGGAGAAGTCCAAGTATTTCATTATGACTTGTCTTGGGCGTCTGTTATTTTCACTCTCATCACCTCTCCTTGGCGGACCAATGCGGTGCACCCTTTCCACTTTTCTCCTTCCTGCTACTCCCAGGGTTGTAGGAATAGTGGATTCACACAATGTACGTAGCTCACCAACCGGGTATGTTTCAGGCAGGCCGACAATGCGCAAATTGCTTCTTCTGGAGCGGTTCTCTAGATCGTCCACACGGTCCCTCAGGATCAGATTCTCCTTGGCCAGACGCATGACTGTAGTGTGGTCAGAGCTGAAGTCCTCCTCTAACGTCGACATTTTGGTTTCCACAGCCGCAACCTGTTCCACCGTCTCATCAAGTTGGTTCTGTATGGCACTGAGAGCTTTTGCTATTGATGCTTTAATTGTAGCGGAGATGTCAGGTAGCAAACGATTGGCGACTTCATCAGCCAGACGCTTATAATCCATACCCTCCACTGTTTTGAATACATCCGGGGTCCCCGTGGAATCCTCCATCTCCATCTGATGAGTATTCTCAGGTGACCGAGGGACACTTAATTCTGTATGGGCAGTCACAATCTTTTTTTCACACTGTACGCTGGATGTATGAGGATTTTGTGTTTTGGAGCTGCTACGCAGCAGGTATCTTTCCATCAAATAGTGAATGAAGGTGTAGTGGGTGGGCCTACCCCCTACTAGTCTAGCATAGATAACCCGGCACTGTTGTTATTAAAAATGTTTTACTATTGTTATATGATGTGTTAGGGCACCCCCCTAGTGGCCGGGTGGGACGGCTGTTGCCACCGGGGAGGAGGAGTCGGCCGGATATCTAGGCAAGGTCTGAATGTGTGTGGGAGAGAGAGGATCCGGGTCAGCGGAGTGTGAACATCTGGAGCGGCAAGTGCGATTGTGTGAGCGAAACATCAGGGGACACCGGAGATAAGGAGGTGGACGCAACCTCAAAGCCTATTCTGCCGGTGTGGGTCCGGTGTATGCTTGGCTGAAGAGTGGGAGTCCAGTGGCGCAACCTCAAAGCCTATTCTGCCGGTGTGGGTCCGGTGTATGCTTGGCTGAAGAGTGGGAGTCCAGTGGCGCAACCTCGAAGCCTATTCTGCCGGTGTGGGTCCGGTGTATGCTTGGCTGAAGAGTGGGAGGAGTACTCTGGGCATATCCTCATCAGAGGGTGCGTTTGGGCAGGTTGTCCCCAGCTCCACTAATATTGCCGGAATCCGCTGACCGGAGTGTTTTATCTTTGAGAATAAATGTCGTTTTTATTGCATCTGGACTTTTGCCTGCAGCCTTTTTGTGCATCGGCCGATGAAGACACCGACATACACTCTCCCAACATTAAAGAAGTGATGAAGCCAGGGATGTGCCTTGAATACAGTGCTGCCACGACTACACAGCCAGAGGCCTCCCTGGCTGGTCACTTCATGTGGCGTAGTCGGCAGGATACGAGTCCCTTGCCGGAGAACCAGGAGTCTGAAGACCAAGTAGTGCCTGAAGCACGGAATTCGGACTATGAAAGAAGATTCCCAGTCCCATGGTGGGAGGAGGAAGTGCCCAAGGCGTTGGACCGGGCACAAGATGGCGGCAAGATGGCCGTCGTCTGTGAAGATAACGAGAGCGCGCGAAAAGTTGGCGCCAAAAGAAGAGCCTGGGGCTGGCCGGCGCCGAAGAAAAAGGACAGAGTACTCCGCCCAAAGAGGGGAGGCGCCAGCTCCAGGGCACGGAAGAAGAAAAGGAAAAAGAAGTACCTCAGCGGAGGAGTCAAGATGATGCGTGAGGCTGGGGGTGGAGTCCGTTTAAGAGCGGGAAACAAAGACCCGCCTCCACTTCCTCCAGCCTCCGCGTCGACACCGCCGCCATTACTAGCGATTCGGTCGGAAACCGAGATGGAGAACTTTGGGCAACCTGCGGAGTTGGCGACGACGATGGCCCTCATCAGCCTCGGTCGAGGCCGACCTCGGTTCGCCCCTGCTAGCGAGGCCGCGATAGCGGACCTTCCCATTGGACCGGGAGGTTCTACGAGGCCAGACAAAGTTTCCTGGAAGACCTCATGGGATGCTCAAACCGGGAGCACCATCACAGAGGTGAAGGCGACCTATGCTACCCCGCCCATGCCAAGCCGTCCGGGGGTTGCTGTTTTCCCATGGGACACCCCGCAGCTTAACGCCACCGCCACACCCTTTGTTCCGGCACCAGAGTCGGCCGAGGAGTTAGCCGGGCGTCTAGAGAAGGACCACCTGGGCTTCTTCTGGGACCCAGTCATCGTCTCACCGGAGGAGTCGCGCCCCAGTGTTCCGCCCCCGAAGCCTGACCCCGTCCAAGAACGGCTCCTGGCTGAGACTGTTGCCCGGGAAATGCTGTTCGGTTCCGGTGGCGAGAAGTTAGCCCAGCAGTTTGTGACCGGGGTGGTAGTCAAGTTTAATCAGCAAGAGGGATACGGCTTCATCCGAGAAGTAGAGACCGGGGATGATTATTTTTATAACCGGGTTCATCTCGACGTCGAAGGACTCCCTAAGCGACTACACACCCTTTGGCCGGGCGAAAAAGTCACCTTCCTGCCGGATGCCGGTAGCCGCGGCCTGTTTGCCGTCTGCGTCTCCCGCATGCCGACCACCCGGGAAGCGGAGCAGTGGCAGGAGGAGATAGAGTGGGAGGAGCAGCAAGAGCGGCGCCGGAGCCATGCCAAACCGCTCCCGCCCGCACCTCCTCAGCCCCAGCGCGTCCTGGCTGCTGCCCCGGAAGCAGTGAGGGAACCGGCTCCTGATCCGGAGAAGTTCCCAGCCGTGGTAGCGGTGACCCAAAACGTGACTAATAAGCCGGTCATTATGCTGGATGCACCACCACCATCCCGGGCAGGAACACCGTCACCGCCAAGAGGAGCTGCAGCGGCTGTGCCGGAGGAACCGTCCTACGCCCCGGTGTCTTTCAGGCGAATCCGCCGCCAACCGGGACAAACTCTGGGGGCCTACATCCAGGCTCAAGCGGAAGAATGGAAGCGAGCCTGGCCCCCAGAGTAAGTTGTTGCCTCCAGCACTTGCCGAGACCGGTGTTGTTCCAGACCGGCAGAAAGTTCCTCTGTTGTTGTAAAGTTTTACGGGCCTGTTGCCCCCAGCAAAGACCGGGAGCGCTCTTGAAGCCTCCGGGCACCTCCAGCGAAGGCCGGGAGCGCTACTGAAGCCTCCGGGCACCCATCTAAGACCGGGAGTGCTGTTGAGCCTCCGGGCGCTATCCAGAGACCGGGAGCGCTGTTGCGCCATCAAGCGCCCCTCAAGACCGGGAGCGCCGCTGAACTGGTGCCGCTGTTGAGGACTGAACCGAAAGGTTTTTATGTGTTTATGTTTTTATGTGTTTAAGAGCCTTGCCGGGAGGCTCGGATTTTAAGAGGGGAGGTATGTAGTGGGTGGGCCTACCCCCTACTAGTCTAGCATAGATAACCCGGCACTGTTGTTATTAAAAATGTTTTACTATTGTTATATGATGTGTTAGGGCACCCCCTAGTGGCCGGGTGGGACGGCTGTTGCCACCGGGGAGGAGGAGTCGGCCGGATATCTAGGCAAGGTCTGAATGTGTGTGGGAGAGAGAGGATCCGGGTCAGCGGAGTGTGAACATCTGGAGCGGCAAGTGCGATTGTGTGAGCGAAACATCAGGGGACACCGGAGATAAGGAGGTGGACGCAACCTCAAAGCCTATTCTGCCGGTGTGGGTCCGGTGTATGCTTGGCTGAAGAGTGGGAGTCCAGTGGCGCAACCTCAAAGCCTATTCTGCCGGTGTGGGTCCGGTGTATGCTTGGCTGAAGAGTGGGAGTCCAGTGGCGCAACCTCGAAGCCTATTCTGCCGGTGTGGGTCCGGTGTATGCTTGGCTGAAGAGTGGGAGGAGTACTCTGGGCATATCCTCATCAGAGGGTGCGTTTGGGCAGGTTGTCCCCAGCTCCACTAATATTGCCGGAATCCGCTGACCGGAGTGTTTTATCTTTGAGAATAAATGTCGTTTTTATTGCATCTGGACTTTTGCCTGCAGCCTTTTTGTGCATCGGCCGATGAAGACACCGACATACACTCTCCCAACATTAAAGAAGTGATGAAGCCAGGGATGTGCCTTGAATACAGTGCTGCCACGACTACACAGCCAGAGGCCTCCCTGGCTGGTCACTTCAAAGGGACGCAAGTTTTGACACTGATTTAGTGTGGGTTGTCAGACAAATCTTGATTCTGCTCCCCCTTTTGTTTATTCTTACTTTCACCCCTTTCTCCCCCCTGCCAGAGTTATATGAATTCTCACTGTCCTGAAACTTTGCAGGGATGTATGTTTAAACTTCCCTCCTTCAGCTTCTTTCACTTTCTCCAGAGCTTTGCACTGATTCTGTATGCCTAGAGATTCAGCACCTGCTTGTTAAGCACAGGTCTGGACAAGATGGGGGAAGGGCCCAGGGATTCCCGGCGTTTTAACTCTGCTCTTTGCAGAACTTGTCAGTAGCGTTGTTTGCAGCTGATATCTTATCAGGACTCCAGGAGATTTATTATTCTGCTGCCGGTTAACTGTTTAGTGCTGGGGGAGTGAGTGCAAGGTAAGCTGTGTCCTGCTCTCTGTGTACAGATCTGATGTTAGTGCAGGGCAGGCTCCGGCGCCATCTTTATCATGCTGCCAGATCTTGAGAGGGAGGGGGAGAGCGAAGTTCACCGCGCTGTTTCAAGTGATTATCTCCACGGCTCCCCATGAACATCCCTGCATTCAGCAACTTCACTCACCGGTGGAATGGAGCGGGGGAGGCTGGTGGGATGTCCGGTATATATGTCAGAGCTGCAGGGAATGACAGAGCTCAGGCGTCCTGTGTCCTACATGATCAGCGCAGGAGCCGGAAGTCCCACTTGTGTTTATTGATGACATAACAGCAGACAAGAGTAGCCGGATGAATTCTGAAGTGTACCGGGATATGCTTTCAGCCCAGATTCAGCCAAATGCCGCAAAGTTGATCGGACGGCGCTTCATAGTACAGATGGACAATGACCCCAAGCATACAGCCAAAGCTACCCAGGAGTTCATGAGTGCAAAAAAGTGGAACATTCTGCAATGGCCAAGTCAATCACCAGATCTTAACCCAATTGAGCATGCATTTCACTTGCTCAAATCCAGACTTAAGACGGAAAGACCCACAAACAAGCAAGACCTGAAGGCTGCGGCTGTAAAGGCCTGGCAAAGCAATAAGAAGGAGGAAACCCAGCGTTTGGTGATGTCCATGGGTTCCAGACTTAAGGCAGTGATTGCCTCCAAAGGATTCGCAACAAAATATTGAAAATAAAAATATTTTGTTTGGGTTTGGTTTATTTGTCCAATTACTTTTGACCTCCTAAAATGTGGAGTGTTTGTAAAGAAATGTGTACAATTCCTACAATTTCTATCAGATATTTTTGTTCAAACCTTCAAATTAAACGTTACAATCTGCACTTGAATTCTGTTGTAGAGGTTTCATTTCAAATCCAATGTGGTGGCATGCAGAGCCCAACTCGCGAAAATTGTTTCACTGTCCAAATATTTCTGGACCTAACTGTATAAGTTTGGTTCTAGCACTCAGCACTTTGTATATCAGGGAGACAGTATATGAATTACCCTGCATGTGACCCCACATGGGGATTATATCGCTTGTCATTGTCAAATCCTGTCCTGTGTTTTATTATATTCTATATCCCATGGACCTTGTGTCCAATAAAACTTTTTATGTGCACTATAGCGGTTATTATCGCTAATTATTGACCATGGAATATACTTAAGCGGGCTTTACACGCTACGACATCGCTAATGCGGAGTCGTTGGGGTCACGGAATTCGTGACGCACATCCGGCCGCATTAGCGATGCCGTTGCGTGTGACATCGATAAGCGATTTTGCATCGTTGCAAAAACGTGCAAAATCGCTAATCGGCGACACGGGGGTCCATTCTCAAATCTCGTTACTGCAGCAGTAACGAGGTTGTTCCTCGTTCCTGCGGCAGCACACATCGCTGTGTGTGACGCCGCAGGAATGAGGAAGCTCCCCTTACCTGCCTCCCGGCCGCTATGCGGAAGGAAGGAGGTGGGCGGGATGTTACGTCCCGCTCATCTCCGCCCCTCCGCTGCTATTGGGCGGCGGTTCAGTGACGTTTCAGTGACGTCGCTGTGACGCCGCACGGACCGCCCCCTTAGAAAGGAGGCGGTTCGCCGGTCACAGCGACGTTATTGTGCGGCACGGGCAGCGATATGCCCGTGTCGCGCAACAGATGGGGGCGGGTACCCACACTAGAGATATCGGGACCGATATCGCAGTGTGTAAAGTAGCCTTTAGGCAAATTTAAAGAAGTTGTCCAGTTACCAAAACTGATTTTTTTTTTTTTCTGATAAATCTTGCTAATATGTGCCCCTCAACACATCTATTATGTTTTTTTCAGCAAAATTACCTTTTATTGTACACTAGCAGCACACGGTCATTGCTGGCTCCAGCTCTGATGGGGTTAATCTCTCCTCTGACTTCCTGTGTTCAGTTCCTACAAGTCCCAGAATTCTTTGTGGCTCTAGGGCGGTGTCTGGCTTATGTAACAATGGGGAGATAAGGTATGCACACCAGTGACTATGTAAGGGGAATACATGAAATAGCAGAAACTGCTGTGTGAATACTGACTTGAAAAATCCAATAGCTATATGTAAGAGTGAAAATGTGAAAAATGGAATCTGCATTACTGCCATGAACATATGAATCAAGAGAAATTTAGCTACTGAATTGATCAATGCAATAGAGCCCCAACACTACGCCAAAGTATTTCTCTACGTTGGGGTCCCTAGCTTGTGTGTGTCCTCTCATGCAGTTAAAAAAACTTACCGTGTATGGGAAGCTGAGACCCAGGCTATTTATGCGTATGATATGGATTGGCAATAGGTGTGGTTGGGGAGAGTTCACAAACGAAAAACTACTAACAATAAGGAATAACGTTTGGAACACCATTCTAAGTCTGAACTGGGTGCAAAAACCTAAAAAAAATCACTATGGGGAGATAAGGTATGCACACCAGTGACTATGTAAGGGGAATACATGAAATAGCAGAAACTGCTGTGTGAATACTGACTTGAAAAATCCAATAGCTATATGTAATCCATATCATACACATAAATAGCCTGGGTCTCAGCTTCCCATACACGGTAAGTTTTTTAACTGCATGAGAGGACACACACAAGCTAGGGACCCCAACGTAGAGAAATACTTTGGCGTAGTGTTGGGGCTCTATTGCATTGATCAATTCAGTAGCTAAATTTCTCTTGATTCATATGTTCATGGCAGTAATGCAGATTCCATTTTTCACATTTTCACTCTTACATATAGCTATTGGATTTTTCGAGTCAGTATTCACACAGCAGTTTCTGCTATTTCATGTATTCCCCTTACATAGTCACTGGTGTGCATACCTTATCTCCCCATAGTGATGTTTTTTTAGGTTTTTGCACCCAGTTCAGACTTAGAATGGTGTTCCAAACGTTATTCCTTATGGCTTATCTAACACACCCACTGTGTCTAATACACCCACTCTGCTCCCACCCAAACCCTCCAACCTGCCTCTTCCCTGTGGATGCACTGAGATCAATCATACAGAGACAGCAGCAGCTCTACACAGCCAGGGGAAGAAAGTGTGTGTGTGTGTGTATATACAGTGTGTGTGTATATACAGTGTGCGCGTATATACAGTGTGTGTGTGTATATACAGTGTGTGTGTATATACAGTGTGTGCGTATATACAGTGTGTGTGCGTATATACAGTGTGTGTGTGTATATACAGTGTGTGTGTATATACAGTGTGTGTGCGTATATACATTGTGTGTGTATATACAGTGTGTGTGTATATACAGTGTGTGTATATATACAGTGTGTGTATATACAGTGTGTGTGCGTATATACAGTGTGTGTGTGAGTGTGTATGTGTGTGTGTGTATGTCATACTCACCTGTCTGCAGGGTCCCGGTGCCATGCCTGCTTCCAGCCCCTGTCTCGGTAGCGCCGCTTCGGCTGTGTGCAGTCTCCCCGGGGCACGTACGAAGCTTGCAGGACCTGGCGGTGGATCACCTGATGCAGTCACCTGACGCATCAGCTGATCGTAGTCTCGCCGGCTTTTTCACGCCCGGCCGGCTATCAGCTGATCCTGCCGTCAGGGGACTTCATCAGCTGATTACCGGCCGCTCCTGCAGCGATGGGCCAGGATCAGACTCCGCTGCAGGAGCTGAAGGTAATCAGCACAGACGTGAGTATTTATTTATTTATTTATTTTTTTTTGCACTGATGCTTCAGCTGATTGTATAATCGGCTTTTATACAATCAGCTGAAGTGTGATGTGATTCACGTAGTTTAACCTGACACATCATCTGATCGCTTTGCCTTCCAGCAAACCGATCAGATGATATTGGATCCGGATTGGGCGGCGCGGGACCCTTGACCCAGGATTACTGCGGAGGGGGGTTTATTTCAATAAAGATGGAGTCACTAATTGTGTTGTGTTTTATTTCTAATAAAAATAATTTTCTGTGTGTTGTGTTTTTTTTTTATCATTACTAGAAATTCATGGTGGCCATATCTAATATTGGCGTGACACCATGAATTTCGGGCTTAGGGCTAGCTGATAATATACAGCTAGCCCTAACTCCATTATTACCCAGCTAGCCACCCGGCATCAGCGCAGCTGGAAGAGTTGGATACAGCTCCAGAAGATGGCGCTTCTATGAAAGCGCCATTTTCTGGGGTGGCTGTGGACTGCAATTCGCAGTGGGGGTGCCCAGAAAGCTTGGGCACCCTTCACTGTGGATTCCAATCCCCAGCTGCCTAGTTGTACCCGGCTGGACACTAAAATTAGGCGAAGCTCACGTCATTTTTTTTTTAAAATTATTTCATGAAATTCATGAAATAATTAAAAAAAAAAAAAGGGCTTCTCTATATTTTTGGTTCCCAGCCGGGTACAAATAGGCAGCTGGGGGTTGGGGGCAGCCCGTACCTGCCTGCTGTACCCGGCTAGCATACAAAAATATGGCGAAGCCCATGTCATTTTTTTTTTCTTTTTGGGTAAAAAACTGCATACAGTCCTGGATGGAGGATGCTGAGCCTTGTAGTTCTGCAGCTGCTGTCTGCTCTCCTGCATACACTAGTGAATGGAGGATGCTGAGCCTTGTAGTTCTGCAGCTGCTGTCTGCTCTCCTGCATACAATGAACATTTTGAATAAGGAAATGACATCAGACCTTTTTTTTTTTTTTCATCAACAATCTTTAATGGCATTGTGCACTGATTAAAAACGCAGTGAGCAAAAACGCAGCAAAAAAGGCACCAAATCGCGGCAAAAACGTGACATGCAGCACCGCAGGTGACAGAGCAGAGCAAGTTGGTGACATGTTCTGCTCTGACACATAGTGTGCTGCATGTCACTGTATCCACTCTGGGACTTGTTGTGCAGGTGACCGGATGATACATGTCACTAACTGCCCCACTCTGTGATTTCTGCTGCATAGTACCAACTGTATACACTCTCACCTGCACAACAAGTCCCATAGTGGAGACAGTTAGTGACATGTAGCATCCGGTCACCTGCACAACAAGTGCCAGAGTGGAGAAAGATAGTGACATGCAGCACACTATGTGTCAGAGCAGAGCATGTCACTGTCTCCACTCCGCTGACCTCACAGCCCGTACACGCTGCGATGGATGC